>NC_134715.1:93108181-93411212 GCF_049634645.1 Pelodiscus sinensis | reverse complement strand
CATTCTCACAACTCTCGGCATTGATCTCTATGACCATCAAATTTTATTTGGAATTCATATTGAGAGATTTATTTCATTCAGTTATACCCATTCTGCACTATTTTGTTTCAGTTCACGAAACATATACACTACTTTGATATCTTCAACAGGATTAACTATTTTTCGTGTTCTTTGAATGAAAGAATAATACAATACTGTTACAAACATTTTTACGCCTGTGGGTGCAAAAAAGTTCAAAATAGTTACAATTCTAACAAGCAATTACGTTCTATAGGAAAACCCTGCCACAGGCAAGTAGTACAACATCAACTATATAAAAACACCAATGTTTTTAATTCTAGTATATGTACCGTTTGACATATATCCTTCATAATGAATACATTAAGTATTATAAACAAAAGGCTAATTGAAGTGACATTCATATATATTTTATGGTTTACTTTCAGTAAGAAAATTGCATCACAAACAGCTCTTTTGAGACATTACATGTGAATTCTTTAATTGCAATCTGACCTTAAAACAAAGAAGAACCCTTACTCTTTAAAGCTGATCACTCACCTTCATGGGTTTTGAAAAATTCAGGCAAACTTATAATGAACATGATAATTATTGCTGTTAATAATTTCAGGAGATCTGCTTTTCTCATAGTCAAGCACATGTCATTGAAGAGCTCTCATCTAGCATACTGGTGGGAAGTTCCTTCCTGGTTTCATGTGGGTCTTATGCAAAACACCTACTATTCATTTCCTTTGACTAGCAAGACTTGCCTTTCCTTTCTTTCTTTCTGATGTTTTGTTACACCAGTTTCAGACAGCCAGTTTCTCTGGTCACTTACAGTAGCATAAATGAGGCGTAAGGTCAAAGAACACAATGAAAGTATTAGTGAGAGAATATAAGAATTAGTGAGTATAAGTGTGAAAAACTTGCCTAGAAACTAGGGCTGTCAAACTATTAACATTAATTGTGATTAATCATAGTTTTAATAATACTGTAAATCAATAGAATACCTTTTTAAAAATATTTTTGGATGTTTTCTACATTTTCAAATATATTGATTTCAGTTGCAACATAGAAGTATATCAAGTGTAGGTGCTCACTTTATATTATCATTTTATTACATATATTTGGATTAAAAAGATAAACAAAAATAGTATTTTTCAGTTTACTGCATGTGAGTACTACAGTCCAATCTCTTTATTGTGAAAGTGCAATTTACAAATATAGAATTATTTTGTTACTTAACTGCACTCCAAAAAAAACTAATGTAAAACTTCAGAGTCTACAAATCCTACTTTTTGTTCAGTCAAATGCAAAGACAAACAAGTTTTTTTACATTTACAGGAGATAATGCTGCCCACTTTTTATTTACAGCATCCCCTGAAAGTAAGAACAGATATTCACATGGCACTGTTGTAGCCAGTGTTACAAGACAGGTATTCGAAATACTTGTATGTCCTTTCATCTTTTGACAAACATTCCAGAGGATATGCTTCTGAGCTGATGATTAGTTCTGTGCAATAACGATCCAAAGTGGTACGGACTGATGCACAGTTCATTTTCATCATCTGAGTCAGATGCCACCAACAGGTTGATTTTCTTTTTTGGGATTCAGGTTCTATAGTTTCCAAATTGGAGTGTTGTTCTTTTAAGACTTCGGATAGTAGGCCACACCTCATCCCTTAGAATTTGGAACTTCAGTTTCTTAAACCTTTGGGTTAAGCGCTGTAGTTATCTTTAGAAATCTCATATTGGTACTTTCTTTGCACTTTGTCAAATTGGTGCTGAAACTGGAAGGTTTCCTGCAACTGGAAGGTTCCAGAGGTGAAGGTAGGTCCAATCTCTCCACTGCTACTAGGAGGGCCCCAAACAGGAACACCTACTTGCTAGTCAGAGCCAATAGTGAATTAACACATCAGACTCATGCGGAGGGGCCCCAGACAATTTGACAAAAGGGTGCCCTTAGTGTCTGGGTGATCACCTGTGAACAGCTTCTTTTGTCCTTTAAGTCTAAGCATTTGGTGGTCTTAGGAACTGGTAAGGGTTTGACCAAGTAATTTTCTAGGGAAGAATGGAATGTAAAGACAAAGCATTCACGCCTAAAAATAAGGCTATTTAAGATGCAAAGTTTTCAGTTTCTGTCTTTGGTTGGCATGTCACTCCCAAGAAAATGAACCAGAGACCTCAGGGGAAAAGATCTTCCCTGGTTTGGAGGCTTAACTGAAATAAGAACAGTTTTAGGGTAAGTTTGTACTGAGCTTTTAGTGTTAGGACTAGCTATGCGTTTTCTGTTATTTTAAATCTGTAATCTACTTTGCTCTGCCTGTTTTCACTTGCAATCACTTAAATCCTACTGCTTGTAATTAATAAAGTCACTTTTATTTACTATTAATCCCAGTGTAAATAATTGTAAACTGGGGAACCAATCAGTGTTTACATCTTCCTTTCATTGTTAAAGGGGACTTACCTGAATAATTTATTTGGGGTCCTCATCTCATTTGGGGAGTGGTTTTCCTGGAAGCTGGGCCCAAAACTGCATTTTTCTCGGACCTGAAGAGTTTCAGCATCTGTATTGCTCTTTGGGGTGAGAGGCAGTGATCTCAGTTCTGTGACTTGGCTGGGGGAGACCTGGGGATCTGGCCCAACAGAACCGTTCTTCCTGAAAAGTAATAGATGTAACGGCATTGCGCAAGAGGGTTTTTCTTGTGCAAGAAGGGGCAGTGTAGACGCTCCTTCTTGCGCAAGAGCCTCTTCTGAAAAAATGGTGGCTCATTAGGTATGCAAATGAGGCTTGGTGATATTCCACACTTAGCCTTATTTGCATATTACTTGTGCAAGAAGCTGCGAGTGTAGACATAGCCAAAGTGTAGCCATGGCATGAGCACTAGGAGAGAGCTCTCCCAGCACTCTACATCCATGGTCCCCAACCCGGTGCCCACAGGCGCCATGGCGCCCGCTGGGCCCTTTACGTGCGCCCACGGAGCAATCTGGGCTGGCCCTGTCCCCGGGCATGTGGCAGGTGCCAGCCTTGGGCGCATGGCCGGCCCCGGCCCCGGCCCCAGGTGCGCCGCGCATGCCCTTGCCGTCCCTGGCCCCGCCCCCGGGTGCGCCGTGCATGCCCTTGCCGTCCCTGGCCTTGGCCCCGCCCCCGGGTGCGCCGCACGTGCCTTTGCCGTCCCTGGCCTTGGCCCCGCCCCTGGGTGCGTCGCACGTGCCCTTGCTGGCTGTGCAGAACCTGGGCAGCCCCTGCCCAGGATCACGGCACATGCCGCTGCCGGCCTCGGGCGTGTGGCGCATGCTTGGCCCCGCCCCCAGTCACATGGCTTGTGAGTGGCCCCGCCCCCATACGCACAGCGCGTGAGCGGCCCCGCCCCCAGGCGCCCAGCAGCCCCAAAAGGTTGGGGACCACTGCTCTACATAAATCACGTCACACGAGTGAGGGGAAAAGCTCCCGGTGCTGTAGCCTGGTTCACGCTAGCATTTTACAGTGTTGTAACTTTCTGTGCTTGGGGGGAAGGGATGTTTTTTCATACCCTTGAGCCAGAAAGTTACAATGCTGTGAAATGCCAGTGTAGATAGAGTTTGCTTAAGTCTACACTGGCACTTTCCAGTACAGTAACTTTCAGGCTCACGACTGGGAAATCCTTCTCCCACACCCGAGTGCAGCAAATTACTGCACAGTAACCATTTCCATTTCAGATTGTCACCATATACCATTTCAGGCCACAACCTCCTCTGTGGTTCTACCACACACAGAACCATCAGGATGGTTCCCAGAGGAGGAACAGGAGCAGCTGAAAGAGGCTGCACCTATCCTCAGACCAGGACTCTTGCCAATCCAAACCTTCAGTGAGGAGTAGGGAGGGTTGCATAGGAGGTGAGGGTCCTGGAGACAGTCAGGGTGTTGATAAGAGGCAGGGATTCCAGGGAGGAGTCAAGCAGCAGGAAGGAAGGGGGTTGGATAGTGGGTTGGGGCTGGGCCATGCATGGCTGTTTAGACAGGCACTGACTACCCAGCCCTCCATACAATTTCCCTGCTAAAAAGTGGCCGTCAGGACAAAAAGTTTGCCCATTCCTAGTTTAAGCCCTAATAAGTGAAAGGTTAAATATCTCTACATAAATAAGAAGCTCCTGATCTATCATTTTTGTTTTTATTTTTGTACTTTTTATCATGGGCCCTCTTATTTGTCTTCTTTCTAATGCAAACAACCCCAATCTTTTCAATTTCTACCTTTATCAAAGTTTTCCCATTCTCTTAATTATTGATTGATGACTTGGACTGACAGTAAATGCCAACAAAATAAGGTGGTTTTATCTTGGAAAATAGACAACAGATAAAGTCTTGAAATGAAGGTAGGGTGAAATTGTAGGAAAAGTAGAATCTTATGTGTACCTAGGAAGCTTGATCAATACCTACTGCTCCATCAGGGATGAAGTTGAAGGGAGATGTGTCTTAGCCATGAGTGATGCACAGAAATTGATGAACTTATGGACTGATCATAACATTATTTGGTATCAAAGTTAACATTTATCAAACCACTTGTGACATTTTATGGAGTTACACAATTGTCTGGGGTGAATCACTTCCACCTACTCACTTTATAACACTGGCAACCAGGTGCCAACTCATGTCAAAGCCCCAGGCCTCAACTTAACACACAGCTGGAAACCAGTCTGCATAACCTGTGTTTTAATAATGTTAAAATAGATGTTAAGTTTATATGAATATGTTTAGTGTTTAGACTTAACAACATGCTTGTAGGATGCTGCATGTAGTAAACGGTTATAAAAGCTCTTACCCCATGTTATAAAGTTAAGTGAGTGCACTGTATACCTTTATAGCTGTATAATTTACCAAACAGAAAAGAAGTGTTAATTAATGTAAAATCCTGGCTTCTACAGAAGGTGTTAGGTCCTGTCCACTAAGTCATTGTGAAACATCAAAGAGCAAAGACTTGATTTATTGCTCCTCCCCAACACCATGAAGAAGAGATGCTCAGGTGGACTCATTCCATCAGTTAAAACTCTGGGGGAAGGGGATAAACATCCCTGATAAGAAGGCATTGTATCACTATGCTGCTTGGATTTGGAAAGGGCAAGATTTTTAAACATAAGCAAAAGGATCCCCAGTGCTTGCCCTGGATTAATCTTACAGGATTTAGCGCTTACCTAGTACAGCAGTTTTTATCACCTAAGACTAACTTGTGTATGGGTGTGAGTATTACTTGTTTTAACCCTGTAACTAAATTTCATTCCTTATTCTTAGTTACTAAGTCTGTAGTTAACTCTAGGACTAATTACAAATTTTATCTTTGGTGTAAGATCTAAAGTACAATTTGTCCCAGGGAAAGTGATGAGTCATTTGAGGTTGGCAGTAACTTAAATACTGTTGTGATTTTGGGTGTAAAGGATCATCTATCACAAAAGCAATCTTACCTGGATGGCAAGATAGATTCAGGTATTCAAGAGGACTGTCTGTGATTCCATCTTAAGGTTATTATAGTGCTTGAGGAGTTAATGCATGATGATTGGCTGGTGAAATCTAAATACAGAACCCACAATCAGTTTGGGGTTTGTGTCCTAGTTTGTAACAGATGTCCAATAGATTAATGCACTTGAGCCACTCCAAACAACTTGACAGCCTTGTCTGTCCCACCAGCTTCTGCAGCATAAGTGCTCCACTCCAGGCTCCACATGCCTTGCTCTTTCCCAATGCAGATTAGCAATTTACATACTCCATTTTGTTACACTCAAGTGCCCAGTGCCCTATCTTCTGGCACTACCTATGGACATATATCAGCTGTCTCTGTGGAAGTAGCCCACCCCAGTTCACTGATTTCATCTACATTCAACACACTCCTTAGTGCAAAGCATATAGATTTAGAAAAACCACCTTAAAACCAAACTGAGGCATATTTAACAGAGTTTCAGATAGAGAATCAATAGAAGTACGGATAAAGGTTTGGAAACACAAGGTTACAAGTAAAAGAAAATAATAAAATGCAACCTATAGCCTATACTTATTAAGTTACTTTCCTGCCTAAAGAAGGATTTCTCACCCAATGGTCAGCCCTAACAGCACTTGCCTATTCCAAAAAGCTGGCATCCACATGTCATGAGACACTCCCTCTGGCAAAATCTCTTATCTTTAATGGATAACATTTTGTGCCCTTTTTTTTTCTTTATACAATTGCAAACTATTGTCTCTTACCCCAAGAGTCCCTTATCCAGAGACTTTTCTTGGGATTCTTTTGTCTTTTTAATCCTCTAGCCTGAATCTGGTTCAGACAGGAAACACAGGGCTTGTTCCACGAACGCTGATTGTTTTTACTATTGAGTCAGCTCTGATACGCCCTTGCCTCAGATGACAAGCTTAACTTCTAACAGTTTTGGAACATAGTCTACTTATTACACAACTCTAAAATTGTTTCCTGTACAAACATTTCACAATAACCATGATAATCAGCCAATATTTAGCTTTCAGCAGAGAACAAACACAGCACTCTTTTACTGAACTACTGAAAAGATGTTTGGACACTGGGGTAATATATTTACCTAGAGTAATATATTTACCATGACTGAGTCTCACCAATGTACTAACAGTATTACCCTCTTTGTTCTGGAAGAAGATGTATTAAATGAAATAGATATCAGAGGCAGTAGAGGTGAGAGTTCTTTTTGGTATAAAGTGGAATAATTTTAAGATAAATTAAGTTAGGAGAATGTGAAATTGGAGAGCAGGGCAGTCTATAATCAAAAGGATTATGACGGTACAGTGTCATGAGGTTCCATCCAATCTGATACCCTTTTGTCTCTTGTTCATGCTGTAGCCTGTTTTTTCCTCTATTTTTGTAAGAGCTTATAGCAGTTTTATGTGAACAGTAGGTATGCTGTTAGAATATGTTATGGTATGTGAGCTATTTCAAAATGGATTCCAGGGATTAAAGATGGAGTTTCTAACCTGCCACTCAAAGTTTCCACCACTCAGAACTTTCCCGCTTTAACTCCAATGGTCAATACCAATCTGGTTTGGTCTGAAGTGGCTACTTATTTCAGAGCTTTCGTAATCTTGGAGGCTTAGAAGAGCCACACACCCAAACTGTCCAGCACTGAGGCAGCCACGTCAACAGTACTTTGTGTGGGCTTTGGACTGGGACTAGACAACAGATCTCCAGTGTCAATCTACCTGCAAAACAAGACCAACAGACTTTGTTGTTATACTTACCTAGATCTTTCCTTCCTACTATCCACTTAAGTGAACGTAATGAGTACATGGACATCTACCCAAAGGTCTGTTGATCTCCTGCAGTGGCACTTGAAAACCAGTTCCACCAGCTTCTAACAGTTACTATGGTTGTCCACCTCTTGCTGGTAACCTGTCAATGTAAAGACAGTAATATTTTGGACATTTAATCTTTTATTCTTTTGGTTATTTGGGTTTTGGCCAAAGTACGGGTATTTAGGTCCTGAGTTTCAGACTCAATTCGAACCTCATTCACTTATGTACTGCTAACCCGATTAGATCCCTGTGCTGTAGCTTTCCTTTTAAATAAATATCTGGTGTGTTTAAGCTTTTTATTCTCCTCTATTTCTTTCTTTCTATTTATTTATTTTTACTTATGCAACATGGGAGGAGCACAGTTTTCCTAAATCTCTCAGATAATTAGATGCTGAAAGGGTAGGGTACAAGGATCTGCTGATCAACATAAGCAAGGTACACAGCTGGTCTGTGACTATCTCTAGCTTTACCTTGCAAGTGTTTCTCATGCAACATGCTGTGGCCTCTCTTGTGTTCCATGAGTTTCAGTGCTTTTTCTTCATAACTCAGGTTGCTCCCTTTTCATGGCTTGGCCCTCTACCCAGGTCACTTAATGGCTTCCCAGGTATCAAAGGTCTCACTGACAGGCTGACCAGATATTGTTCCCAGCAGTCCTCCACTTCCAGGCTATAACACTTCCACAGTGATGGTATGGGAACCTGGACCTCCCCACTACCTTAGATTCAATCCAGAGACTCTAGAGTCAGCAAGCAAGGTCTGCTCCATTCCAAACTCTGCTGCTCTTTCCTTGCTCCACCTCTTTCAGGATTCCTTATCCACCATTTTTCCTTCAGAGCCAGGATCCCAGAACTTCTGCTCTCCCTATGGATTTTCTCTGTTCCGTTGCTAAGTCCAGAGAGTGGCTGCAGACTTCCAGTCTGGAACCCTTGCCATCTCCTCCTCCTCTTCTTATTCTTCCTCCTCCTTCTTCTTCAGTTCCATTGCACAGTGCTGACTCACTTCATGAGTCTACAACTGCCATGAACTATACTTCATACTCTGAAGTATACTTCATGACTTAGGATAGGTCTACACTGTCCATGTTAAGGAAGCAGCTCCACAGCAACATTATGATGTGAGCAGCACATAGTCACTCTTTAGCACTGGGGGAAGAGTTCTCACAATGACTGAAAAATCATCGTCTATGAGGGGTGATAGCTTCAATATGGGAGTGCAGCTCCTGGCAACAAAATGTTATCTATATTGGCCATTTTCAGCGCTCAAAGTTTTAGTGCTCAGGGGTGTGTTTTTCACACCCCCAGTGACTGAAGTGTTAGTACTAAACATTACAATGTAGATTAGATACAACTTTAGAGTCTCACACCTTTCCCAGTATTAATGATTTCTTCTTCTTCTTCTTCAGTATTATGGTGTAGCAGATTTGTTTTCTGAATCTATGACTGACATGTATTTAGTATCTTGTTCATTACTAAGCCTTGGACTTTTCCTGATATTGTTAAACAGTGCCACACAGCAAACTGCTCTTCCACATCTGGGAAGAGACACCACCCCTGCCTATCGCTAGTTGGCTGAGAGGCGGGGCAGGATACACCTCTCTCAACAGCTGTGGCAGGAGGAGAGGCGCTGAGTGGTATACCCCAGTTCCAGCCCCCAGCAGTTCGTAGCCCAGCACCGGTCCGTGGACCAGCAGTTGGGAACTGCTAACTTAGACCTTTCTGGGATAGTGTGTGTTGAACACTCATCAGTGAGTACACTGCAGAAGACAAGCAGATGATAGGATGGCAGAGAAACCACTGTAAATACAACCACAGTTAATATGACATAGGGGCTAACCAGGGGCAGGATGTTATTTTCAGGAATATGACCATGTTGAGTTTAATGGAGGAACAAGCCAGGAATGAATAGCAATGTTGTACTGCACTCTGTGTCTGAAAACAAACTTTGAAATGAAAGAGAGAGACTCATTCATGCTACTCTTCTCTGAACCCTTTCTAAATCCCCAAGTGGATTAACCATTCACCCATAGCTCCTGTTTTCCTATCTTCCCTCTCCGGCAGCGAACAGAATTCATAGTATCTGCTACAAAATAGAGCAGCTATTTAGATACTGTTATTTGATTTTGCATCTCTGGGAATTTGGCCATGGTGCATTTACTTAGAGGGACAGCTAGATGATTGTGAAGGCACAGTTAGATCCCAATCCTGCAAATGGGTAAGCATGTGCATAAATATTGCAGGATCAAGACTATATCCTTCACATACAATTCCCTGGCAAGCAATTAGCTGATGAAGGTTTGTACCTAAACTCCATGGTTTCAAATCCAATTAAAGAATCTAAACTGTGTGGGGAATATTGACTAGCAGTCCTAAATTTTTTATCTGAACATTTTTCTGTGAAAAAATGCAGATTCAAGAACACCTTAATAGTTCATGAATTTGTACTAATTTTTCTGACTTTTTTATTTCCCTTCCACCAATAATGTTTAAAAGGTTAACTAATTAAACAGGATTTTACATCTCTAGTCCTTCCTAGACCTGCTAAATTGACTCCTGGGAGATCAATCCCTTCAGCATTGATCTCCTGGTAAATGGAGACAAGGCCTGCCTGTCTCACAGTCCATTCATTTGGGAAGTTATTCTGCATTCATAGAGTAGTGAGGTCATTGATAAAGTTTTGCATGACACAGTGTAACCTTGAGTGGGCTAGATTCACTGCCCTTCTCCGGTGTCTAAAGAAACCACCACTTCCATTGCAGTATTGGATACCCAGAGTTTAGTATGTAAGGAATTTCAGCAAGGATTGCACAGTGTCAGCCTCCCTATATTCAAGTTCCAAAAGAATGAATTTAATTAAATAACTTTATAAAATTGTATGAATAAACAAATAATCTAATTCTTACAACAGAACACAGCTATTTTAAACCCCACAAATAATATTTATAATTACAATAAACAAAAGTAAAGAGAAAACTAAGAGTGAAATTTGAACAGTTCAGTCCACACAAACACAGTAAGAAAAGACTGAAAGGTCCCAACAGCTTAGATTTGGTTCACCAAAGTCTCAGTTTCTGCCTCTGTTATCAAATCTGCACCATATGCTGAGTCTGAAGTCTTTAATAATAATTAATGGAGATTACCTATCTCCTAGTACTGGAATGGACCTTGAAAGGTCATGGAGTCCAGTCCCCTGTCTTCACAGCAGGACCAAGTACCATCCCTGACAAATTTTTGCCCCAAATCCCTAAATGGCCTCCACAAGGATTGAACTCACAACCCTGGGTTTAGCAGGCCAATGCTCAAACCACTGAGCTATCACTTAGTTTCTCCACTTGCTTTTAGGGAAATCCTCAGTTGGAGTCCAGGCAGACTCTTCCTCTGCTATGGTCACTACTAGGCCATTACTAGTCAGTTAGCTCACAAGTGAACAGACTTAAAGAAACCCTATTACAAGAAAATACAAAAAAAAAAAAAAAAAAAAAAACCCTTGAGAACAATGACTTTCCCCACTGCTACATTGACAGAGGAGCTGAAGAATCACACAGACTGAGAAAGTGAACTAGAACAGTGTGACTAAAATCAAAACAGCATTTGAAGCAGACAATTAACACAAAGTTATTTTCCCTCCCAGGTTCCCCTAGCTCTAAGTAACATTGCCCTGATCCCTGGTAGAGGGTTAACAACATCACTGGCTGCTGCAGAGTGAGGAACAGCAGTTCCTGCCCCTGGCTTAGCTTCTTTCAACTCCCATAGGCCTTAGCTCTGCCTGCTTGCTATGAAGTCTGACCCCAAACTACTGGACCCAATTCCAGAAGCTTCTGAGTGGAGTGCTGAATCTGTCTAGCAACAGTAACACTCAAACTCCCCAGCACGTACTTTAGGAGGTGAAGGATGCTTTGCCGCCCACCGCTCGGGTTTATCTCGACAAGGTCCTGTGAGAGGGTGCACCCTGCCCACCCCTCACCCCCGGCCCACCCGATCTATCCATCGGGCCTAAGCCCCGCGTACCTCCCCGACCGCCTCCCCCTCGTCACCCGAGCCGGCTGCACACATTGCAGCCGGTCCCCTTCCGAACCGCGCCAAAGAGTCACCTGTACATGCTCGTGCTTCACACGCTCCACTTCCCCACCCTCGTGTCCTGCCCAGACACCAAGTGGCGGGACCTCCTACCATCAATAGAGGGTGGGAAGCCCCGGTGGGACAGTCTCTATTCCACCTTGGTTCCGTGGCCCACCGGGGACATCAGCTGGAGAATCCTGCCCGGAGCTGTGAGCACGGGTGTGAATTTGGCGTGGTTCACCCCCATTCCCGACACTTGCCCCTTCTGTGGCGATAGGGAGAACCTGGCGCACGTGTACCTCGAGTGCGCCAGGTTACAGCCCCTCTTTCGGCTCCTCCAGAACCTTTTGTTGAGGTTCTGGCTGCACTTCTCCCCTCACCTGTTTATTTATGCACACCCCATTCGAGGTCCCACAAAGTTGCGGGACCTCCTGGTTAACCTCCTCCTGGCTATTGCCAAGATGGTAATTTATAAGACCAGGAAGCAGAGGTTGGTCAAGGGAGGGGCCTGCAACTGTGGGGCCTATTTCTGTTCCTGCATCCGCTCACGTATCTGGGCAGAGTTCCACGGGGCGGCATCCGCTGGCTCTCTCGAGACCTTCGAGGGGCAGTGGGCACTGTCCGGGGTTCTCTGCTCTGTGTCCCCATCCGGTTCCCTTGTTTTAGCCCTTTGACCCTCACACCCATCCCTGTTTTCCTTTTATTTATCCCAAGTAATTACTTGGTTTCCTGGGCTCAGTGGACCCTCCCCATAGGCTGGGGGGAGGTCCTTTAGATGTGGACAGGCTAACGCCTGCCCACCTCCCAGACTCCAATAAGAACAGTAACTCTCAACTCACTCCTACCTCCCCCCCACAGGGGTCTCTTAAACCCTATTAAGTGCATGGGTTACAACAGCAGCAAGTACTTTGTAGCCTTCAGGTATGCTGCAAGGCCCAGCTTTTCTCCTTTGACTTTGAAAAGATGCTACTCAGCATGATGAAAAATTGTGTGGGGAGATTGTGCAGGGAGGCTGATTTTTGTTCTGTTTACATTGTCATTGGCTTAGTTGCTTTAATGTTGGGTAACTGGTGGGTCTGTTTATACATTCATGTTTATATTCATAAAGATTGCTTGCCAAGAGCTGCCAGAGAATTGGTGGGGCCCACTTTTGGGCTACAACTTCACTATGAGGTAGGTATATGATGAGCCCCGGCTCACATACACATGCTTGCACTACTTAGATGAATTTTAATAACTTGCTCAAACCCATGGATTTGCACTGAGCATGGCTGTCATGCCTTGCTGCCACTGCCTGTGCTACTACAGCTACCCTACTATTTGTACTTGTGCAAACTGTGCCAGCACCTGCTTTGAAGTGGCCTGCTTCCTGTCATTTAGTACAGAATTGAATAAATATCCCCACAGGGTGGCAGCGTCCCCACAGCCCGTTTGCCAGCCGAGGGAATCCTCCTCTTTGGAGAAGAGCGCATGGCTCTCCCCTGCCTCCTCCCCATTACTGGGCATCCCACCCTAGGCCTAGTGGGAGAAGGCCTAGTAACACTCTCTCCCTTAGTCCCCGAGGCGACGTGCCTGAGCCCCGCCCACTCCCTTGTGTGGGTGTGACACCGCCTCTTATTTTGCATAGCTCCACCCCCATCGGCCGCAGACGCCAATTCCTTACCCCTCAGGCGCGCGGAAGTGAACTGTCAGGGGGCGCGCGGGCGGCGGTTGGAGGATCTGGCCTTCCCCTCCCGCGAGTGAGAAGGCGGAGTTGCGGTTAGTCGGAGGGCGTGGCTGAGGGCTCCTCCCCTCGTTGTGGTCCCCTCCAGCCGCTTGGGTGAAGCAGCCCGGGACCTGGAGGGTGGGAGGGAAATAGTTCGAGGCCCGGAGCCGGGAAGTCCTGCAGCCGGGGAGGGGTTTGTGCGGGGCCTGCATTCGCCCCTCCCCTGGCATAGCGGGGGCAACGGGAGAGGGAGGGAAAGGGCCGGGGCCTCCCAGTGAACTCTCTCCTCCCGCCCCCCGGTCCTGAGAGGTGAGACGGGGAGACCGGGGAAGGGTGGGGTGGCTCGGCAGCCGGAGGGCAGAGGCCGCAGGGAGTGGGGCTTCAGGGGGACAGTGATCCTGCCGCTGTGCTGGAGTCAGGCTCTGGGCGCTATAGCGAGCAGCAGCGGCTAGTCCCAGGGAGCTTCATGCACCGGGAGTGGGAGGGGGGAGAACTTGCGTCAGTGCCGCGTGGGGCTGGGGCTCGTTCAAGAGGCGACCCAACTGTGTGGGGAGCGGGCGGGGGCGTCCGAAGTAAACAGCGCGGGCTGTCACCCCTCAGAGGCAGATGCAGCCCCACTGGCTGTCGAGCTATAAATCTGGTCTGGGAGCCTAATCTAGCGCACACCACTGAAGTCATCAAAAGTGAACGGGGGCTGAAGCCCATGCTGAAAGATCGGAGAAATCAGTGGTTTAAGAGAGAGTTATTGTCACATACCACTCGAAAACATTGCACACAAAATCCAGGGGGCGGGGTCCGATTTAGGATGAATGCCTGTGTCCTTACTAATCCGGGTGGGTTATTTAATATTTAAATAAAATAATAAAAATACAGAGAACACTTTCAAATATCCCTTGTTCTAGTTTTTTTGTAAACACATCCTTTCCAATATAATAAATTTCATTAAAGGTCAAATTGAAATTTCTTGAATTGTATGTAGAAAAAAGTAAAGCAATAACTGAGTTTCCAAAAGATGGAAAGCTCTACCATTGTTTAATTATTATTTTCAGAAATAAAAATCATGTGTCCTCATTGAAGATCCACTTTTAATATAAGTTATCTGCTTGCTTTTTTTAGTAGCTATTGTACTGGTTTAGTCCCTGATCCTGCCAAATACTCACTCATTAAATAATTGTGTGCCGCTACTATTGAAGTCTGTCTACTTGGGTATTGAAGGGCTTGTCTAATGTGAACGTTTTAACAGTTTATAAATCCCCATGTGGACATACTTTTTTGGTTTAGTTAAAACTCTTCCAAAATTACATAAATTAACCCTCCCAAAAGTCAGCCTTATTCCAGAATATGAGTGGCCACATAGGAGTTATAGTGGTATCACTATATCATTTTAAACTTCACCTTACTATATACTATACGTAAATGAGCCACAACTTTCCTGTGTAGGCATATCCTAGAGTTTACAAGAATCAAGATCTAATTGTTCAAGAAAACATAAGCTCTGTTATGGTGGGCAGTTACTTAATATTTCTGGAAACAGTACCTCTGGCTCCTTTTCTTGAAGATTCTTTCCATGAGTGTTCTTATTTTGAGTCTGAGGAGCAAGATCAGGAAAATTAGGTTTTCATATTATAATGTTCTCACCCTGATGACTTGGTTGGTATACTCAGAATTTAAAAAACCAAAAGATTGCCATTATCATCTATAGTTAGTCTCTCCCTTTCCAACTTTGGAGGGATTCTATTGATTTTTGTTTTTTTTCAATGCCTACAGATATTTGTGCCTTTCTCAAAATACGTTTTTGTAGAAAAGCAACTGAAGCTGGTAGTATTTTGGCTTCTGCTATATTTAAAATTGCTTTTTGTATTGATTTGTGGATTTCCCACATATTCTACAACAGTATTGAATTAGTAGCATTTTTCTCTCTGTCTTTAGCCTGTGTTGCCAGAGCATTTTCATGAAGTTAATAGAAGTTAACCTCTGTTTTGGTATCTCTTTGCTGTTGTTCAATATCGGTAATGTTAGCAGAATGTTGTTGGTAGAGATGTGAATGTGAATCACCATACTGAGTGATATGTATTGGTTATGATTAATTGGCGGGGGCTGGGGGCTGCTCCACCCTGGAGGGGCCCATCACAGGTGGGTTGCGCTCCAGCTGAGCCGGAGTAGTCCCTGCCTGCAGCGGGCAAGGCACAACGTGTTGCAAGCCAGGGGCACTCCAGCTCTACTGGAGCATCCCCTGTCTGCGGTGGGCCCAGTTTGGCTGGTACAGAGTAGCATGGGTGAGGGCATTCCAGTCTGGCTGGAGCAGCCCCCACATCTAGGAGGTCCAGCCTGGCTGAACAGCACACCCCAGGCAGGGGCACTCCAGCTGGCCTGGAGCAGTCCGGGCCTTCATCCGCCGCCTGCCCTGGTTTAAGTGGTGGGTTTAAAGTCCTCAGAGATTTCTGCGAAGAGCTGTTCTCTCATTTCTTCAAATATTGTTTTAATTGCAGGGCTTTTGGAAATGAACTGTTATTGTCTGCTGTCTTCTTGGATAACTGATGATTAATTTTGAAATGTATTATTGAAAGGGATTAAAATCCACAAGATGAACAAGTTACAAGTATTTTATTTTATTTTTTATTGTAACAAAAACAAGAGAAATTAGCCCATTTAATTGATACTGTGCTTTAGTTACCACCACATTCTTTTAAAGACAAACTTACCTCAGTGTCAGTAAAAGTGTAGTGAGCCTACTTTAAAAAAAAAAAATAGAAGTACTCCTAGGCCATGCACGGATTACAATGCTTAAGTTTTATTTATTGGGGGAGTGTTTGAACTATAGTGAGGATGAGGCATAATAGTAGCACTAGCCAGGGGAACATATTTCTAGCAATGTGCTTATACCATTGCTAGATACATGCTCTTTGAAAGAGAAAAGTGTAGCTCCAGTCCTGTAAACATTTACATATGCTTAACTTTAGGCATTTAAGTAGTTAAACTGTAGTCCTGTTATTGATCATCCTCCTCTCCTATCACATAAGAGAGTGACTATATAAAAGATTAGGTCCTGTGGCATAATGATACTGGAGTGGGAGTGTTTCTAATGACTTTAGGAAACAGAGTTTGATTCTAAATGAAAATTATTCTTCAAGGTGATCACATTTATACTAGAAAAAATATTTTTAATAACTATATCTTAAATTGTGGATTGCCAGAAAAACTTTGACCTAGTGTTTTAAGAGCACAAATTTGAAAATATATTTTAGACGCAGTAACAAATAGGCACCATCTTAACATTTTTTTGTTTGGAAATAATTCCAAATACATAGATGTGTGATTGGGTGTAAAACTACAGACATTTGTTCTAGAAAACTGTAGGGTCTGCATCTTTAGAAAAGTCAGTTAATTCCATGCTATATCTTGTAAAACATATATTTTAATAATTCCATTTATCCTAATTCAGAACCTCTCCCCATAAGAGTAACCTCTCCCCATGGAGTAACATGTAAGATCTGGGCTGTTATTTGTGTGCTTATTGTTCTGAGGACAGACCTCCACTTAACCATCATTGTCTTACAAACACTGACAAATGAGATTTGAATATAACATAAGAATATTCTGTTTTAAAATAGCAAGGCATATTTTGATGGATGGTAAAGAAAATAGGGATGTAAAATCCTGTTTAAAATGTTAATCGGTTAAACTATATGTTTAACCAGTTAAGTGGCGAGCTGCATAATTGGGTCCCACTATTAAGACAGGTGTTCCCCCTGCCTAACTTGGAAGTCCTGCACTAGGGCTTCATCTCAAGCTGCTTGTTATCTGTGGGGTAGCATAAACACACAGTTGGCTTTGCAAATACTAACCAGCAAAAACTTAGGTATCTAGCAGGGTTAGGCAGCAGCTAAGTGCTGACTTTCAAAATGTCATTGGTGTTTCAAAAGGTGGACTTAGGTGCCTAAAGAGGCAGATATGCACCTAAAAATCTTGGAGGATCTGGGCCTACATCTGAAAACTAGTAATTACAGTTATTAGGTTGGTTTTAAAAATTCTGCTTGTTTTTTATAGATGTGAAAAATGTGTGATTTACAACAGGATCTTAACTACCTACTGAACCATAGATTAGTCTTCTGAGTTATCTAGTGCCTTTACTTTTAAACTTGGGAAAAACATACATTTTTTGCTCAATTTTTGGGCAGCACCATTTCCAATTGTCAGCATGTCATAAATATGAATATTTTTTCTTTGGTATATACTTTTCCCATTGCTACTAGGGATGTTATCTGTTAATCAATTAAATGGGGTGAGTGTATGGTGGTGGGGAAATGTCAGAGCCTGGGGCTGTTCTGACTGGGCTGCAGCTCAACCCTCCCACAGCAGGTGCGGGACTGCTCCAGCACCCACCAGTTAACTGTAAGTGGTAAACCTCACCCACTAATGGTGAAGCTTACCAATTAACAGGTTAACTTGTTAAACATTCACATCCCTAATTGCTACAACTAACTTTAAGCTTTTTTTTGATGATGCAGTATAAACATAATGTTTCTTGTATATAAGGAAGGAATATAACTTTTCTTAAATATATATGCTGCTGCTTGATTCCTAGTCTTGCTTAAAGAAAACTGAAATCACAGAATCATGGAATACTAGAACTGGAAGGGACCTCAAAAGCTCATCAAATCCAGTCCCCTGCCCTCATGGCATGATCAAGCACCATCTAGATTGGTGGTCCAACACACTAGCCACAAGTGGCTATTTGGATGATTGAGTGTAGCTAGTTGACTTGAACAATGTGGCTATTTGACTGGTTGAGTATGGCTAGTTCGCTATAGCAGTAGCCACTATAGCCACCAGTAGCTTCAGAACTGGTTGGTCGCCACAGATCTAGATCATCCTCAACAGATGTCTGTCTAACCTGCTCTTAAATATTTCCAGTGTTGGAGATTTCACAACCTCCCTAGGCAATATAGTCCAGTGTTTAACCACAACTAAGAAAATAACAGATCAAAACATGAAGAACCATAGTGCTTTGGGCTGTAACTTAGATATGGTGAGTGGAGGAGGGAAGCCATAGATTCACTCAGAGAAGTTTAACCAAACTACCAAAACAAAGAAAAATACCCTAATCACAACTAAATACACATTTCCCCCCTTTTTTTACTTATGATCCCTTCATGGTTCAGTCCTATTCCATGCCTCAAATTCCTTGGAGGCAGGGTAGTCCTGTCTGGGTTTAAATCGTTCTCTGTCTCCTAACTTCTGGCTTAAATTTACCTTGTCTGCTCTCTTTGTGCATATCTATATACAATTCATATTTCAGCATTGTATCCCATTGGTTCTTCTGGCCCCTGCCAACACTCCTGGCGACCGGAGTTTAACCCTTTAGTCACCTGGTGCTGGCCAGCACTCCTATCCATTGCAGCATCCCAGAATCATGTTTGCTTTTTTGCAACAGTGTCACACTTGACTCACATTTAGCTTGTGGTCCACTATGACTCTTAGATCCTTTTCTGCAGTAGTCCTTCCTAGTCAGTCGCTTCCCATTCTGTATGTGTGAAACTGATTGTTCCTTCCTAAGTGGAGTACTTTGCATTTATCCATATTAAACTTCATCCTATTTATCTCAGACCATTTCTCCAGTTTGTCCAGATCATTTTGACCCTATCCTCCAAAACACTTGCAACTTCTCTTAGCTTTGTATCTTCTGCAAACTTAGGGTACGTCTAGACTACATGCCTCTGTTGCCAGAGGCATGTAGCTTAGGCTACCAGACATAGGAAAATGAAGCGGTGATTTAAATAATCGCCGCTTCATTTAAATTTACATGGCTGCTGCGCTGAGCCGACAAACAGCTGATCAGCTGTTTGTCAGCTCAGCGCGATAGTCTGGACGCGTGGGTGTCGACATCAAAGGTATTTGTCGACCACCCAGGTAAACCTCATCCCAGGAGGCATACCTGGGTGGTCAACAAATACCTTTGATGTCGACACCCGCGCGTCCAGACTATCGCGCTGAGCTGACAAACAGCTAATCAGCTGTTTGTCGGCTCAGCGCGGCAGCCATGTAAATTTAAATGAAGCGGCGATTATTTAAATCGCCGCTTCATTTTCCTATGTCTGGTAGCCTAATCTACATGCCTCTGGCGACAGAGGCATGTAGTCTAGACATACCCTTAGTGTACTCTCTATGCCAATATCTCAATTTTTGATGATGATATTGAACATAATTGGTCCCAAAACTGACCCCTGCAGAACCCCACTTATGTCCTTCCAGCATGACTGTGAACCATTAAGAACTACTCTCTGAGAGTATTTATCCAGCCAGTCATGCACCCACCCTGTAGTAGCCCCAACTAAGTTGTATTTCCCTAGTTTGATAAGAAAGTCATGCAAGACTTTATCAAATGCTTTACTGAAGTGTAGGTATACTTTGCCCACTGTTTCCTTCTTATCCGCAAGACTTGTTATCCTATCAAAAGAAGCTATCAGATTGCTCTGACATGATTTGTTCTTTATAAATCCATTCTGGCTGTTCCTTATCACCTTATTTTCTTCCAGATGTTTGCAGATGAATTCCTTAATTATTCGCTCCATTATCTTTCCTGGCACAGAACTTAAGATGACTGGTCTGTAGTTGGTTGTTTAGTAAAGCATTTCATTGGGTGCTCGTGTCTTGAAGACATCTCACTTTTCTAAGTAATTTTTTACTTTTTCTTTTCCTATTTAATTTGTAAGTCTATACCATTTCCACTAGCAGTCACTGTGTTAGGCATCCAGTCACCAGCAATCTTTTTGGTGAAAACCGAAACAAAGGTTACGTTGTATAAAAATGGGTTGTGTTGTTGTATAAAGGATTATATTTTTGTAAAATGTTAATCTTATTGTCTGCTTTACTAGAAAATTAATAGAATCAACTCAAATTTAGGTTCTCTAACATGCAGAAAGCACTTTCAGGTAAGAAAGAGCTCAGGGCTTCAATGAATAGCTGTGACATTTACTAGAATATATAATTTGATTTTGCCCCTTTTGATTTAATTCAGGAAATTATATGCAAAAACTTGTAAGTTTGAAAAGAAGACAGACCATTGGATACCATGGTGACGGGAACCAGAATAGATGAACCACATAGATTAGAATCATATCTCAAAGGATACAGTATCATTTTTCATTTTATTAACATTAATGTTAAAGATCTGGATTATCAGTTTAAAAATCTGTCTGAAGAACATGTTCAGAAACTGCAGACATACGGTGCATTCATGAACACTTATTCTCTTAGCATACAAAGAAAATAATTCATTCTCTATTCAGGGGTTGGAGTGAGCTTTTAAAATGCATTTGTTAGACTTAAATAGAGGAAAAAATTATTGCAATTATTTGGATTGTCTGTTGTTTCGTTTTTCATCCCGGCATAATGACACTTTAAAAACAATGTGCAAACTGAAGTTTATAGTTTTAGTAGTTTTAGTTTTTTCTAATACTAATTCTGAATAGTCATAGACAAAATGTTTAAAGAGCTAGACACGTATGAATAAGGTTCAAAAGTTACAGATAATGGCAAAGACAAAGAAAATAAATTGTAAAACATAGATTTATTTTGCTAGCTACTTTTCACTTATATTGATTTTGGGTGTTACTCGTAACAATAGTAATCACAACATTTTCAAATACAATTTTAAAATAATCACTGTTCTTTCAGTCAAGAACACTATTGCTAGAGGCAAGATAGCACACCAAATAGACCAGTAAGTTTTTCTTGGTATACAGAAGATGTGATGCCAGAACTTTTATATGTGGAAAAAATTGTGGCATTGTTAGGTGTGCAGAACTGTCCTAAAATACATGGATTGCAGTACTGTATTAAGCATCCTACAGCGGGTCTTCTAAAATCTTCAGTTTTCCAGATGTCATAGTACATATGCGAGTGAAATTAAATCCCAAATTATTGTCAAAGCTGGCAGGGAACAGGCAATCACAATGAGAATCACTCCATGAAATTTTCATTGGAATGAGAGGAAAAAACCACACTGTGAAGGATAAGCTTCTGGAGTAGGAGGGGATACTATCCTTATTAAAAACAAACAAACCACCAAACAGGCATTTATGGGAAGACGTGAGTGGCAACAGCAAAAAAGGACCATAGGCAGGCAGTCTTTGCAGTGCATGGATCTGTCATGGTGTATGTTCATAACACACTATAGAATGGAAAACAAGCCCATTTTTAAATGATCTAGTTATATATTTTAGAAATGTACATCTGTCTGAGTTTATCTTTTCAATAACTCCTAAACGATAAGAGGTAGGCACACCAAATTCAGGGTTTGGTTGTGTCAGGACATTGGGATGTGCCTGGGATTTGATTGTTTCTAATAAAATGGAAAGGGAAGGGCCTGGTAGGAGGGAGTTATACTGTGGAGTGACCACAAGGGTCAGCAAACACCACAGCGAAAAGCCAAAGCCATCAGCAGCCAATACCCCAGCCTGCCCTAGGGAGCAGTTGCTGGTGCTGTCCAGCCTCTACCGCCCCTGAGTTGGTTCCAGAGAGTGCTAGCAGGAGGCCTGAGAAGCCTCTACTGCCCCAGGGCTGGGCCTTTTTCTAAAATAGAAAAAGAACGTATATCATAGCCAACCAGTGATAGCAGTTGCCTACAGCTTCTATTGATGCCTCTTTGGACAGCATCAGCATTGGCATATGAGTCCATGGATTCCAGAGGACAAGAAAGGATATTGTTGATCCTGATGACCTCTTGTTTCTCTTTTAGAGAGATTTCTTTGATAGTGTAAATACCAAAATCCTGACACTGGCTCTTTTAAAATACTTTCCAAACACCAACTCTCATGGGATAAAAACGAAGTATATTTTACATTGAACTAAATTATTCTGTAGCTGTATTTTGAGACGTGCCCTCAGTACCTGTTAGCTTTATATTCTTCTTACATTATTATTACAGTCTAATATCCAGTTTTTTTCAATCATTCACTTTTTTATTAATTATTTTAATTTGTTTTCCCTCCTTTAGGTTTTCCCATCTACTTGGAACATTTTGAAGGAGGAGAACAAATGGAACAGGACTCTGTGAACATCTAGAGAAACTGTATAGGTAATATTATTGTTATAATATTTTATTATAACAGCAAGATATGCTCAAGTAATGTTATGGAGTTGACTGTAGCCCACAAAAGTCTAGCAGTTTCAACATCAGACTGAAATTCCATTGTCAGATCCTCTCGGTCATTGAGGACCACTTAAACAAATTTGAACAACATTTACTTTTATGTGTTCCAGAGCCTTGTTATTTGGAACCTAGTCTTGTGTGGCTTTATCTCCTTTGCGCTCTCCTTCGAAATATGGTTTATGTAAGGATATCTGTACTTCTACAAAGTGTTTTTGTTCTTTTTAAAATATACAAGAAACTATTCTAATTTGTACACAAGCATTAAATGAGAATCTGTTTAATCAGAGAAGAGGAAAAGAACAAAATATTTTAATACTGAATCAGTAAATGCAGTTGTTGCATGGAGAGGAATGGATATGTTGAAGAATAGCTAACAGCTCAGTTGAATCTCATTACTCTAGTACTACTGACAGGTTTTAGTTTAACAGTCTCTTCTTTTTTTGTTTTGGATGAAAGCTAAAGTAACTTTCAAAAGGCATAGCTTTGACATCTGCACAAAGCAAAGTGATAAAAGAATGCTGAAAACATGAATACATACAGGAATAGAGCCTTGTCTGAAGTCACATTAAAGTGAATTGTTGCAATAAAAACTGAGGGGTTATGTCCAATTAAAATGGATATTGATCAGCTGTTACTTGCTTGAATGCCTGATCCATTGTCAATGTTATATCTTTCATAAGTAAATATTGAGGGGGAAAAAATCAGTTACTTCCCATTTTGTGTAGAACTCATTGATGTTATGATAGTACTACAGAAACAGGGTCGATCCTGCTCTATATTTGCTTTAACTTCTGTCATGCTGTCAGTATCAGTACACATTTTAAATAGTAAATATAAGTTGTTCCACTGTCTTCATTAATACCAAATTCTAGGAAAACATCATTTAAACTTTTTGGGGGTTGGATGGTATGCTAGTGATCTACTGCAGACCACATACCCAGGTAGTAGAGGTGGATGAGGCTTTTTCTAAACAATTAACAAAATCATCCAAAGCACAGGATTTGGTGGTGATAGGGGACTTCACCTATCCAGACATGTGTTGGCAAACTAACACAGCAGGGCACAGACTATTGAATAAGTTCTTGAACTGCATTGAAAACAATTTTTTATTTCAGAAGGTTGAAAAAGCTATGAGGGGGGAAGCTTTTATTTGATTTTAATAATAGGGAGGAACTGGTTGAGAATTTGAAAGTGGAAGGCAGCTTGGGAGAAAGTGATCATGAAATCATAAAGTTCATGATTCTAAGGAATGGGAGAAGGGAGAACGGCAAAATAGAGACAGTGGATTTCATGAAGGTAGATTTTGGTAAGCTCAGAGATTTGGTAGATGAGGTCCCATGGGAAGCAAGACTAATGAGAAAAACAACTGAAGAGAATTGGCAGTTTTTTAAAGGAGCATTATTAAGGGCCCAAAAGCAAGCTACTTTGCTGCACAGGAAAGATAGAAAGTATGACAAAAGACGCCGTGCCTTAATCAGGAGATCTTGCATGAACTAAAAATCAAAAAGGATTCATATAAAAAGTGAAAACTAGGACAAATTACAAAGGATGAATATAAGCAAACAATACAGGGATGCAGAGGCAAGATTAGAAAGGCAAAGGCACAAAATGAGCTCTAACTAGCTACAGACATAAGGGTAACAAGAAGACATTCTATAAATATATTAGAAGCAAGAGGAAGACTAAGCATAAGCTGGGCTGGCCTTACCACGAGGCGAACTGAGGCGGCTGCCTCGTGTGCCAGACTGGAGGGATGAGGCTTTTTGGACGGAGGGAGGGAGGGAGACACCACTAGGACCCAGAGCAGTGTTTCTTAACCTTTTTAAGACCGAGGAACACCAAACAATTTTTTTATGAGGAACACCAAGGATATTTTTGTTGACCCCAAAAAAAAGGGGGCAGGGTTGAGGGGAAAGTTATTGAGCAAAAAAAAACCAAGGTCACCTGCCCCTTTAAGGGCGGCCATTTGAACTCTGATGTTCTCTATGGCACACCTCCGGCTGCCTCGTGGCTCACCAGTGTGCCGCGGAACACAGTTTAAGAAACACTGACTCAGAGTGTAGAAAATTGCGTATGCTGCTGGTGCTTATGTATTTTCTCTGTTCTAGATGCACAGATATGGTGGAGTGCTGTGCTGAAAGAAGGCAGGCACAAGAGACATAACAGGCAGGCAGAAGAAAAGGTGGCATGAGGGCGTCATTTGAGCTCCCCACCTGAGGTGCCAAAATGTTGTGGCCTGGCCCTGAGGATAGGATAGGCTCATTGCTCAGTGAGAAGGGAGAAGCAATAATAGGAAACTTGGAAATGGCAGAGGTTCTTAATGACTTCTTTGTTTCGGTCTTCACCATGAAGTCTGATGGTGAAGGAATGCCTAATAATAACACCAATATTTTAAAAGGGCTCTAGAGGCGACCCTGGCAATTACAGACCAGTAAATAAAATGTCAGTATCGGGCAAATTAGTTGAAAAAATAGTAAAGAATAAAATTGTCAGACACGTAGAAGAACATAATTTGTTGGGCAAACGTCAACATGGTTTCTGTAAAGGGAAATCATGTCTTGCTAATCTATTAGAGTTCTTTGAAAGGGTTAACAAATGTGGACAAGGGGGAATCCAGTAGATATAGTATACTTAGATTTCCAGAAAGCCTTTGACAAGGTCCCTCACCAAATGCTCTTGTGTAAATTAGGTTGTCATGGGATAAGAGGGAAGATCCTTTCATGGATTGAGAACTGGTTAAAACACAGGAAACAAAGGGTAGGAATAAATGGTAAATTTTCAGAATGGAGTGGTGTTCCCCAAGGGTCAGTCCTAGGACCAATCGTATTCAACTTATTCATAAGTGATCTAGAGAAAAAGGTAAGCAGTGAGGTGGCAAAGTTTGTGGACGATACTAAACTGTTCAAGATAGTCAAGACCAAAGCAGACTGAAAAACTTCAAAGAGATCTCCCCAAACTGAGTGATTGGGCAACAAAATGGCAAATGAAATTTAATGTGGATAACTGTAAAGTAATGCACGCTGGAAAAAATAACGCCAACTACACATACAATATGATGGGGGCTAATTTAGCTACAACTAATCAGGAAAAAGATCTTGGAGTTATTGTGGATAATTTTCTGAAAATGTCCACATGGTGTGCAGCGGCAGTCAAAAAAGCAAATAGGATGCTAGGAATTATTAGGAAAGGGATAGAAAATAAGATGAAGAATATCTTACTGCCCTTATATAAAACTATAGTATGCCTACATCTTGAATACTGTGTGCAGATGTGGTCTCCTCACCTCAAAAAAGATATTTTAGTATTAAAAAAGGTTCAGAAAAGAGCAACTAAAATGATTAGGGGTTTGGAATGGGTCCCATATGAGGAGAGGCTAAAGAGATTTGAACTTTTTAGTTTAGAAAAGAGGAGACTGAGGTATTTAAAATATGATCGAGGTATATAAAATCATGAGTGGTGTGGAGAGGGTGAATAAAGAAATATTATTTACTTGTTCCCATAATAAAAGAACTAGAGGACACCAAATGAAATTAATGGGTACCAGGTTTAAAACTAAAAAAAGAAAGTTCTTCTTCACACAGCACACAATCAACCTGTGTAACTCCTTGCCAGAGGAGGCTGTGAAGGCTAGGACTATAACAGAGTTTAAAAAAGAGCTAGATAAATTCACGGAGGCTAGGTCCATAAAAGGCTATTAGCCAGGAGCTAAGGAATGGTGCCCCTGGTCTCTGTTTGTCAAATGCTGGAGAAGGATGGCAGGAGACAAATCGCTTGATCGTTGTCTTCGGTCCACCCCCTCGGGGGCACCTGGCACTGGCCACTGTCGGCGGACAGGATACTGGACTTGATGGACTTTTGGTCTGACCCAGTATGGCCCTTCTTATGTTCTTATCTTTTTATGTTTTTATGTTCTAATATAATAAGTGCTAGTGGGAATGGGGTAAGTTTAGAAGTTAAAATAAAAAAAGAACAAGTTAAAAATTACTTAGAAAAGATAATGTCTGCAAGTCACCGGGGCCTAATGAAATGCATCCTAGAATACTCAAGGAGCTGATGGAGAAGGTATCTGAGCCTTTAGCTATCATCTTAGAAAAATCATGGAAGTCAGGAGAGATCCCAGAAGACTGGAAAAGAAAAAATATAGTGCCCATCTATAAAAAGGGAAATAAGAACAACCCAGGAAACTACAGACCAGTCAGTTTAACTTTTGTGCCAGGAAATATAATGGAGCAAGTAATTAAGGAATTCATCTGCAAACACTTGGAAGATAATAAGGAGATCAGTAACAGCCAGCATAGATTTGTAAAGAAAAAAATCATGTCTAACCAATCGGATAGCTTCCTTTGATAGGATAACGAGTCTCATGGATAAGGAAGAAGCGGTGGATGTAGTATACCTAGACTTTAGTAAGGCATTTGATATGGTCTTGCATGATCTTCTTATTGATAAACTAGGGAAATACAGCCTATATGGGGCTACTATAAGGTGGATGCATAACTGACTGGATAACCATTCTCAGAGAGTAGTTATTAACGATTCACAATCCTGAAAATTAGTGGTTGGGGGAAGCCCAGGGCAATTGAAAAAAGGCAAATGTAGTGCCCATCTTTTTTTAAAAAAGGGAAGAAGCAGCATCCAGGAAACTACAGACTACTGACACTCACCTCAGTCCCTGGGAAAAAAATCATGGAGCAAATCCTCAAGGAATCCATTTTGAAACACTTAGAAGAGAGGAAGGTGATCAGGAATAGTCAACATGGATACACCAAGGACAAATCATGTCTGACCAGTTGCCTGCTATGATGAGATAACTGGCTCTGTGGATGTGAGTAAAATGGTCAACTTGATAAACATTGACATTAGCAAAACTTTTGATAACTGCCTCCCAAAATATTCTTGCCAGCAAGTTTAAAAAGTATGGCTTTGATTAATGGACAATAAGGTGAATAGAAAAAGCTGGTTGGATTGCATGGCACTTCCCCGGAACCCCAGATCAGGTGGGGACTCCCCAGCTGATCCGAGGTTCAAGGGAAATGCCCAGCTCACCCGTGGCTCTGCATGGCATTTCCTTGGAACCCTGGATCAGCTTGGGACTCCCCAGCTAATTCCAGGTTCTGGAGAAATGCCGCAGCGAGCCTGGGATCAGCTGGGAAGTCCCCAGCTGATTCTGGTTCCACAAGACGCACAGGCAGCATTTTAAAGGGGCAGCCGTCGCACAGGTGATCCGCAGATCAGCTGTGCAGCGGCTGCCCCTTTAATAAACCACCTGGCGGTTTCAAAGTGGCAGCAAATTTCAAGGTGGCAGTGTTTTTGGAAAATTCTTCTGTCAACCTGCCTGTCATGGAGGTGGGTTACCTAATGGAAAATCCCTCTAGTTTGGAGTAGGTTGTATCCACATTGAGTGCTACGGAAGGACTGTTCCATGGTACAGCAGTTCCACTGTAGTGTTTTAAGTGTAGACAAGAAGATTGCACTGATATCCCGGAATTAAATAAAAATCTGATCAAGGGAATTTGCCTTTTCAGTTTGATACTAGTTTAGGTGTCTTCTTTTGTGTATGATCAATCTAATTTATGCTTATAAACAGCCCTCTAGTTGCCAGGGCATCTTTTGTGCCTTCTGCAAGTCTGTTGCATAGTAAGTGCCTAAGTGGTAATGCTGAAGAGGTTTCTTCCATTCAGTAGCAGATCCAAGGTATGTGGTAGAATGTGCAAGAAGCACTTTTCATATAAACTGCTAATACAGAATTTACAATTAAAGAACAGCCCAACTTGGAAATATTATATGCAAAGTGGAATATGTTACTACTTTCCAGATTTTTAAGTCTTTGCATATAGTTACTATAGCTCATAATAGTGTACTCTCCTTATTTCATGTGGATTATTTTCTCCACAAGAAGTCTTTGAGGCACACTGATCCTGTCAAACAGGATATATGTTGGAGAATTTCACCTGTCAGCTCATGACAGCCTCACCAGAAAAATCATCAGCTCATCACAGTAGTACCAGAAAAAGATAGAATTGACTAAACTAAGAGTGAATGTGCATTAGCTGTAGTAATACTAGGAGATTGTTGGGGAATGGGAGAGGAGAAGTTCCAGGGAAAAAGGCATCCAGGTAGAGATTTACCAAACCTAAAAACTTCAAATTGGAAAGTTCAAACTTTTGGTTATGTGAGTAGCTTTTCAAACACATCCATCTTCCCCCATTTTTTTTGTAAATGATTTAATACAGCATAAAAGATGTTTTAATTAATTGGAATCCTGGTTGTTCATTAGCAAGAAAAGTGTGGCCTACCAAGCAACTCTTCATAAGCAAATCAAACTTTAAATTGGAGGGAACCATTTTTTTCTTTCAGAAAGTTGGGTTTTGGTTGTGCAAAAATACTAAGTCAGAACAAAACAGATCAAAGGAATAGTCATTGCTTTGGCTTCTAACTGTTGCCAAACCTCCCACAAGAAAACCTAAATTAATAGATTTACAAATTAATATTTTATAGATTCACTGCCAAGAAATTGCTGAGCTATTATCTGTAGTTTGTAACCTATCCTTTAAATCGGCTTCCGTACCTAATGACTGGAAGGTTGCCAATGTGACACCAATATTTAAAAAGGGCTCTAGAGGCGATCCTGGCAATTACAGACCGGTAAGTCTAACTTCAGTACCGGGCAAATTAGTTGAAACAATAGTAAAGAATAAAATTGTGAAGCATGTAGAAGAACATAACTTGTTGGACAAAAGTCAACATGGTTTCTGTAAAGGGAAATCCTGTTTTACTAATCTATTAGAGTTCTTTGAAGGGGTTAACAAACATGCGGATAAGGAGGATCCAGTAGATATAGTATACTTGGATTTTCAGAAAGCCTTTGACAAGGTCCCTCACCAAAGGCTCTTGTGTAAATTACATGGCCATGGGATAAGAGGGAAGGTCCTTTCTTGGATTGAGAACTGGTTAAAAGACAGGAAACAAAGGGTAGGAATAAATGGTAAATTTTCAGATTGGAGAGGGGTAACTAGTGGTGTCCCCCAAAGGTCAGTCCTGGGACCAGTCCTTTTCAACTTATTCATAAATGATCTGGAGAAAGGGCTAAGCAGTGAGGTAGTAAAGTTTGCAGATGATACCAAACTGTTTAGGATAGTCGAGACAGAAGCAGACTGTGAGGGACTCCAAGAAGATCTCCCCAAACTGAGTGATTGGACAACAAAATGGCAAATGAAATTTAATGTGGATAAGTGTAAAGAAATGCACATCAGGAAAAATAACCCCAACTATACGTACAGTGTGATGGGGGCTAATTTGGCTACGACAAATCAGGAAAGAGATCTTGGAGTTATGGTGGACAGTTCTCTGAAAACTTCCACACAGTGTGCAGCGGCGGTCAAAAAGGCAAATAGGATGCTAGGAATTATTAGGAAAGGGATAGAAAATAAGACCCAGAATATCTTACTGCCCCTGTATAAAACTATGGTACGCCCACATCTTGAATACTGTGTACAGATGTGATCTCCTCACCTCAGAAAAGATATTTTGGCCTTGAAAAGGGT
Organism: Pelodiscus sinensis; assembly: GCF_049634645.1. Taxonomy (NCBI): domain Eukaryota; kingdom Metazoa; phylum Chordata; order Testudines; family Trionychidae; genus Pelodiscus; species Pelodiscus sinensis. The sequence continues at coordinate 93,381,478 of NC_134715.1, read as the reverse complement.
TCAGAAAAGGGCAACTAAAATGATTAGGGGTTTGGAACGGGTCCCATATGAAGAGAGGTTAAAGTGATTGGGACTTTTAAGTTTAGAAAAGAGGAGACTGAGAGGGGATATGATAGAGGTCTATAAAATCATGAGTGATGTGGAGAGGGCTGATAAAGAAAAGTTATTTATTAGTTCCCTAAATAGAAGAACTAGAGGACACCAAATGAAATTAATGGGGAGCAGGTTTAAAACTAATAAAAGAAAGTTCTTCTTCACACAGCATGTAGTCAACCTGTGGAACTCCTTGCCAGAGGAGGCTGTGAAGGCTAGGACTATAATAGAGTTTAAAGAGAAGCTAGATAATTTCATGGAGGTTAGGTCCATAAAAGGCTATTAGCCAGGGGATAAAATGGTGTCCTTGGCCTCTGTTTGTCAGAGGCTGGAGAGAGATGGCAGGAGACAAATCGCTTGATCATTGTCTTTGGTCCACTCTCTCTGGGACACCTGGTGCTGGCCACTGTTGGCAGACAGGATACTGGGCTAGAAGGACCTTTCGTCTGACCCAGTACGGCCGTTCTTATGTTATTATTCATAGGCAGTGTTCCCTATAAGCTGATGACAGCACAATTTGTGCTCGGAGCCCTGAGCCTCTAACTGGGCGGGGCTGATTAATCACCTCTGAAGCTGTGCTGCCGCACATATTAGAGGGAACACTGTTCATAGGTTAACAAATTTGATGTCTTTGTTCTAGCTGTTCTACATAGCATTTTCTCTGTCTGTGCTCTAATATAATCCTCTTGTGATTATGCACCCCCTTTATGCCGATGGTTTAGTATTGACATTCACGTTCTCCTGTGTAAGTTCTGCATTTTGAACTCTTGCTTATTATAGAAATCTAATATGAAGATCTTTCTGATCTGTGCTTCATGTATTACCTATTTCACTTTTGATCATGAGTTCTTTTACAAATATAGATGGAAGAGAGTGCCTCCAAAGAAATGGGGGAGAACAATGAAGTGGGGAAGGACTTTGTTCCCTTTGGGTACGTCTACCCTTGCTCCCTAGTTCGAACTAGAGATGCAAATGTAGGGTGACCGAAATTGCTAATGAAGCGGGGATTTAAATATCCCGCGCTTCATTAGCATGATCTCGCTGGTGCGTTATTCTGCTCAACAGCTGTTTCGAAAGTGAAAGTGTGCACCAGGAGGAATAATGTCAAAAAATGAGGAGTAACGTTAGTTCGAACCAAGGGGTTTGGTTCGAACTAACGTGTCCTGGCGCGCACTTTCACTTTCGAAACAGCTGTTGAGCGGAGTAATGCTAATGAAGCACAGGATATTTAAATCCCTGTAGCAATTTCGGTTGCCTACACTTGCATCCCTAGTTCGAACTAGGGAGCAAGTGTAGACGTATCCTTTTCTATTGCCCTCTTGCACTTTCAAAGAACCTAAAGATGTGCTGTCTCTTGGCAGCCCACTAGGCTGCTGTGCAATTATAACTGATCTTAAAAACACTAAGTAAGGAGAGAATGAAAGCCTTTTTGAGTTTGTCCTTTAATTTTTCCCTTTCCCTAATGTGTCCCCATCTCCATCTGTTCTTTCTTTCCCACCTCAGCCTCTCCATAGTAATTCAGCACAATGCAAGTAGAACAGACCTGATGTTGCAACTTTATACTGAATCACATGAGTTTATCCTGTTTGGCACATTAAGAGTGGCAATACTGTGCTGTAAACACATTTGAGACATGTTAAGCGATACATGTTACTACTCATGGTCCAGATTTTTTTCTTTTTATGCCTCTCTGGAAGTTCATACATTCCACCATTGTTCAGTTGTTACTGTGGATGTGTAATTGTTGTAACATTTCAAATGTGAATATTGAAATAAATACTTTAAAATTTCTAGCACTGCAAATCTTGACTGTATATTATAGAACCATAGAATACTAGAACTGGAAGGGACCTCAAGAGGTCCTCAAGTATATGTAGAAGCTTAATGGTATTGCCATTAAATTCTCAATATGTGCTGGCATTTTGATCCATTTTTATAGGAAAAGAAGATATAGACACATGAGATCATTAATAATACAATATTCAGAGAGTAGATAAGAAATTATGCACAAGTTCTTTCAGTAGCAGGCAATCAAAAGATAGGAGATGTATTAAGACTTTTTTTGGCTTCTGAAAGGTTGTAATCACATATGCATTAATCAGTCTAATAAGTTTAAACTGTTAATTGCTCTTATTGGTAGTGAGCTACCTCATAATAACCCACACACCATTCTTACATTTGTTAGTAGCATACAGATTGTGTAGTACAGTGGTTCTCAACTTTTTGGGCTCCGGAGCCCTTTACATGTGCAAAAATTTATGTGGAGCCCCAGCGGTTCACTGATTGTATGTGTTGTACCTATTGATGTGTCCTGTTTGTCAACCTCGCTGAGCCCCTGAAAGTGTTTCGCGGAGCCCCACAGTTTGAGAAATACTGATGTAGTAAAAGCAAAGTTTTCTCTCTCACACATACCTCTTGTTCTTGAATATTATGTTGTCTCTTGATCAAGATTGAAATTAAGTATTAACTGTAAAAAGTTTAGGAACATATGTATTCATTGTACCTAGCTTATGTTATTTAATACTGTAGGGGTGCATAAACTTTATAGATACAATAACACATGATTCAAGTCCACAGAAGCTTAAAATCTAAACTGTACAGAACACAAAAGGTATCAAGAAGATTGAGTGATAAAGCAAGAGCCCGTGTGGGTGTGGGTGTGGGTGTGGGTGTGGGTGGGTGTGGGTGTGGGTGTCTCTCTCTCTCTCTCTCTCTCTCTCTCTCTCTCTGTCTCTCTCACAGGAAAGCATTTTGTTGTTCATGATCACAGTTTGCATTACTGTTGCTGAAGTCATCATTTTATGTTAACTTTTATATAATAAAGCTTAGTATTATAGCTTCCTATTGAATAATGCCTTCTATGTTGTTTACATCTAAGTTGATTCAACTTAAAAACTAACATATGTCTAAAAATAACAACAAAAGTTATAGGTGTTGAATGTCAGTGCAGTAACAAACCTATGCAATTTAATTATAATTACAATATTAAATTGTTAGAAGTGTTGTGTGTATTAAATCTTCTTATTTCTATTAGCATAAATCTGATAAGGCACAGCAAGCTTTTCTCTAATAAAAAACATGGAATCTTAAGTCTTCAAGTATTCTAAGTGGGGGGGGGGGGAGGAAGAAGAATTAAGATTCCCAAGGAGATAAAGTAAAGCTTTGGTAATTATCATTTGCTCTTCCCATATTGTCAAAAGTCCCCAACTTAAATTTAGTTAATCAGCGGTTATTTCTTTCAGCTAGCTAATTTACATTTCTATTTCATTTTTGCATAAGTAATTGACTGAATTTTAGTTAGAGAACAATTATAGTTGAAAATACAGTAAATGCATTTCAGCCTGGAAGTTTTTCTTGCACTTTGTGTATGTTGTTATGGTACACAGGCTTTGCTTCTCCGGGAATGAAAGAATTTTGCTACTTGTGATTGAGATTTTTGCTCTGTATTCCTCTCTGGAAGTTCATATGTGCTACCATTGTTCAATTGTCACACAGGATGTGTAATGGAAAAATGCTTTTAGGAGTTTTATGAAACAGAGCATCAGTGGTATTGTTGTGTACTTAGAACTTATCAGAACATTAAATTAATTGTTGCCATTTCTTCAGAAAAAGGAATTATAGTATTTAGAGGTACTGCATTTCTCACTAGATGATGCCAAAATTAGTAAGAGATGTAGATATTGGAGGATACTACTTGAGAAAAATATTGGAAGAGGACTACACTTGATGTTTAGAAATTGGAATTTTGAGAATTACTTGCTCTTCAACCTGTTACATCTAAGCATCGAGGTCTCTGCTCATTCCTGATCTTTGTTGCCTCTGCATTCTTCTCTGGCACTGGCACCATTGCAACATTGTATGGCATTGATAGAGAGCTTGCCAAAACATCTGGCTTTGAGAAATTTCCAGCACCAAGTGACCGGAACCATTCCCAGTTGAGGTACAACGCATACTAATCTTTGGTGTGCTCCTTTCCCAGGCCTTTTCTACAGGGCACTATCTGCCAGCTCAGAGCTCATCATCCCTATTCTGATCCTTCCCCGTCTGGGTCCTCAATGTCACAAGCATTGTTTGCCTATACCAGTAGGTGAGGATCCAGAAAATGAAAGAGACACTTGCATGGTCTGGCAGCCTCAGTGGCCACCACCAAAATGGTGGCCTTTTTGGATTCCCTGGCCTACAAACAGGCTCAAGGGGCTCAGGTTCCTCCCAGTTCATCTTCAGAGGTCATACACTTTAAACTCCTCATGCCTTGCGATGTCACCTCCTTGGCATAATCCACTATATCCTTATAGTTTTCAGCTCTGACTGTTTTGACCTACATGGATTCAATAGCAAGAGCAGTTTGCCTTAGTCATCTGTTTTCAGTGTGGAAAACCAGGATATGGACAGTTTGTATTCCATATGGGGCAAGTGGCCTGATAAGAAACAGAGAATTGATAGAGAATGACACTAGGTGGTGAAGGAAACAGCCCAAATGCTTTGAAGTGTGAAAAGATAGATGCATTGGGTTGAAAATACAATGGATATGTGGAAAATGGTGTTTGGTTAGGAAGAGATTCCTGCAAGCCATAGGAAAAAATTCCCCCAGCCACAGAGACCAGAGAGGAAGAGAACATGTAGTAGATCCCTATGAAGATTGTGCAGAGAAGGTGCAGAAGCAATCTGCAGTATCAAAATCTCCTAGGATAGGAAAGTGCTTTAATGTGCTGCCTTGAAATGCAAAGACTTGAAAGACAGATTCCTCCCCTAATTAAGATTGGAGGGAGAAGGAACTAAATCTGAAGATTGAGCTCAAGAGACTAATAGACCAGGTGAAGAAAATGAAACAGAAGATGAAAGAGGAAGCTAATGAGGTGAGAGAGCTTATTTAAGGAAGCTATTAGACTATAGGCCTGAGCAGAAGCTGTTGAGTAGCAGGGAAAGTGCAGTATTGGTAAGAAAGATATACACTAGGAAGCTGAAATAAAGATAGACTCAGCGTTTGTGGCAGCACTATGTGTAGATGACACACTAAATAAGACCATAAGGCAGAGGTGGGCAATAATTTTTGATAGGGGGGGCCACACCAAAATGTTGGTAAGTGGTCAAGGGTCACACTTTTCTCTGGAGGGGGTGCAGGGTCTGGGATGGAGGTTGGGTGCAGAAGGGAGTTTGGGATAGGGGATTAGGGTTCAGGAAAGGGTAGAGTCTGAGAGGGTACATCTACATTTGCTCCCTATTTTGGACTAGGGATGCAAATGCAGACGAGTGAAGTATCTAATGATGCTGGGATTTAAATATCCTGCGCTCAATTAGCATGATCTCACTGGCGCGCTAGTTTGAATCACAGCCGATTCGAACCAGGAAGTGCATGCCGGGACGCGTTAGTTCGAACCAAAACCCTTGGTTTGAACTAACATTACTCTTCATAACTAACGTTACTCAAAAAATGAGGAGTAACGTTAGTTCGAACCAAGGGCTTTGGTTTGAACTAACGTGTCCTGGCGTGCACTTCCTGGTTTGAATCATCTGTGATTCGAACTAGCACGCTGGCGAGATCATGCTAATGGAGCGTGGTTTGTAGTGCATGAAGCTTCCCCCATACCCCCAACTCAGCACAGAGAGGCAGATGGAGCAGCCAGCACTCTGAGCCTTGGAGCTGCTCTCAGCCTATGTGTCCAGTAGTATGGGTGGCAGGCCGGATTGAAAGGCTTGGCATGCCAGATCCAGTTCCTGGACCATTTCTTGCCCACCCTGCCATAAGTGCAGCATTGGGAGGAGAGATTGTAAGAGTGCTGCTTTGATAAGCTGAGAAGCACTGAATAGAAATGGCTGCTTTGGAAGAAGCTAAGCAGTGTGCCCTGAAAGAGAGAAATGAGTTAACAACTGACAAGAAGTGTTGTAATTGCAAATAGATATGTGGAGGATGAAAGGAATGATGGTCAGAAGATCCTCCAGGACAGAGTGCAAATATCAACAAAATGAAAGGGCTGGAGGGCTTTCAGTTTCAGAAACATTCTGCTTGGGCTAAAGAGCTTGCCTCTGATTTGCGAAGGCTCTAGAGGATGTAGTGGAGACTTAGGGCTCAGACCCCAAGTCATGAAACAGAAGGCACTAGTGAATTAAAACAAAAGGAAGTGTAGATACAATTTGTTCTGGAGAGGGTGAGTTCCAAGAAGCAGGGTGGGGGTGTAATAGAATGACTTTTTTTTAAAAATGGAATGACTAAGACTAGTCAACTTTGATTACTAAAAGAGCCACAGTCAAGAGATATCAGATGATTTCCCTATAAAGAGCAGCTGGGAGAGATGGGGAGGCTCAGAGCAATTCAGGGACATCAGGAAAATTTGGAGGCCAGAACCCAATGAAGAGGAGGTTCTTCTTCGAGTGGTCCCCGTGGGTGCTCCACTCCAGGTGTCGGGCTCGTCCCGGCGCCGCTGATCGGAGGCTTTTCGTAGCTGTAACTGGCCAGACCGCGCATGCGCGGCAGGCTTCGCGCGGTTTCTTCAGTCGCGTGGTCCGGCCCCCCCGCCAGTTCCTTTCAACCGTCCTAGGTTGCTGACGGACATCGGATTCTCTCCTCAGAGACAGATCCTTTAGATATAAAACATTAAAATTTTCACAAGTTTTCCACAGTTTATTGTTAATTAGTTAATTAGTTAGTCGTTTGTTCGTTTAAAAAAAAATTTTTTTTTTCTCGAAGTTCAATAGATAGTTACGTTATGGTTTTTTTCTCTATTATTGGTTATCTGTAGAAAATATATAATGCCCGGCTCTCCGGGGTTTAAGAAATGTTCCCTGTGCAAAGACCCCATGCCAGCGTCAGATGGCCATGACGCGTGCATACGCTGCTTGGGAGAGACCCATGTGCCGGGAAAATGTGCCCATTGTTCGAAGTTAACGGCCAGGGCACGTAAAGACAGAGACATGAGGCTGAAGCTTATCTTGTTTGACAAGGCTTTACAGCCCTCTGAAACGCCCCAAGGAGAGTCTTCCCGGACTTATAAGAAGACGTCTCCACCGCTGAGCGGGTCGACTCAAAAGAAAGCTAAGCGAGTCTCCCCAGCGCGCTCTCTGGCCGCGGTCCCTCGATCTAGAATCAGCGAGGGTGACCAGCCGGGTACCTCTGGAATGGGTTACAAGCCCACAAAGCACAAGCGAGACAGAGGTAAATCGGTGGGACGGTCGTCTTCAGCGCCGGCACCGTCCACTGCCGCCAGCCCTACCAGGCAACAATTGGCACCGATAAGTCGAGACCGGCACCCTATAGATCTGTCCGACCATAAGACGTCGGCACCATCAGTGCGGAAACATGCTACGGCGCCGCAGTCGGCGCTGGCCCAACCATCGGCACCGATAGACCAGACGGCACCGACGCGCCTAATGCCTACGGCACCTGACGCGGTGCCGAGCGACAGCCATGCCTCGGCCTCGGGGGCGGCACCGCATGCGCTTAAGAAGGGGTTTACGGCACCGGCGGACCGTAGTACCCCGGTTCCGCCTAAGGCACCGGAGAGTCAGCTTCCCTCCCCATCAGTTTCGGTACCGCATTCTCCAGTACTGCTTTCGGACGATGACGATCGCGTCTCCAGACACTCTCCTCACAAAGGTGCGGTACCGACAAAGGCTCAAAGAAAGTCGGTTCCTCGAAGATCGTATCCTTCGCCATCTCCAAAGTTCTCGCCGGCACCGTCTCCCTCCCCCCCGCGATATCATTCGCTGAGGGACTCGCGTTACTATCGCGCCTCACGTTCTCCGTACCACTACTCGAGGCCGCACTACACGCATGTCTACAGACATCCCATTCCGCACTTCGGGATGCGCTCTCCTAGATCTCGCTCACCATCCCGCTCACCTTCGAGGTCATATGGAAGCAGATACAGCGTTCCCTATTCATCTAGGAGACCATCCCCCGATTATCCTTACCGTCATCGAGAGACTGACTATTCCCCATATGCTTACTCAAGGTCTTGGTCACCTCATTCTTGTCGCTGCCGTACCTCGCAGCATGGGCACCAGTCGCCAGTGGGTTCACCGCAACAGTTGGTTCAAACCCAAAGGATTCAGGCAGCTGCTCCCTCACCTCCTCCTCAAATGTCTGATCCTGAGGAGGGTCAAATTTCAGATGAGGATGCCCCCTCGCATGCAATATCTCCACCTGACGTTGCCTCATCCTCTCCGGACGAAGCGGTGTTTCAAGGGAACGATTCACCCCCAGACGACAGTCGGGAGTTCCAAGATCTTTTTAAGCAAGTAGCTGACACGCAGAACGTTCATGCGGCGGACGTTCAGATGAAGCACTACAAATTGCTTAAAAACCTGCATCCCAAGCAACAGTCCAGAGCAGCGCTCCCAATTGATGAGGCGATCCTTGAACCAGCCTCGGAGATATGGCACACCCCGGCCTCTGTCCCGCCCACATCAAAGCGGGTGGAGAAGAGGTATTTTGTACCTTCTAAGGGCTTAGAGTTTCTTTTTACTCATCCCCAACCGAACTCACTGATAGTAGATGCAGCCCTGAATCGAGCCAAGAATCCGCAGGCAAGGAATGCGGCAGCGGAGAAAGAAGCAAAAAAATTGGACATATTTGGTAGAAAGGTCTACTCATCGTCTACCCTTCTTCTTCGCATTGCCAATTATGCGGCGCTACTGTCCAATCATGGATTTGACAACATCGCCAAACTATCAGGTCTGGCCCAGAATGCCTCCGAGGAGGATAAAGCCATTCTTCGCGCGGTGGTGCAGGAAGGGTATGCTTGCTCCCGTGCCAGTCTGCAGATAGCCATGGATGTTGCGGACACGGCTGCGAGATCAACCACGATATCCATGCGTAGAGCTTCATGGCTGGCGGCGGCGGGTGCTCCGAGAGACCTGCAGGCAAAAGTCGAAGACCTCCCGTTCGACAAATTAAAATTGTTTGCGGACAAAACGGATGAGCTACTTCACACCGGGAAGGACTCCCGGACGACTCTTCGTATGCTGTGCATGTACGTCCCACCGTTCCGCTGCCGGAGGTTCTTCCCATACCAGAGGCGATATGATTTTCAATTTCAGAGACAACAACCTCGTCCGTTTGATCACACCCGATCCAAACAGAGGCCGCAACGCCGGCGCCCGCAACCTTCCAGGGCGAATAACCATCCGCAGACCAAACAACAGGTTTGACGTGTCTGTCGAGGGCGCAGTCGTACCAGTCGCAACCGCAATTACTACCAATACTTCTCCCATCTTCCATCATCGTCTTCGGCCTTATTATCATGGTTGGGCCGCAATAACCACCGACAAATGGGTATTGGACATAGTGAAATCAGGTTTCACCATCCCCTTTACTTCAATGCCCCCTACCCACCCACCAACCCCGTCCCTTTTCAGGGACCCCTCTCACGAGACTCTTTTGCGACAAGAGGTCCTACGCTTGCTCGCCATAGGAGCCATAGAAAAAGTTCCGAAAGAGTTCTGGGGGAAAGGGTTTTATTCCCGTTACTTTCTGACGGAAAAGAAGTCAGGAGGATGGAGACCGATTCTCGATTTGCGACTTCTCAATCGTTATCTGAGAAAAATGCGTTTCAAGATGGTGACGCTAGCGACAATAATTCCATCTCTGACTCGCGGCGATTGGTTTGCAGCCCTCGACTTGCAGGACGCATATTTTCACATTACAATTCACCCGGCACACAGACGTTTTCTACGCTTTGCAATACTCAACGACCATTTCCAATACAGAGTTCTCCCCTTCGGTCTGGCGGCAGCTCCCAGAGTCTTCTCGAAAACGCTGGCGGTAGTTGCGGCATATCTACGGCGGCAGCACGTCCTCATATTCCCCTACTTGGACGACTGCCTCATAAAGGCCTCAACGCACCAAGAGACTGCACATGATTTCGTTGGCCAGAAACACGTTCGATTCGCTTGGCCTGATAATAAACGAACAGAAGTCGACCACGGTCCCGACGCAAAATATAAAGTTCATAGGCGCAGTACTAGACTCGGTCACGGAAAGGGCATACTTACCTCTAGACAGATTTCAGGCAATACAGAATCTGATAAAAGTCCTCGATATCGCTCCGACTGTGTCCGTGCATACGTGCCTCCGCCTCCTGGGCCACGTGGCTTCCACCACTTTCGTGGTCCCTCAAGCCAGACTCCACTTCAGAGACCTTCAGCACTGGTTACGAAAGGTATACTTGCCTCAGAAAGACAGCATCCTCAAGGCAGTCATTCCACCGCCTCACGTTCACGACTCTCTGCGGTGGTGGAAACGCACGGAGACTCTCCTCTCCGGAGTTCTGTTCCGTCGTCCTAAGCCTTCTATGCTCATAACAACAGATGCATCTCTTATAGGCTGGGGAGCGCACATGGACAGCGACCGCATTCAGGGCAAATGGTCCACCATAGAGAGCACATACCACATCAATCTCCTAGAGTTGCGTGCCATTTTCCTGGCATGCAAGCATTTTCTGCCACGCATACGGCATACTGCTGTCAGGATACTCACAGACAATGTGGCGGCGATGTACTATATAAACCGACAAGGGGGTTTATAAATCTCGTTCCCTCTGTGTGGAGGCAGTACGGTTGTGGAACTGGTGCATAAGGAACGATGTAACCATCATGGCATCGTACTTACCTGGCATCAGCAATGTTATTGCGGACTCGTTAAGCAGACGATTCCCGGTAGATCACGAGTGGGAAATGAGGGCAGACGTTCTTCAGCACATCTTTCGCAGATGGGGAACTCCGAAGCTAGACCTTTTTGCCACGATGCAGAATGCCAAGTGTCCACAGTTCTGTTCCAGAGCGGGGATCGGAAGAGGGTCTCTGGGCGACGCTCTTCTAATGACTTGGACGGGACCGCTCCTCTACGCATTTCCCCCGACGGTCCTAATACCGCGAACGCTCGAGAAAATAATGCTCGAGCGAGCGACAGTCATCTTAATATCTCCGGCATGGCCGAGACAACCATGGTACCCGCTATTACACAGGCTGTCGATATGCCCACCGTGGACACTTCCCCTTCACCCAGACTTGTTATCCCAGCAGAAGGGAGCCCTCTTACATCCCAGACTCGAGTCGCTTCACGTCACAGCGTGGTTCATAGCTGGCTCAAACAAGACGAGCACCTTTGTTCACAGCGAGTTAAAACAATTCTTATGAGCAGTAGAAAAACTTCTACTCGGAGATCTTACCTTGCAAAATGGCACAGGTTCCAGCAATGGTGTCAAGCTATAAACGTACAACCTGTTACTTCTCCTCTACAACACATCCTGGACTATGTCCTCCACCTCCACGACTCTGGTCTAGCCATGGCTACATTGAGAGTTCATTTAGCAGCGATCAGTGCCTTTCACGAACCTCTACAAGGTTCTTCGATCTTTTCCCACCAAATTACAAAAAGGTTTCTAAAAGGCCTAACAAACTTGCATCCACCCCACAGGCCCCCTCCACCAACCTGGAACCTCGATTTGGTCCTACAGACAATTATGCATCCCCCCTTCGAACCGTTGGCATCAATACCACTCCGAATGTTAACGATGAAAGTAGTATTCCTATTGGCTATCACTTCCGCACGTAGAGTGAGCGAGCTAGGGGCGTTGATGGCGAGTCCGCCCTACACTTCCTTTTCAAAGACCACAGTGACCTTACGTCTACACCCAGCGTTCATCCCCAAGGTCAACACTTCCTTTCATATTAATGAACCCATAGTTTTAACTGCCTTCTACCCCAGACCGCATGCTTCTTCGTCAGAGACCTTGCTGCATATGCTCGATGTGCGACGAGCACTCGCTTTTTATATAGAGAGAACACGCTCATGGAGACGCACGGACAGACTACTCGTGTCCATAGCACAGCGCTCTAAAGGCAATCCTCTTTCCAGTCAACGCATAGCTCGGTTGATTACCGCTTGCATTACAACCTGTCATTCACTCAAGGGAAAACCTCTCCCTTCTCAACCTGTTGCGCATTCCACTAGAGCGATGGCCACCTCCACTGCATTTGCCAGAGGTGTGCCTCTCAGCGACATCTGCCGAGCAGCCACCTGGTCCTCTAGCACTTCGTTTGTTCATCATTATGCTATTGTACGACGTTGGTCCTCGGACGCAGCCGTAGCGTCCGCGGTTCTAGCCTCTACGGAGGAACACTGACCCGGTACGCATAGGGGTTACTGCTTGGTACTCACCTGGAGTGGAGCACCCACGGGGACCACTCGAAGAAGAAGGGGAAGCTTCTCACCAGGTGTAGTAACGATCGTTCTTCGAGATGTGTCCCCGTGGGTGCTCCACGTCCCGCCCTCCTCCCCGCTCCGGGTCTGTTTTTGTCTCATTGCAGATTCCGGACGGTGACAGGAACTGGCGGGGGGGCCGGACCGCGTGACTGAAGAAACCGTGCGAAGCCTGCCGTGCATGCGTGGTCCGGCCAGTTACGGCTACGAAAAGCCTCCGATCAGCGGCGCCGGGACGAGCCTGACACCTGGAGTGGAGCACCCACGGGGACACATCTCGAAGAACGATCGTTACTACACCTGGTGAGTAACTTCCCCTTCCTGTGGGAACCCTGATTGGATTTTGGCATGGAGGACAGAGCTAGAAGGCTGAGGTCCAGCTAGGAAGAACTTGGAGTTTGAGAGGAGCAGATTGGAACAAGAAGAGGAGCTCTAGGTGTTTTAGAAGAGCCAGAGCCAAGTATGAACTTTTTGTGTTGTGATGATAGACTTTGTATTGGGACCCTGAGTATTATTAAACCAATCCATGAACTATCTCAGAGAAACAGCAATGGCTGAAGATGATCATGATATGGAACATCAGCTTTGGATGAAGCAATACTTCCCTCCACCCTCCTTAAAACTGACAGTTTTTAAACATTCCAAGATCATTGCATGTGGTTAATAGAAATCCTTAGGAGTCTGTTAGAACATGTTCAGAAGAATCCAACTGTTGTATTTTTCTTCATCTGGTATCTTGGATGTGTTGCTGTCGCTATAAATAAAAGGATGATTTTAGACCCAGCAAATGGCCTATGGTGCCGAAAACAATGGAGCCTCTGCGCCTTAGCACATTCCACATACCAGCAGTATCCAGCACTGCCGTTACCATGATGAGAGCAGGTTCTTTAAAATCCCGTACCGAAGCTATAGGCTTCAAGTTGCCTGCCATCCTGCAGCACTGCCCGGTACTGACAACACCATGCCAGCATCTCACCCAACCCCCATGCCATCAGCTTGTGCTACAACAGCACAGACCACATTGCTGGTGTGCTCAACACTGAGGATCCATCTGGCACTGCTAATTGCTGTTGTGCAACCAACCACAGCACTGTCAACTCCAACTCAACAGTCCACACAATGTAGAGACCTGATGGTATCATCCACCTTTAATTTACCGTTTCTCAGCACCCATCACTCACCGGGCACCCAACCAACTTTCTCTCCAGAAAAATTTTCCAGCAATTCAGATGAGGATGTTGATGTGTTTTCTCCACACAACTCCCCTCTGACAGGCCACTCTGTTTATTCTGCCAGAACCCATCCACCATACGGTAAGCATAGGGACTTGCCACAATGGTATGATAACCTTTGGATGCCACCTCTGATGCCTTATCCACACTAGCAATATTGGAGCCCTTGACATGTCAGTCATAGACACCATCTTGCAAAGAAGCGACACACTGTACCCCAATAGTCTCCTCCACTGCAATCACTTTTCCCACAACATCAACAAGCCCCTGAAGACAACCACAGTTACCCATCTCCTGATACATCACTGAATACTAATGCATCTTTGTCACCAGATGAAACTGTCATGCCTTCTCGTCCAACCACTGCTGATGACTTTTCCCATTTCCAGGACCTTTTCAAGCACAACTCTGAAGAACTGAACATTACAATGCAGGAGGTAGCGGAGAACCAACACGAACTGACAGACATTTTACAATCAGTCATGTCATCCAATTAGTGTTACCCATTAATCCTGCAATTGTGGAGCCTACTAAAACTATTTGGAGAACACCTGCCACTGCCACCCCCATGTGCAAGAGAATGGAAAAAGGTATTACATCTCACCTAAGAGATTTGAATTTCTCTTTATACACCCTGTACCAAATTCACTTGAAGTGGAGGCCACTCATCAGAAAAAATAAGTAGTGGCACTTTAGATCCACATCTTCACATCGGGATAGCTAGAGGTTGGATTTATTTGGCCGTAAGGTCTATACGTCTTCCACGCTTGAATTCTGAGTTGCCAACTGTGCTGCATTGTTGAGCAAATACGATCACAGAAACTACTCTAGATTCAATTATTTTATTTTGGACATTCCATAAGGTAAAAAACAACAATTTAAAGTGATGATAGTAGAGGGACATAGAATATTTAGGACGGTCTACAAGCAGCCTTAGATGGTGCTGGTACAGCCACATGTTCGACAGCAACAGTAGTACCTAGAAGACAACAGTTTAGGTATCACCCTTATCCCAGATGATAATACCCTCAGTTATACCCAGAATTACCCTAGACAGGAACAACAGCACATCATGTGAATGAGGCTTTTTTTAAACAACAAAATCATCCAAATCACAGGATTTGGTGGTGATGGGGGACTTCAGCTATCCAGACATATGTCCAGACAGCAGGGCACAGATTATCCAACAAGTTCTTGGAATGCATTGGAGACAATTTTTTATTTCAGAAGATTGAGAAAGCTATTATGGGAGAAGCTGTTCTAGATTTGATTTTAACAAATCGGGAGAAACTGATTGAAAATTTGAAATTGGAAGGCAGCTTGGAAGAAAGTGACTATGAAATCATAGAGTTCATGATTTTTAGGAATGGTAGGAGGGAGAACAGCAAAATAGAGACAATGGATTTCAGGGAGGCAGATGTTAGTAAACTCAAAGAGCTGGTAGGTAAGGTCCCATGGGAAGCAAGACTAAGGAAAAACAGCTGAAGAGAGTTGGCAGGTTTTTTTAAAGGGACATTATTAAGGACCCAAAAGCAAACTATTTCACTGAGCAGGAAAGATACAAAGTATGACTGGAGACCACCTTGCATCAACCGGAAGATGTTACATGATCTAAAAATCAAAAGGAGCTGTATAAAAAGTGGAAACTAGGTCAAAATACAAAGGATGAATATAAGCAAACAACATAAGTATGCAGGGTCAAGATTAGAAAAGCAGACACAAAAAGAGCTAAATCTAGCTAGAGGCATAAAGGGTAACAAGAAAATATTCTACAAGCATATTAGGAGCAAGAGGAATACCAAGGACAGGGTAGGCCCATTGCTCAGTGAGAAGGAAAAAACAATAACAGGAAACTTGGAAATAGCAGAGGTGCTTAATGACTTCTTTTTTTGGTCTTCACCATGAAGTCTGATGATGAAGGAATGCCTAACATAGTAAGTGCTAGTGGGAATAGGGTAGGTTTAGAAGTTAAAAAAAAGAGCAAGTTAAAATTACTTAGAAAAGTTAATGTCTGCAAATCACCAGGGCCTGATGAAATGCATCCTAGAATACTCAAGGAGCTGATAAAGGAGGTTACTCACCTGTGCAATTACTGATGTTCTTCGAGGTGAGTGTCCTTTGGGTGCTCCACTACTCTCCTTTCCTCCCCTCTACTTTGGAGCCCTGGTCTTGCCCGGGGGGTCTTTCTCTGAGGTAGAGAAAGAACTGGTGAGGGGGAGGGGCTCACACATGAGCAATGCCTTTATTGTAGGAACGCGCAACTAGGAGTGTGTGCATATGCAGCCCCAAGGATACTGCTCTGAAGATTCCGATCCTCGGCTTGGAGACGGCACACCAACCTGATGTGGAGCATCATGGGGACACTCGTCTCAAAGAACATCAGTTACTGCCCAAGTGAGTAACATCCTCTTCCAGTAGCAGTCCCTGTCTGCAGGGGTCCAGCCTCCCTGCAGACAGAGGCTGCTGGGAGGGAGTGGGTGAGGCTGCCCCAAAGCAGCTTCTGTCTGCGGTGGAGGCAAGCTCATCCCGGACAGAGGCTGCTTCAGTAGTAGCCCTGTCTGCG
Source organism: Pelodiscus sinensis (assembly GCF_049634645.1). Taxonomy (NCBI): domain Eukaryota; kingdom Metazoa; phylum Chordata; order Testudines; family Trionychidae; genus Pelodiscus; species Pelodiscus sinensis. The sequence goes on along the minus strand of NC_134715.1, from coordinate 93,365,391 downwards.
GGGAGCTCAGATCTCCTGTGGACAGGGGCTGCTGCGGTGAAGCAGCCTCCGCCTGCGGTGGGCCCATGTTTGCTGTGAACAGAGGCTGCTCCACAGGATGCAGAGCAGTCTCTGTCCACGGTGAGACAAGGCCCCGCTGCAGGTAGAGGCTGTTTCATGATAGCTTCTCTTGACCGCTTCCCCCATGCTGCTGCCTCTCATAGAAGCAGCAATGCGGGGAGGCAGGCAGTACTGTGAACCCAGTGCTGGAGGGAACTGGCTTTTAAGCCAGCTCCTCCCAGTACCAGCTCCTGCTCCTCCCTTGTTGTCCCTGATACAGAGGCAGCAAGGGCATGGAAGAAATGCAAGTAGTCAAGAAGATTATCTGATAAGTCTAAGATTATTGGTTAATCATCTACTTGACTACTTGTTCACATCCCTCGTTTGGATAGCAATGGGATGTTGAAATTTGTGGATATATCCTGAGACATGTCATAGGATTTATTTTTTTTATATGAATAAGATGTAGAGCAGAGCAAGGTCCAATTTTTGTCCTCCAGTGGCCTTCATGGTGCTATAAATTTGAATGCTGTCTCTGCTCTAAATAAAGCTCCTCTTTTTGAAGTGCCTCTCAGGCCGCTGCCATCTGGGTGTAGCAAAGAAAGGAGCGTAGAGAGGGCTATTTTTCTTTAAATGTAACCACTTGCCTTCAGACACAAGTAGGTTTTTTTAGACTGTATGTAATACGTTCACTCAACTACAGGCAGTCCCCGGGTTACGTCAGTCCGACTTAAGTCGGACCCCTAGTTACAAACTGGGGGGGGGGCGCAGCTAGTGCGGGGTGCCTCCCCCACTGTCGCCGCCTCCGGCGGCGTGGGGGGCGCTTCCCCCCAGCAGACCAAGGAGACGCAGAGATGTGGGCGGCGGGACCGCCGAGACGCGCCGCGGTCCCCCCGCCCATGTCCTCCGCAGCGAGAAAAGCCGCTTCGCATCTCTCTGGTCTGCTGGGGGGGGGGGGTGCAGCTAGTGTGCCCCTCCCCCCCCCCCAGCAGACCAGGCTTTTCTCTCCGCGGAGGACGTGGGTGGCGGGACTGCGACGCGTCTTGGCGGTCCCGCTGCCTGCATCCTCCGCGGTGAGAAAAGCCGCTCCGCGTCTCCCTGGTCTGCTGGGGGGGGAGAGGCACAGCTAGTGCGCCCCCCCCCCCCAGCAGACCAGGCTTTTCTCGCCGATACCTGGGGTAGAGCAGCTGCTCTGCCCCAGGGTTCCTGGAATCCGCTGCTGATCAGTTTCAGCAGCGGCTGACTTGGGGACACCTGGGGTAGAGCAGCTGGGGTGCTGCTGGGTTGGCAGCCGAGGACTTACCCGGCAGCGCCCCAGCTGCTCTGTCCCAGGCGTCCAGATTCAGCCGCTGTTGGAACTGATCGGTGGCTGATTCCAGGAAGCCCGGGGCAGAGCAGCTCTGCCTCGGGCTTCCTGTAGTCAGCTGCTGGTCAGTTTCAGCAGCGGCTGACTTGGGAACACCTGGGGCAGAGCAGCTTGGGTGCTGCCGGGTTGGTCCAGAAGCGCGAAGGAGCGGCGCTGCGGGACCAACCCAGCAGCACCCCAGCTGCTCTGCCCCAGGCGTCCCCAAGAGCAGCTGGGGTGCTGCCAGGTTGGTCCCGCTGCGCCAAGGGTCGGCGCTGCCAGACCAGCCCAGCAGCACTCCAGCTGCTCTGCCCCAGGCGTGTCCGATTCAGCCGCTGCTGGTCAGTTTCAACAGCGGCTGAATCTGGACGCCAGTTCCGACTTACATACAAATTCAACTTAAGAACAAATCTACGGTCCCTATCTTGTACGTAACCCGGGGACTGCCTGTAATATTGTAATCTGATTTTATATTTTTAAATGTCTACAAAATATTTTTGCAAGACCTGTAACATTCCAAAGTATGCATGTGATCAGTGAAACTCTCAAGTGTGCTGAGGCATTCATCTGTGCCTCAGCATAGATGCTTAGCATAGTGTGTGTTTGAAGATACTGGCAGTTGAAATATTTCTATCTTGTATCAATTTTTCAAGTTTAATTTATGTTCTAAAGTTTGAATTACAATATCACACACAGTAGAGCTCAGTCTTTGGAACTGGAAGAGACTAATCACAGCAGTTAAAATAAGGACTTTGTGCTCTTGAATTGTATTTTAATATTTTCATTCTTAGTTGACATTTAAATCGAACATTAAGATCTTCTAATGATCAGCTGAGTCTCTTGTCTCCCAGGCCTTGACTTGAAGGACAAAAGAACTATTCAGCATGAACAGATAATGGTATAATCGCTTTATATATTTTCAGTCTGACTGTTCTATCTAATGTTGTATTGATGTTGGATGATGATCATGTAAAATTGTGTAAAGCCAAATGGCAGCAGCAGCAACAACAACCAGAAAAAGACCTGAGTAGAAAAGTACGGGTTTTCAGATCTTGAAAATGCTTCAGAAAATGTTGTTTATATATTTCTGCTCACTTAGAGGTTTAATTTTAAGCTCCAGTTTCCTAACAGAAAATTAATCTATGTTCATAAATATCAAATAATAGACACTTAATTAGATTTACCTTTTTAATGGGTGTGCATATGTATTTACTTAGATTAAGTCCTCTCTAGCACTCTGGGTATGTAACATCCTTATGAAAATGTACAAATTGAAATGGATTGCTATCTACAAAAGTCAAGCACTAATAAAATCTCTTTCCTGCCTCTGTTTATGTTCTTACCATATTTCATTAGATCAACTAATTGAGGTTGAATAGCATCTGCTGACCTTATGATCTAGGTTCTAATTAATTATATTTGTTTATGACGTTTCAGCATTTGGACCAGTGAAACAGGCCTTGTATATTGTCTAATATTGTGAGTGCCACGAATTCCTTTTTAATAGTTTTTTTAAAAGGTCAGTATCGCTTTCCTCCCATTCATGATAATTAATTAGTTTTTAGATCTTTTTGTGGGAAGTTATTTATTAACTGAAAGAATTCAGTAAAACAGTTTTATATATTTTGTCCACAACTGCAAGATTAATGATAGTGCTATTCATGCCAATCTAAATTGTTCAGAAATCAGATTTTGGAAAAATGAAACTCCCAGTCATGCACTTGTTACCCTGTTCACTCTCCCATGCAGTGGCACTTAGCCCACTTACAGCAAGAGATAAGAACAAGAGAGCTCTACAGCCTAAGCTGAGAGTGGCTCCTATGATAAGTTCCAGAGGTCCTGGATTCAAATACACATGGTGGCAATTATACATATATCAAAATATTAGCAGAACCTTGCTCATTTGAGCAGTTATGTTGAAGTTTATGGAATTACTCGTGTGACTAAAGTTACAGAAGCGCTTATGTGTTTACAGCCTCAAAGCCTCCTGCTTTTTCAAGAAAATTGCTGTTCTTTTATCATTTGATTCTGAGCCTGTTAAGTTCTAGGGGTATGTCCACAGTAAGTATATAAAACTCCCATTAATTTCAAAAGAATTATGTTAACAAAGAGAGGATGGTGTGCCTTTAGGTAAATTTTTTGCTTTTTTTTATGATTTGCTATAAAGTAGAAAATTACACCTTTTAAAATTTTACTGTGAAAAGACATGCTTAGGCATAGATTCTTTGATCTGCAGGTTAAAGGCCCCAGTCTTGCAAAGACTTATACACATGTTTAATTATGCACTGCAAGTAGTCTCATTAAGTTAAGTACGTATGAATAGGCTTTGCAGGATCTGAACTTCTGAAGGTTTATCTGCACTACAGAGATTATATCAGTATAGCTACTCTTGCATAATCCCCTAGTATGGACACAGCCTACACAGACTGAAGCATTTTTCCATTGACAACAAACACCACCTTGCTGAACAAAATTTGCTACGATGATAGAAGTAGTCTTCTATTGACATAGCCGCATCTCTGCAGGGGTTTGATCAGCATAGCTGTGTAGGTTGGGGGAAGGAGGTGCTTTTTTCATAGCCATGCCTATCTAACTTTTTAAACAAGGGTCACACAAGCTTGTGAAGTCACTATACAAATGGTATTATGGTGTCCTTTGTGTGTGTGTGTATATGTATGTCTCATCAAATGTACTCAATTTCCAAGTGGGGGAAAAAAACTTTTCCTCTCAACTTCAGGTATTACGAAACTTCAAGTATTAACAGGAAACTTGGAAATGGCAGAGATGCTCAATGACTTCTTTGTTTCGGTCTTCACCGAGAAGTCTGGAGGTGTGCTTAACGTAGTGAATACAAGCAGAGAGAGGGTAAGTTTAGAAGATAGGATACACAAAGAACAAGTTAAAAATCACTTAGGAAAGTTAGATGTCAGCAAGTCACCAGGTCCTGATGAAATGCATCCCAGGATACTCAAGGAGCTGATAGAGGAGGTATCTGAGCCTTTAGCTATGATTTTTGAAAAATCATGGCAGACAGGGGAGATTCTAGAAGACTGGAAAAGGGCAAATATTGTGCCCATCTATAAAAAGGGGAATAAGAACAACCCAGGAAACTACAGACCGGTCAGTTTAACATCTGTCCCAGGGAAGATAATGGAGCAGGTAATTAAGGAAATCATATGCAAACACTTGGAAGGTAATAAAGTGATAGGGAATAGCCAGCATGGGTTTGTGAAGAACAAGTCATGCCAAACTAATCTGATAGCTTTCTTTGATAGGATAACGAGCCTTGTGGATAAGGGAGAAGCGGTGGATGTCATATACCTAGACTTTAGTAAGGCATTTGATACGGTCTCGCATGATATTCTTATTGATAAACTAGGCAAATATAACTTAGATAGGGCCACGATAAGGTGGGTGCATAATTGGCTGGATAACCGTAGTCAGAGAGTTGTTGTTAACGGTGCTAAATCCTGCTGGAAAGAGATAACAAGTGGAGTTCCTCAAGGGTCTGTTTTGGGACCCGTACTGTTCAATATCTTCATCAATGATGTAGATATTGGGATAGAGAGTACGCTTATTAAGTTTGCAGATGATACCAAACTGGGTGGGGTTGCAACTTCTTTGGAGGATAGGGACATAATTCAAAATGACCTTAGCAAGTTAGAGAAATGGTCAGAGGTAAACAGGATGAGGTTTAATAAAGAGAAATGCAAAGTGCTCCACTTAGGAAGGAACAATCAGTTCCATACATACAAGATGGGAAGCGACTGTCTAGGAAGGAGCATGGCGGAAAGGGATCTAGGGGTCATAGTGGACCACAAGTTGAATATGAGTCAATAGTGTGATGCTGTTGCAAAAAAAGCAAATATGATTCTAGGTTGTATCAACAGGTGTGTTGTAAGCAAAACTCGTGAAGTCATTCTGCCGCTCTACTCTGTACTAGTTAGGCCTCAGCTGGAGTACTGTGTCCAGTTCTGGGCGCCACATTTCAAGAAAGATGTGGAGAAATTGGAAAGGGTACAGAGAAGAGCGACAAGAATGATTAAAGGTTTAGAGAACATGACCTATGAAGCCATGCTTCATGAACTGTGCTTGTTTAGTTTGGAAAAAAGAAGATTAAGGTGGGACATGATAGCGGTTTTCAAATATCTAAAAGGGTGTCACAAGGAGGAAGGAGAAAATTTGTTCCTCTTGGTTTCTGAGGACAGGACAAGGAGTAATGGGCTTAAAGTGCAGCAGGGGAGGTTTAGATTGGACATTAGGAAAAAATTCCTAACTGTCAGGGTGGTCAAATATTGGAATAAATTGCCAAGGGAGGTGGTGGAATCTCCCTCTCTGGAGATATTTAAGAACAGGTTAGATAGACATCTGTCAGGGATGGTGTAGACGGAGCTTGGGCCTGCCTTGAGGGCGGGGGGCTGGACTTGATGACCTCTCGAGGTCCCTTCCAGTCCTATTATTCTATGATTCTATGAAATTAACTGGACTCTGAGAATTAAGATGGATTCTTTTCTTTTTGTGTTTTGTCTGCAATAAAGGTTTTTCGATCTCAACGTAGGCCTGAGCAATTGTTAATTTACATTGAAGATCTTGGTAAAATGTATCTAATTCTAATGCATAAATAATAACTTATTACAAAAATGTGGATTATAATTTCATATAATTTAAGCACAAGATGTTAAAAATGTGCTTTATTATTATCTCTTGGTAGGTTGTGTGGGAAATCCAAATTTGTATAATCTCAATTATGAGGGAAGTCAAGAAAATTGAAAAAAAATCCTTATTTCATAATACCACACATTTTAATCTCTGATCTCTCCAAATGACTGAGCCCATAATCTTATGCTGGAAGAAAAAGCATAAATTGGCAGGAGTTCCCCCAAAGTCCCAATAAGTCAGTAGAAAAAGCATGAGAGGTGGCAAGTCTGTCATTGTCTTTCCTTGTTTTGTACAGGAGCAATTTGAATTTAAAGTAAATATTTTGTTAATATAAACAAAAGATAGAATCCAGGTCTGTCTCTTTGTTGTGTTGACTTTGCCATGCTAACTGCTGCTGTACAATTTGTTGCTGACATGTAAGTAGGTGTGACTTTGAATAGACACAGGAAGTATGTGAACGTAATTGTAATTGTTAATGTGTTTATCACTTCTTGTCCTGTCTTATCTCATCTGTCATCCTTTTTGAACACTGAGCACAAGTAAACAACACAGAGGGGATAAATAAAAAGGTACCATTTTTTCTTTGTTTGAATCTTAAATCGTGGTTGTATTCTAACTGCAATCTTACATGTTTTTTATTTTTTAAATTATGATTTTACTGAAATTGTTTAAATATTAACACGATCATCTGGAAAACAATGCATTGTTGGCTGACCTCATTGGTATTTCTTTATGTATGTGATAATATTTTACTGCCACTTCCAATCAATTCCAAAATTTCAGGAAGGTTTTAAGTATCGTTGGTCAGGTTTCTAGTGATTCTGGGGACAATCATAACATCTAAAGAGGGAAAATGGTGCACAACTGGAGTCATTGTCATTTGACAATTACATCCATTAATACCTTGCAGCACAACAGTATCCCTGCTCATCTCTTCCATACAACTTACTGTAGTGGTCCCCAACCTTTTTATGCCAAAGATCATTTTCTTAATTTAAGGGCATACCAAGATCTACCCAGTCCCTTCCCCAAAGCCGTATCCTGCTCACCCCATCCCTCTTTCTTTGTAGTGTGCTCTCTCCCACCCTCACTCACTTTTACTGGGCTGGTGCAGGAGGTTGAGATTCAGGAAGGGCTGCAAAGTGTAGGATGGGGTATGGGTGCTGGCTCTGCAGGGGGGTGTAACCGAGTCTCTCTTCGGGGGCCACAGGGCACTCCCCCCCCGTCCGAGGGTCCTTGCCCTAGTATGCCCTGTGCTTCCCGTTCCTGGCCTCTACCCCGCCGTCTCCCCAGACGCGGGCTCCACTGCCGGTCCTCCCAGGGCTGGCAGCGTCACTGTCCTTGGCTCAGCTCTCGGGTCCAGGGTCCTTCCCAATCCGTCCCCCAGCCGTCCCCTCTCTGGTGGGGCTTGGCTCCGTCCTGCTCCCCACCGCTCCGGTCGTCTCCGCTGGGTGGTCGGCTTCCGCTGCTGGGCTCCGCGCCGCTCCAGGTGGGGTCTTTCTCGTGCCCTGCGGAGGAGGCTGAGAGCAGAATCCTCCCTGCTCCGCCCAGGCCTCCCCCCTTCCTGTTCCTTCCTCCCCCTTTTTGAATTCCCCGCTCGGCGTCTGGCCGACCCCCGCCCTTCCGAGAGCCAGCCCTGTGCTCCTGGGCCCTAGCGCTGGCCGGGTTCCGGCCTTGCCGTCCTGCACCTGCGCGCCGGCCACGCTGGGTTCCCCTCGCTCTCCTGCCGGCTCCGGCGCACAGCGCCGGGCTCCTGTCCCCAGCTGACCTTCCGCGCGGGGCCGTGGTCCCCGTGGCTGGGAGTGCGGGGGTAAGTTCCCGCATCACAGGGGATGAAGATTGAGCCAGAGGTTGAGGGAGTCGGCCAACTGCCAATTATGATCTCCTGGGAGACAACCAAGATCAATTGGCTTATCAAAATCAACCACTTGATGACCAATGGCTTTCCATATTGACAACCTGAATCACAGAAGAGAAATAGGTTTCCCTCCGCCCTGGAGAGGATATTAGCCAGTAGGTGTGTTTAGAGGGAGAGGAGAAAGATGCCTTCTTTCATTGCTACCTCCTAAAAATCTGCTCTAAGTTAGTGGGGAGAAGGGCACCAGTTGTTCAGCCCTCTCTTTCTGTGTGGGAGAAAGAAAGGTACTTTGTTAGAATGAAGGAAGAGAGATGCAGAGAGAGAGTCCCTGACATTGGGGAAGAACAGGAGATACTGCTGTGGGGGAAGAGAATAGGGGGAAATAGAGCCCATTGTATGGTGGGCTAAATGTGAGACTGCTGTTGTGAGGGGGAAAGTGAGAGGAATAGAGCCCCGGGCATGATGTAAAGAATGGGGGATGAACGCAACTCCTAGTAGGATAATCTTGTGTCACCAAGTTGTGAGGAGTCACCGGGCCCTGCACTCCCAGATGGCTGAGAGTCAGATGTGACTCTCAGCCAGCAGGTAGAACAGAAGATTTATTAATCAACAGGGACACAGCATAGAACAGACTTCTCAGCACAGAAACCAGAAGCAATTAGTCCAGTCCATCTTGGGGAAGGGGGCTCAGAACCAAGGCCCCTGCCCACCTCCAGCACCTCAAATGACCCAAAACAGACTCCCACACCTAGCATCCTCGTCCCAAGCCCTTACTCTGCCCTTTATTCTCCTTTCCAGTCAAAAAGTGTCACCTGGCCACACCCCTTCCTTGGCTCAGGTTACAAAGGGCATTGGCCATTGTGTATGTGTTGTGGGTAGGGTCACCTCGTTCAGTGAGATTGACACCTAAAATCCCTGTCACCATCTAAATATTGGTGCAGTTCTCCGAGAAACTGAGGCACATGCAACATAACAAAACGAATATGAATAATAACCACTGTGGTCATAATTATGAACTTCATTTCCTAAGAGGCATGTAGTCTGGAAGTCACTTTCTGCCTTTTAAAAACTCTTGAGAATTTGTAAATACATTTTCCTGATTGCTCACCTTGGCAAGCCCACCTAGCAGCTCTCCTCTGTTGGGTACAACAGCCCAATTCATCATGCAAAATCCATGTGCAAGAGCCACTCCTGCCTGGAGTTTACAAGAGGTGTTGGATCTTCTGGGGCTGTGGAGAAAAGAGACTGTGAAGGTATAGCTTCAGAATAGCCGTAGAAACAAGGTAATTAATAGTAAAATATAAAAATAGCAAAAGAATCAAGGAATTCACACTACTGTTGCTTTTTTGGGTAATGTTGATCGCTAATTTGGCTCCTGACCCACTGAGGTCTGAGTTTCACTATTTTAGTGAGACCCACCAGCTGAGCATAGATGAAGGGGTAAAAACCTCAGGTAAGTTAAGTTAAGTTATATTGGTTAAATGTAAAGATGGTGCCCAATTCAACTCCAAGTTAGCAGGGCAAAGTTATCAACTTTTCATTATTTCTCTCAGAGAAGAAGGGAGACAAGTGTGATGCTGTATGGAATATGTGGAACACTTTACAATACTATTAATATCAATGTTATAAAATTGCAATGAAGTGTGCTAGATATGCTGTGTAAGGTGTCAATGAAAATGTTGTAATTGCCAAGTATGATATATTGTTTATATGTTTGTATTACATACACATTACATACATACATCTTGTGTTCTATGTTATAGATATGTAGGTTATGTCTGTATTTCAATGTGCGATGGCCCCTCATGAAAGTTTCAGTTGATATTATGGTTTTCATGATATTGTAAATAGACTGAGACCATTAGCTCATTTCTCCTAGACTACTTAGCAGTCATCAGTAATAACTTTCAGTCATTACAGACCTAAATTTGATTCAAAGCAGTATGTCAAGATGAAAGGCTATATATCTACCCCTTGACCGGTCTCCTGAGCCATCTTGGCTGTTTGAGGAATAATTTGATGCATGTCTTGTTATAATGGGAAAAAAAATAAGGAATACTTTACAGTTCAGATTTTCCTGAAATAGAATCAGTATATTGGAATTTCAGCCTTTTTTACAAGTGATTTCTAACAGTGCAAGAAAGTGTTGCATTTTCTTTTCAGAATCACTGATTTTTTTCCCATTTGTAGTAGCAAGAGTTAACACAGCAGAGCAGTAGAGATTCTGAGATGCAGCATAGGAATTACGTTCTCTGTCATTTGTGATTTAAAAAAAAGGGGGGTGGTACTCAGCATTTGAAAGGGCTTTAATGAGTGGTGTTAATGTTTGTGAAAGGTAATGGTCAGAGAATGGAGAGGAAAACAATAGAAAGTGCACTGATTGCTTCAGTGTGAATAGCATTTTTCTTGATTGAGGTGTCTATTTCATCTTGTATTTTCTTTGCATTATTTTTCATAATCTTGCCATTTGTTTATTTTTAAATGACATATGATTTTAAAAGGCTTTTTCTGTATGTGAATGCAGTCCCTTTCAAAATTTGCTTGCTATACAGGCAGAGTATGTATTTCTCTAGTCTTGGTTGGATGCACAAATCCTTTTTTATGTGCATTGCTTCTTGCCCTGTTGCCTAGACGATCACTTGCTTTCATTGAGGATGTCTGGCTCTCGTAAAGAGTTTGACGTGAAGCAGATTTTAAAAATCAGATGGAGATGGTTTAGTCACCAATCATCAACCACTAATTCTACAGTGAACAGCCATCGTGGAGACTTCTGGAACAGAGGACAAAATGCAACAACTGGTGGGACAAAGTTTTTAGACCCAGGTAACCCACCTTTGGCATCAATTGGTTACAGAAAGTCTAGCCAACAGAATTTCCAGAATTCACCTCCTTGGCCAATGGCATCCTCCTCTGAAGTCCCTACATTTGAGTTCACAACAGAAAATTGTGGAGATGCACGTTGGCTTGACAAACCAGAAGCAGATGATGGAGCGAGTGAAGAAGAAAATGAATCGGACAGCAGTTCATGCAGGTTAATTATTATTTTCCTATTATGGGAAATTAGTAGCTGTTTCATGTCTTGAATGTCATTTTAAGTTTCATGTCTACAAATTTGATCTATAATTTATCTTAGATTAAAATGCCTCAGAATTTTCTGATAGTTGCATTGCACAAAAGCATTAAAAAATGCCATGACTGACCGAGTATATAGTTGAATATATTTTCTATGACTAATTTAATATGTAACTGTAATATGCATAATCTGTAGCAAATTTGTTTACAGCAACTGAAAAGAATATGTACACACCAGCTTTACAGGGCTATTTTACGTAGTTGTTCTCTGTTTAGCTGTCTTAAGAATTAGTTTTACACTAAATTAGAAAGAAATAATGTAGTTAAGATTTCTCTAACTCTGAAATCTTTAAGCATTGTTTAGAATAAAAGTTTCATATGGAAAAATATTTATTTTAGCTATAAATCTCAATTATATTTTCTCCTATACATGTATTTTTGCAGTGTTCTTCAGTTGTAAATCTGGACATATAAATCTGTATTTTAATGTCCATATTTATATGTTGATTGTGAAAGCTGAATGTGAGTGCAACTTAAAGAAAAAAATGGTAATATATCAGTTTCAGTGGATGAAATAAACAACCAGCTTGTGCAGCAGACTGAAACATGAAGAGTGCCTTAAATTGATTGTGGATGTGCTCAATAAGTATCTTAAATTGTAAACCTAATTATGTCCATAAATTATGGTAATAGTTTTGTTTTTTTCTTACGTCTTGATCCCGGTGCTAAAAATAAATAATATAGCACTACTATTTTTACCAATATTGTATGTTAATTGGTGGAAAATGAATTCTTTTTTTCCCCTTGGTTGTTACCAAAATGTCAGTTTATTTTCATTATCTCCTTTTTTACTTACTATACTTCACAGAGTAATGTGTCTTGCTGTGCCCTTTTTGTTGTTGTAAATATTAGAAATGTTACAATAGGTTAACTTGGCATCTCAAGTTCATTTTCATGTTTGCTATCTAGCTTTTAAATTTATTTTTTAGTGATGTGGTGTTCTAAAGAGGTGGGACTCATTATTTAAAGGGGGCAGAGTTTTTATTATAAGCGTATTAGAGAAACATCAATCTTATTAATGTAGTTTCAATGTGTTGCATTCCCTTTGAAGAGCATACCCATTTATAGAAAAATTTAGTCAGTGTAAGGGAAAACAAGAATAAACACTGCACAATTTATGGTTTATATCCTTTCAGGATGGGGAGAAACAATAATTCTCCCTGTTTAGGAGTCAACATAGCCTTTGCTTTTGTTGCTGAATTGTAAACATTTATCAGAATTATAAAGGGAATGAAACACTTAACTCTGAGGTTTTATAAAAAAACAGTTTAATCTTGCTGTAATAAGTATATTTAGCTATCAACAAAATGAGTTTCAGAGACATTACCTACGAATTTTCTATGAGGTGATTTTCAATGTCTGCTTTTTGTAAACAATTATTTGAACAGTTACTGCCGATTACATGAATATATCACAATTCAGTCTTTTTAATATTTTCGGAAACATCTACTCATTTAGTGTCATCTTTCTGTGTACAACACTGGACAAGCAAAAGAGAATGTTCTCAAAGTGAAAATTGATATAAAAATCCAGCTTCCATTCGAAGAACTCAAGGTGCAATCTATATATTTTAGAAATGTGCACCTGTCTGTCTGTCTGTGAGTCCATTTGTTCAAGAACATCTCCTACAGGTTATGAGTTAGAACCACTAAATTTGGTATGCAGCTTCCTCTTCTCCTAACTCAAAGCAAGGCAGGGTTTGGTTGTGCCAGGAAAATGGGAAGTGCATGGAATGGGATTGTTTTCCATAACATGCAAAGGGGAGAGGGCTGTTCCAAGGGACGCTGTACTTCAGGGTGACCATTGGGGGCACACCACCAAAAATGGCCAGCTGGAACTGAGGGTTGCTGGCCATGAGACCGGCTAAGTAGCCCCCTTGCACCAGACTCCTATCCTCTGGCCATTGACCACAGTGCTGGAGAGGGGGGCAGAGAGAAAAGGCCTGTGTCAGATGAGGGAAGAGAGAGAGAAGGCCTCCACTGCTTCCTAGAGGATCCACTGCCTGACCCCGGCAGCATTGCCAAGTAGCCCAGTGTGCCCACCTCTCACCTTCCTGTCTGGCCTCTACACTTCCTCCTAGTCCTATCCTGGAAAGCATCACCGGGGCTGGCCTGCATGCCCAGCCACCAGCCTTGCTGCCTGCAGTCTTGACTGAGGCTGCACTACCTGCCGCCAGCCCCAGCTGGCACTGTAGTCCTAGCCGCTGGCCCCACTGCCTCCAACCCTAGCTGGGACTGCACTCCCTGCCACTAGCCCTGGAGCTATGCCCCCTACTGCACCAGCCTGCTGGGGCTAAGCTCCCCACTGCCAGCCCAGCTCAAGCCGTGCTTCTGAACCTGGCAAGCCGGGGCTCTCTGATCTAGCAAATCTGTAGATGTTCCTGGAGTAGAGTGTCTCGGATTTTAGAGGCTCAACCTGCAATTAATAAAGAGTGGAGTATTACAGTTATCTATTGAAGTATAGGGGGAATCTGTGTGTAATCATAATATTTTAATTTTCTACGGTGGTTGAGTTCTGTTTTTTATTTTGTTTTTGCAAGTGTATTACTAGAAACACCATTGAAGCACAGATCTTGTTTGGCTTCCCTATCCTTTACCCAAGTAACTGCGTCTTTATTTTCTTGTATGTTTGCACTCATAATATTTATCATGTACAATTATTTGCCTGATGCATGTATTCTTTTGTGTTGTGCTTTAACTCTTTCCATGACTTTATTTTCATTAAATGAGAGAATTTTAGGTAAATTATGGGTTCAGTATGCAATGTCATACCTGGTTAATGTTAATGGTTAAGAAGTTGCTGCATTTAATCATTTGTTTGTGTACACTTCCTTTTCAAGATAAGGTGCATGCTAAACCATTTCTGCTTATAAAAAGTGTGTAAGAACCCATGAACTGGAATCTAAAAATACCAAACTGTGGGTATGTCTAGACTACATGGCTCCATTGACGGAGCCATGTAAACTAGTTTACCCGACATAGTCAATGAAGCAGGGATTTAAATATCTACCGCGCTGTGCCGACATGGATCGGTTGACAAGGGAAGCCTTTGTTGACCTCTCCTGTAAACCTCATTTCACGAGGCATAAGGGAATGGTCAACAAAGGCTTCCCTTATCGACCGATCCGCGTCTAGACTGCCACGCTGTGCCGCATCAGCTGATTGTTAGCACAGCACGGCGGACATTTTTATTGTAATTAAGCGGGGATTATTTAAATCCTCGCTTCATTGACTATGTCGGGTAAACTAGTTTTCGTGGCTCTGTTGACGGAGCCATGTAGTCTAGACATACCCAGTATGTCTGGGATACCAGACTGACCGGGAAGCTCCCTCTTGCTTGTAATCATTAATGTAAAGAGGCACCTTTGCTTTTTCCCCTTTCCTCTTCTTCCAAAAGAACTCCCTCTTCCCTGTCCACACTTGCCTTTTTGCAAAAGAGCTCTTTCGCAAAAAGGTTTCTTCCTCTTAGAATGAGGATTACCAATGCTGGAAAAACTCTACTGTTCTTTCAATTTTCTTGTGGAAGAACGCAATTGTAGTGTGGACATTCCTCAAGTTTTGTCAGAAAGACGGCCGTTGTGATTTGTATGGTGTTTTGAGGGGGGTATAGCAAGTAAAAGTATTACATTAGCTATCCCAACTGTAATAACCTACTAGAGATTAGGCACTGAAAGTAGTCTTTACTGTGAGGTAGCTAGGTGAGATCCTAGTTTTCCTCACAACAAAACTACGATGCCTTGTTTCCACTAGAATTTTACAGCAGGATAACTAATGTGTTTATTATGCCATTGTTATGCCCAGTATGATACCAGTCTGACTGGGAAGCTCCCTCTTGCTTTTGTAATCATTAATGTAAAGAGATTTAATAATCATACAACGTCTTCTGTGTATAGTCTTCTAAAATATAATTTAATATTTACATATGTTTGGGTAGCTCAAAGATAAGCTTTGTTGCCCTCAGACTTCCTTCGTAATTAACGATCCAAAATTCCCTTTAGTGGTAATAAGCGATATCTCGGAGTAGAAACTGCAGGGTTTTTTTTCATTGAATTTTTCTGTAAAAGGGAAATCTTGAAAGCCTGGGTGTGCAGTGGGTGTGCATTCCTCTGCCCCCTCCCTGTCAGTAAAAGAGAATAAGTGCTTCAAGCCCATTGATCTGGAGACATCCGTATGGCTACATCTAGACTGGAGGCTTCTTTCAGAAGAAGGTTTTTTCAGAAGAGATCTTCCAAAATCTTCTTCCAAAAGAGAGCATCCACACTGCAAAAGTGCATCGAAAAAGGGATTTGCTTTTTCGAAAGAGAGCATCCAGACTGAATGTATGCTCTCCTGCATTAAGCTGTGATTGCTATGGATGAAATGGCCACCAGGGCACCTGTGCTTTTCCCCCTTTCCTCTTCTTCCAAAAGAACTCCTTCTTCCCTGTCCACACGTGCTTTTTTGCAAAAGAGCTCTTTTGCAAAAAGGTTTCTTCCTCATAGAATGAGGATTACCAATGCTGGAAAAACCCCACTGTTCTTTCAATTTTCTTGCAGAAGAACACAATTGCAGTGTGGACGTTCCTCAAGTTTTGTCAGACAAACGTCCGTTTTTCTGACTAAACTCTGTAGTGTACACACATTCTGAGAGAGAAATGTCATGTGTGTGGAAAGTTCTTGCATCTGCACTCTTTTCTAATCGAGTGCCATGTTTCAGACCCTGGAAGCACAGTACAATAGAGGACATAGTCTTCAACATTTCTCTAGAGTAGACATGCCCTTTGCTCTCAAGTTCAATGGCATATCCATTCTTTTTTCCCTTACACTCTCCTACAGCCACATCTGTTCTCATTTTCTCCTAATTTTCTCTTCTCCCCCTCCACAATCTTTTACTCTCTATGCTTCTCCTAGTCCTCTCTAACAATTCCAGTATAGCTTCATGTCTTCATTCATGCTGAGCTCTACATTTGGAAAAATCTCCCATTTCCTGTTGACCAAGTGTTTTCCCTGTCATATCTCAAGAATTCTACCTCATTCTTCTTTTCAACACATTTTCCATAATCTCTGTTACTTGAGTTGTTGTCTTGTTGATTTTTGATTGAGAGATGTATTAGGAAGAGGGAACAGCCTATTCTATGTTTGAAGTATCTTGTAAACTAACTCAGAAAATAACTCAGAAAAAGCTGATGCCTTAATGTTCCAGTGTTGAGGTACATTTCTTGTCTCTATCTATTGACCAAAATATATGAACAATGTGTGAGTTTGTTTGTTTTTGACCTTTTATGCACTGTTTTTCAACAACAAAAAAATCCCTTTGGTAGCACCACTGGGAACCCTAGTCTAGAAAAGACTTCAGCAGCTTCTTGTAGTTGTACCACTGCTTGCCTTCACAGCAAAAATGATGTGATTTGTATAGCGTTTTGAGGGGTTATAGCTAGTAAAAGTATTACATTAGCTATCTCAACTGTAATAACCTACTAGAGATTAGGCACTGAAAATAGTCTTTACTGTGAGGTAGCTAGGTGAGATTGCCTTTATAATCCTGCCTGTGATATAATCCTCATCTAGATTTCCTCACAACAAAACTACAGTGCCTTGTTTCCACTATAATTTTACAGCAAGATAACTGTATTTGTTATGCCATTGTGAAAATGCAACTTTTTTTTTTTTTTGGCAGTGAAGACAAAGCCTTAGGATTTAATTATCCCGCACTTCATTAGCATAAATATGGCCGCCACTATTTTTCGGTACGGAGCTTTGTCAGAGAATAGTGACAGTCTAGAGGCTGATCTTTCGCTAAAGAAAGCCTTTTCCAATAGATCCCTTATGCCTCGTAAAACGAGGTATTCAGGATCTATCAGAAAAGGCTTTCTTTAGCAAAAGATCAGCCTCTGGACTGCTGCTTTTCTCCGACAAAGCTCCATGTTGAAAAAGGAGTGGCCATTTTTATGCTAATGAAGCACGGGATATTTAAATCCCCGCTTCATTAGCAATTTCGACCTGCCTAATCTGCATCCCTCTGCTGGAAGAGGGGTGCAGTCTAGACATACCCTATTTATCTTTATCAACAGGATATCCAAAATTAATATTTAATATGTACAAAGGCTGTGTCTTCAGATTAACTATTCTGTATTTTGTTTTTATATCTTCTTTCTTTTAAAACTATCCTCTACTTTCAAATCTCCTTGTTGATGTAGCCAGCACTATGTGGACTCTTTTTGACAATAAATGGGGAAAGAAAAACAAGACAAAAATAGCAGGAAAGAAGCTTGAAAGTGTTGTTAACTGAACTGTATTTTCACTGACTTGTATTCTGAGATATGACACATTTTTGTCAAATAAGTTTCTGTAAATATTTATTTTTCTAAGCTTATCTCAAAGGGGTTGTATAGAAAGGGCACTTTAAGACATTTCATCTCTCAAAAGTACTGATATGACCTCTATTACAATAGTACCCAGGAACCTTACAACAACCTATGAGGAAGTGGAAATGATATACCCGTTTTACAGATGGTGAACCAAGTCTCAAAGAGATGGTGTGTCTACGCTGCAACTGGCCTGGGAGCATGCTTTTTTGGCCAGAGACAGATGCATACCAACTCTGCTCAAGCTAGTGTGTTAAAAATAACACTGTGGAGATTGCAGCATGAGTGATGATAAAGGCTAAATGCCCAAATATATGTCTACCCGACCCCCTGGAACTGTACTTTGGGTGGCTAACCGAGTCACCTCTTGTGTATGGTGAATGCTGGCAACTGCTCTGGCCCCAAGCTTTGGGGGGCCCCATGCTTTGATTAAATTGTGACTATCCCATTATTTAGCTATTTGTCCTCTGTCCCGTCCCCATGAATGTATAATTTGGACACCATTTGTCCGGATATTCAGGTGGGGAGATGAGGTGGGAGAAGGGATGGTGATTGGGGTGACGAGGTGAAAGGGAAGGCAAGCAAACAGTGTGGAGGAGAGTTACAATGCGGGGACAGGGGTGGGGTGCCTGATAGTTGGTGAGGATATGAGCAGTGGCTGAGCGGCAAGTGGCAGGTGGCGAGTTGGAAAGAAGGAGAGTGGCGGGAGGGGAGTGAGGAGATGAGCAGCAGCTTGGTGGGTGAGCAAGGAGATTAGCAGGAAGGCTGATTTGTCCTGGACCCAAACCACCAGGTTTAGCCCATCCACACTCTGCCTCCAGAATGCCTGCTATAGGAGTTCTGGGGGCACAGTGTTGCTGTCCCCAGCACCTGCCCTCCTCATGCTGTGGGGGCCAGAGTGGCAGGAGCCATATGGCCTCCTCCCTTCCGGTGCTCCGGGAGCCAAGCATGCTGGGAGGTTCACATGTGCTCCCGTGTCTTCGCCCTCACATGCTGGAGGGGGCGCAATTGCTGTGCTGTTCTACCTCCTCCCCTGCCTGGGTTGGAGGCAGAAACTTATGAGAGGGGGGTGGGGCTTTACTGACTAGGGATGTAATAGTGCAGTTGATTAACCAATAAGCAAAAGCTTAAAGGATAATGCTATAGACTACATGCATTTCCCCCTCCCCCCCCCCCCCCCCCCCAGGAAATTTTTTAGCAGGCTGTCCAGCAGCCTTGTTCAGTCCCGGCTTGTGCCACGTCAAGGACCTACTCCTGCTGCGGCTCTGTATTTAAAGTGTATTAAGAGCCAGAAGGGTAGGCAGCCCAGCTCAGTTCTGGCTTGCACCAGGTCCGGGTACTCAGACCTGCCCCAGCAAGGGTCTTCTGCCACCCCATGCTGCTGTTTCTGCATCAGAAGCAGCAGCACGGGGCAACAGGCAGCTGGTTTTTAAACTGACTCCCCTTTCAGACCGGCTCTCGCCTGGCACCCCAGGTAGAGGGCTCCTTGGGAGTGGGGTCAGAGTGCACTGTGTACCGGCCCCACCCCTGGGGACTATAGAATAGTTGAGTAACCAATAAGAATTCATAAGTGTGGACCAGCGGGGTCAGGGAAACAGTTTGTAGGCCCAGATCCTGGTTCAGGGTGGGGCTGCAGGGAAACACCCCCAAATAGTTCAAGGCCAGTTTGCAATAACTCCAGCTGGGTCCCCTTGCTCAGGTGGGGGTCCAGCAGATGCAGGCTGCTGAATGGGAACAGCTGAGGGGGGAGACTGCCACCCAAGAGTAGGGTGACAGCAGGGACACAGGATCACGCACTCCATTGTGTCCCAGCCCCGGGTCCTAGCAGCACCAGAGCAGTCTGCTGCTGGGTCAGCGGGGATCCATATGGCAACACGCTCATCTTCTGCTGCTGAGTTAGCGGGGCTCCTTACCACAACATGCTGACCTTCTGCCAAACAGACTCAGTGAGAGGCTCCTCCCCCCTCAGCCGCTCCACCCCACTACAATGAGGTTAATCAACTATTCAGTTAACCGATATTTAACATCCTTAGCACTGACCACTTGTGCCTGGACCTTATGCCCACCTAAGGACGGCCTTGGTGGCTAAACTATATTGCAATATCCACACTGTTATTTTTAGCATGCTAGTTTGAGCAGAGTTAGCACGTCTGTCTACCCAGGCTGGGAGATACCCCCCCTGAGCTGGAATGTAGACATACCCTAAAGATGTGGCTATATTACTGATATTGTCTCATATAGCTTTGTTGCCATAGCTATGCCAGCGTAATCCAGTAGTGTGCATATAGACTATGCAGATTAAAGGGATTTTTCTGTCAATGTAGGAGCATAACGTCCCCAAATGGTAGTAGCTATGCTGATGGAAACCTTGTTCCATCAATGTAAACTCCAGTGTATATGCAGGTAAGTCAGCATAGTTGAATTGGTCAGGGTTGTGGATTTTTAAATTTAGACAAGGCCTCAGTGTCTTACCTAAACATACACAGGGAGTCTGTGGTAGAAGTCTGGTCTTCTGAGTTCCAAGCTAACTCCCTAATCACTAGATCAGTGGTTCTCAAACTAGAAAAATGTGGTTTTAATTCACATGCTCTCATTCACATGTTTGATGTGTGATGGGTCACCAATACAGAAGTTTGAGAGTCACTGTAACTCATCCTTCCACTCTACAGTGGGCTTTGGACCACACCCGCATAGAGGAGTAAAGATGCAAAGAAAACTAATAGCATAAGATAAAATGTTAACTCAAGTAGTATATATTACTTCTGAAATGCAGACCTGACTTTCATTGCTTCAGTTGTGAACAGAATTACTGTATTAAAATATTAGCCATATTATCATTTTATGTCATGTCCTTCAGGACTTCCAACAGCAGTCCGACTCTATCATCTTGCCAAACTATGGAGCCTTGTACATCAGATGAATTTTTTCAGGCACTCAACCATGCTGAACAAACCTTTAAAAAGATGGAGAACTACCTGAGACACAAACAGCTATGTGATGTGATATTAGTTGCTGGTGATCGGAGAATTCCAGCTCACAGGTAAATTCTAAAATAAGTTATATTGGCTTACTTATGTTTGTGCACATGTGGACTATTTTATTTTAAAATAAAAGATTCAAGAAAGACCAAATTCTGGAAACTAAAAATTAACTTCTGTCTGTTCTGTGATAAGTGATCAAAAGTAATGTAAATGGGTACAGTGTTTATTCTCACCTGTTTCTATGCACTCAAAGATTTGTCCAAACCTAAATAAAAGCCTTGCCCAGAATCAATTTTGAAAATATTTCAAGAACTGCAATATTTTATACTGTTCATAAAGAAAACAAATGTAATATTTAAATGTTCATTGGATGTTCTTTTGGATCTTCAGAATTAATTCAAAGTGCTACAGTTTGTACAATTTTAAGACTAGTTTATCCCACATAATTTGCTACTCAAAACAGCCAAACTGTTTGTAATTGTTGTACTGTCAGTTCTTATTGGCTAGACTTAACATCTAGCAGGATTTTTTCAGAAAATATTTAAATATATATTTATGTTCTGAAGAATAGAGTGGAAAACAATAGGCCGGGCCTCAAATAGAGATGTAAACGACTACTTGAGTACCAGAGGCAGCAAGTGGAGGGAGAAGCAGGAACTGGTGCTGGGGGGGCAGGGAGAGGAAGCCAGCTTAAAAGCCAGTTCCTCTCAGCACCATCTCCATGGTTTGGGGGAGGCAAAGTTGCAGTGGTCCTGGAGCTAGTGTGAGTTCCGGCTTCCACCGCTCCCAGGACCTAATCCCACTATGGCCCTGCAATTTAAATGTACATTTAAAAAGCAGTGCCACAACGGTCCCAGAGCTGATGTGAATCAGGACTGATTAACTTCTCGGGGGGCCCTGGGGCTATTCGATTTTGTGCCCTCAAGCTTTGGGTGGGACCAAAAGGGAAGGATTCAGAGTTCAGGAGAGGGTTGTGGGTTAAGTCAGGGGGTTAAGTGTGAAAGGAGGTGAAGACTCCCATTGGGGGTGCAGCTTCTGGGGTGGGTTTGGGTATGAGGCATTTGGGGTGAAGGAGGGGGATCCAAGCTGGGGCCAAAGGGATTGTAGTGTGGGAATAGACTCAGGTCTGTGGCAGGGAGTTAGGGTGCGGGATGCTGACCTGGAGCAAGTCCCCTTTGGTTGTTCAGGCCCTGTGGATAGAAAGGGAAAGGTTAGCACTGCCCTGTGCTTACCTGCAGGCACTACTCCCCAGAGATGCTTTTGGCTGTGATTCTCAGCTAACTGGACCTTAAAGGGCAGAGTCTGCACATGAGGGAAATATGTAGAGCTTCCCAGTGCTCACAACTCCAGCCCAGGTGAACGAGGGGGAAATGGCAGCACCCAGAGCTACATCCCCCTCCCCGCCAAGGACCTAGGGGCTTTAGTAGCTGCAACGCCAGGCTAAGAGGACCCACGTAAAGATTTTCACTGTTGTCATCCTGGAGTTCTTTTTGCATGATCTTCCTTAGGCCAGGGCCATGGACTGCGGACTCCAAAACCCCTTTCTGCTGCTGTGGAACACATAGTTAGCACTTTGTTTCATAATCATACCCCTTATCTCCAAATATATCACTCCAACCTATATTATTTATTGGTAGTTAGTTTCCCAAGGCTCAATGTCAGTATTAATCTGAAAATCAAATTATAGATGTGTGTTTTTAAAAACAGTTTCTGTTCATGTTCTATTAGTTTTCTATTAGATATTTCATCATAGATCAATTGGTCTGCTCTGTGCTTCAGATATAAGTGTAGAACACACAGGTTTTCCTAAATTGTATTTTGATCATAATTGCCTGTTTGCATTGAGATCAATGTTGGGGATTATTTTATCTTAGTACTTTGAGTTACATAAAGATGTCTCAAATAAAAACTGTCACTTTGGGACTGTGTGTGTAGTAAGCCATAAAGAGAGTGGAAAACACCCCGGTATTCAATTGTTTTACTTCTGTACAAAAGTGAATGAAGTGTTGCACATGATCATATATAGGTTGTTAGATACATGTCCTTTATATTTAGTATTAGAAGATTTATTCAGTGTTGCATGGGTCCTTAACTTTAAATACATTTTGTTTTTCTTCACTTAAATCTTTGTTCTGGCATAGGGCTGGGCATGGGGGAGGAGAGGTGTTCAGTATGCAGGCAACTCTAGGGAAAGAGGACAACCCCCGCTCTCTCTCTCTATAGCAACTTGGAGCCAGGTGAGATGCGCCTGTCCATGGCTGTGCAGCTGCAGTGGCCACTGCCAAGGGAGGGGTATATGTCGGGGGGACAGATAACAAACACACACAAAAAAACAAACTCTCTGAAATATATAGTAGATAGCTGTCCCTTTCTCTACTCCTACCTCCTTCTGGCCCAGTGGAGTTATAGTTGTTCTGGTTCCCATCTTTGACCCTTGCTGCCCCTGTGTGGTTCTGCAGTATAACCCCCTCCTGCCAGACCCCCTCCATTTTCATTTTATGAGAAACAATCAAATTCCATGCACATCCTGTTATGTAGACACAACCAAACCATGAGCTTACTTTATATTAGGAGAAGAGGAAGCTTCATACCAGTTTTGATGGTTCTAGTGCTTACTGTTTAGAAGGAGTTCTTGAACAGTCTTACAGACAGACAGATGCATGTTTCTAAAATACAGGAACATAGAACACTAGAATTGGAAGGGACCTCGAGAGGTAATTGAGTCCAGTCCCATGACCTCACAGCAGGACTAGACCCTGTCCTTGGTCTTTCTCTTGCTTCTAATATGTTTATAGAATGTTTTCTTGTAAACCTTTATGTCTATAGCTCGTTTGCACTCATTTTGTGCTTTGCTTTTCTAATCTTGCCCCGGCATGCCCGTATTGTTTGCTTATATTCATCTTTTGTAATTTGTCCCAGTTTCTACTTTTTATATGGCTCCTTTTTTATTTTGAGATCATGCAAGATCTACTGGTTAAGCCAAGGTGGTCTTTTGCCATACTTTCTATCTTTCCTACGCAGCGGAATAGCTTTTTTTTGGGCCCTTAGTAATGTCCTTTTGAAAAACTGCCAACTCTCTTCAGTTGTTTTTTCCCTTAGTCTTGCTTCCCATGGGACCTTACCTACCAGCTCTCTGAGTTTACTAAAATCTGCCTGAAATCCATTGTCTCTATTTTGCTGTTCTCTCTTCTACCATTCCTTAGAATCCAGAACTCAATGATTTCATGGTCACTTTCTCCCAAGCTGCCTCCCACTTTCAAATTTTTAACGAGTTCCTCCCCATGTGTCAAAATCAAATCTAGTACAGCTTCCTTCCTCATAGCTTTTTCAACCTTCTGAAATAAAAAATTGTCTTCAGTGCAGTCCAAGTACTTATTGGATAGTCTGTGCCCTGCTGTGTTAGTTTCCTAACATATTTTTGGATAGTTGAAGTCCCCCATCACCATCAAATCCTGCACTTTGGATGATATTGTTAGTTGTTTGGAAAAAGCCTCAACTACCTCTTCTACCTGGGTAGGTGGGATGTAGTGGACCCCTACCATGACATCACTCTTGGTTTTTACCTCTTTTAATCTAACCCAGAGTCTCTCAAAACATATGTCTCCTATGTCCTTCTCCACCTCAGTCTAAGTGTGTACGTTTTTAATATACATGGCAACACCTCCTCCCTGTTTATCCTGCCTGTTCTTCCAGAGTAAGCTCTGCCCTTCTATACCAGTATTCCAATCATGTGTATTATCCCACCAATTCTCTGTGATACCAACTATTTCATAGTTGTGTTTATTTATTAGGACTTCAAGTTCTTCATGCTTATTACCCCTACTTCTTGCATTTGTATATAGGCATCTAAGATACTGATTTGATTTTGCCTCCCAGTTCTTTAGTCCCTCCTTTTTCTCTGCTATTATAGTCCATGTTTCCTCCCATTTCTGATCCAACTCCCAGGTCTCTGTTTTTAACTTACCTGTGGGCTTTGGTCACCTGCCTCCATCAAACCTAATATAAAGACCTTCTCACTGGGCTTGCCAATCTGTATCCAAATACAATCTCCCCTTTCTTGAAAGGGGAACCCCATCCCTGCTTAGCAGTCCTTCTTGGAATAGCATCCCGTGGTCATGAAAGTCAAAGCTCTCCTGGTGACACCATCTTTGCAGCCAGATTCACCTCTAGGATGCACCTGTCTCTGCCTGGGCCCCTATCTTTGAGAGGAAGCACTGAAGAGAATACCATCTGCACTCCAAACTCCTTCACCCGTACTTCCAGAGCCCTGTAGTCATTCTTGATCTTCTCAGTGACACCTTGCAGTATCATTAGTGCCAACATGGATGAGTAGCATGGGGTAATAGTCAGAGGGCTGAATAATCTTCGACAGTGCCTCCGCAAAGTCTCAGATGCAGGCCCCTGGCAGGCAGCATACCTTCCGAGATGACATGTCTGGACGACAGATGGGTGCCTCCATCCCCTCAGAAGAGAGTCTCCAACCACCACTGCCCTATGTTTCCTCCTCACAGTAGTGGCAGCAGATCTCCCAGCTTTGGGGGTACAAGGCTTCTCTTCTTTTGCTGTAGGGGGTGATTCCTTATCCCCCATATCCAGAACAGCGTAACAGTTTCCCAGTACCATGTTAGGAGGGTTGGGAGCAGGAGTGGAGCACTGCCTGCTTCCAGAAATTACCAGCTGCCAGTGTCCTCCGTGAGCCATTTCCTCCTCCACCAGTGGTGTGTCAGCAGTCTTTTGTTGTGGGACAGCTTTGTCAGCCTTGGCTGTCTCCACATAAATTCTTTCCAGGAATTCCTCGTGGATTCGGATGATTTTCAGCCTAGCCACCTCTACCTGTTGCTCTCCCACTGCTTCCTAAGAGATTCCACCAATAGGCACCTTTCACATTGGATGATCCCCCCAGCCTGGATTTCAGTAAGTGGGAATTGCAAGCATGAGTCCCTGCAAAAAAACACCTCTACAGGAGCAGGCGTGTTGTAGGTCTTTCTAACTATAGTAGGCCTCCCTCTGTCAAACTCCCTCTTAAACTCCCCTGTCTGCATCCCCCTATCCACTTCGCTTCCCTGGTCGCTCTGTCTCACCTAAGTCAGGCCTACCCCCTTGATAGCCACACAGGGGAAGGCTGATCCTGAGGTTGATCAGAGGCAATCTAGGGAACAAAGGATCAAACACTAAAACAAAACAAAAAAAATTAAAACTAAGTATCATTATCTATTAGAGCAGGGGTTCCCAACCTGGGGTACGCGTGCGTCCAGGGGGTACAAGAAGCTTGTCAATTGGGTACGGGGAATATTTGGTAAATTACTAGATTAATCCTAATTAAAATATTCCAAAAGCAGTAGTGTTAGTAAAAAAAGTGGATTCTATAGTCTAGTATTTATTTCCTTTATATTAAATAGGGGGTATGGGAAGGTTTACTAAAAGCCAAGGAGGTACGGGGATCGAAAAAGGTTGGAACCCCTGTAGTAGAGGATTGTTAAAGAAGATACCTCCAAGGTAGGCATATTTTGTTACTGTCTAGAGACCTATTTTCTTCTGTGTAGTTCCTGCATCAGTTTTCTCCGTTGTGCTTTTCTGAACATGTACCAGAATGTAATGTTCTGAAAGAGTACATAAACTCTTTTTTACTGCATTTGGAAAGTTTTTCTTTTGGGTGTCTGTGCAATAATGATGTTTGCAGGTAAGAAATTAATATTTTTATTCTGGAATCTTACATATTTTGGTTTTGTGGAATTTCTTTTGTCTCTTCTTTTTATCACCTACGTGCATAATTTCTATGAATACACCATACCTTATTATTGTAATACTGTTTGCCTTAAAGCTATAACTAAAGGCTGTGATAGATCAATAGTAAAGTCAGAAAGGAACCGCTTTAAAACCGCTATCATGTTCCCTCTCAGTCTTCTCTTTTCTAAACTAAACAAGCCCAGTTCTTTCAGTCTTCCCTCATAGGTCATGTTTTCTAGACCTTTAATCATTTTTGTTGCTCTTCTCTGGAGCCTCTCCAATTTCTCCACATCTTTCTTGAAATGTGGTACCCAGAACTGGACATAATACTCCAACTGAGGCCTAATCAGTGCAGATTAGAGCAGAAGAATGACTTCTTGTGTCGTTCTCATAACACACCTGTTAGTGCATCCCAACGTCATGTTTGCTTATTTTACAAGTGTCACACTGTTGGCTCATGTTTAACTTGTCATCCACTCTGACCCCTAAATCCCTTTCAGCAGTACTCCTTCCTAAACAATTACTTCCCATTCTGTATGTGTGGAAGTGATTGCTCCATCTAAGTTAAGTACTTTGCATTTGTCCTTATTAAACTTCATCCTGTTTATCTCAGATCATTTCTCTAGTTCGTCCAGATTATTTTGAATTATGACCCTATCCTCCAAAGCAGTTGCAACCTCTCCCAGCTTGGTATCATCTACAAACTTAATAAGTGTACTCTCTATGTTAGTCGTTGATGAAGTTATTGAACAGAACCTGTCCCAAAACAGGCCCCTGTGGAACTCCATGATTGCCCTTCCAGTGTGATTTTGAACCGTTAATAACTACTCTCTGAGAATGGTTATTCAGTCAGTTATGCATCCACCTTATAGTAGCCCCATCTAAGTTGTATTTGCCTAGTTTATTGATAAGAAGGTCATGCAAGACCGTATCAAATGCCTTACTAAAGTCTAGGTATATCACATCCACCGCTTCTCCTTTATCCACAAGACTCGTTATCTTGCTCCATTATCTTCCCTGGCACAGAAGTAAAACTAACTGGTCTGTAGTTTCCTGGGCTGTTCTTATTTTCCTCTTTATAGATGGGCGCTATATTTTTCCTTTTCCAGTCTTCTGGAATCTCTCCTGTCTCCCATGATTTTCCAAAGATGATAGCTAGAGACTCAGATACCTCCTCTATCAGCTCCTTGAGTATTTTAGGATGCATTTCATCATGCCCTGGTGACTTGCAGGCATCTAACTTTTCTAAGTGATTTTTAACTTGTTCTTTTTTTTTATTTTATCTTCTAAACCTGCTCCTTTCCCGCTAGTATTCACTATGATAGGCATTCCTTCATCAGACTTCTCGATGAAGACTGAAACAAAGAAGTCATTAAGCATCTCTGCCATTTCCAAGTTTCCTATTACTGTTTCTCCCTCCTCACTGAGCAGTGGGCCCACCCTGTCCTTCG
Organism: Pelodiscus sinensis; assembly: GCF_049634645.1. NCBI lineage: Eukaryota > Metazoa > Chordata > Testudines > Trionychidae > Pelodiscus > Pelodiscus sinensis. The sequence continues at coordinate 93,337,857 of NC_134715.1, read as the reverse complement.
TCTTCCTCTTGCTTCTAATGTATTCATAAAAAGTCTTTTTGTTTCCCTTTATTTCTGTAGCTAGTTTGAGCTCATTTTGTGCCTTTGCCTTTCTAATCTTGCCCCTGCATTCCTGTATTGTTTGCCTATATTCATCCTTTGTAATTTCTCCTACTTCCCATTTTTTTATAGGACTCCTTTATTTTTAGATCATGCAAGATCTCCTGGTTAAGCCAAGGCGGTCTTTTGCCATATTTTCTATCTTTACTATGCAGCAGAATAGCTTGCGTTTGGGCCCTTAACAGTGTTCCTTTGAAAAACTGCCAACTCTCCTCAGTTGTTTTTCCCCTCAATCTTGATTCCCATGGGACCTTACTTATCAGCTCTCTGAGCTTACCAAAATATGAAATCCATTATCTCTGTTTTGCTGTTCTCACTTCTACCCTTCCTTAGAATTGTGAACTCTGTGATTTCATGATCACTTTCACCCAAGCTGCCTTCCACTTTCAAATTCTCAACCAGTTCCTCCCTATTTGTTAAAATCAAATCTAGAACAGCTTCCCCCCGGTAGCTTTTTCACCCTTCTGAAATAAAAAGTTGTCACCAATGCAGTCCAAGTACTTATTGGATAGTCTGTGCCCTTCTGTGTTATTCTCCCAACATATATCTGGATAATTGAAGTCCCCCATCATCACCAAATCTTGGGTTTTGGATGATTTTGTTTGTTGTTTAAAAAAAGCCTCATCCACCTCTTCCCCCTTTTCCTGTGTTCTTCCCCCACTGAAGTGAATAGTGAAGCTCTTGTTGACTTAAATTGTGCCAAATTGAACCTAATGTCAATAGATGCTGATGAGGTAAAAGGGGGGAGAAAGGGAAAACTTATAGCACATATATGGGAAAAGGAATACAGAGCAAAAGAAAAATGGTATTCAAACTTTTTGTTGTGGATAATAATCACTTATTAGTACAGATTGATTAGTTAGATCTCATATGCCTTCATGATGGAGCCAGTTATGGAAAAAACACATACTACTTTTCTTGGGGAGAGTCTACTTCCAAAATAAGTGAAAATTTAGCTGATAAATAGAAAACATTTTTTTCTTTTATGGTTTTAAGATGTGAGGGCAATATTTTGCCGATACTGCAGTTCAACACATTTTTGCTGAGGACAAATATTTATTAATCCTATAAATATAGAATAAGGATTAATCCAGATATGTTACCAACGTATTAGGTGATTTATCAACCTTTAAACTGAACAAGGAAATGGCTTACTAATGTTTTTTAAAACTTTTTTATTGTCCAGTATTGGAAATTTTTTTCTGGAAATTCCTACTTGTGGCATAGTAGAGAAGAGAATCGTATCAGAAAGCTGAGATTTGGAAAGAGTAGGTCAGGGAGTTCCATAATTATAGCAATCAAATGTATCCAAATATCTGGTGCAAAGATTTAAAAGGGAATGCAACTTCAACTATATCAGTTCTTTTTCGACTAATTTAGTAGTAAATTTGGAAATTTTGGAGTTTTCTACATGGGGAAATTTACCGGCATAGTATTAGGGGAATAAATATATGCCCTTCTTTCCTTTCTCTTGTGGTACTGTTGGTCAATATAGGCCTGGTCTACACTAAAAATTTAAGTCAACATAGGAATGTAGCTCAGAAACATGAAAAAAATCTAAACTCATGAGTGACGTAGCTATGCCAATGTAACACCTAATATAGACTTAGGGTACATCTAGACTACATGCCTCTGTCGTCAGAGGCATGTAGATTAGGCTACCAGACATAGGAAAATGAAGCGGCGATTTAAATAATCGCCGCTTCATTTAAATTTACATGGCTGCCGCACTGAGTCGACAAACAGCTGATCAGCTGTTTGTCGGCTCAGCGCAATAGTCTGGACGCGCAGGTGTCAACATCAAAGGTATTTGTCGACCACCCAGGTATTCCTCCTGGGATGAGGTTTACCTGGGTGGTCGACAATACCTTTGATGTCGAAAGCCGCGCGTCCAGACTATCACGCTGAGCCGACAAACAGCTGATCAGCTGTTTGTCGGCTCAGCGTGGCAGCCATGTAAATTTAAATGAAGCAGCGATTATTTAAATCGCCGCTTCATTTTCCTATGTCTGGTAGCCTAATCTACATGCCTCTGACAACAGAGGCATGTAGTCTAGACGTACCCATAGTTAGGCTGATCAGATGTTTCCACTGACCTAGCTACCATCATCTGGGGAAATATTGTTTCTTCACCGGTGGAAAACCCCCTTCCATTGGAGTAGGCTGAGTCTTCACCATGAAGATATGCCAGCATTACTATGATGCTGTAGGTATGCCAATTTACACCTCATAATGTAAATGCAACCTTTAGTGTAGGTTGCTTTTTAACACATAATTATCAGTGTATTCTTTTTCAAGCTGTCTAGCTAGGCTAAGACTCTGTGAGGGTTAAACAGTTCAGCTAGTTTATTTTCTATCTATCTATTTTTGGCTAGACCTCATCATTTTATTTCTTATATGTGTGTGTGTATCATAGATTAAGAGATTCCCAGGACAGAAGGGAATTTTAGTCTTATCTTAGTCTTATCTTCTGTATAACAGAGCCTAGAACTTCTCTAAAATAATTCCTAGAGAATATCTAAAAAAAATCCAATCTTGAGTTGAGAAATTGCCACAACTTTTGCTAAGTTGTTTCTATGGTTAATTACTCTTGCCTTTAAAAATCTGACTTATTTCGAGTTCGAATTTGTCTTAACTTCAACTTCTAGTCATTGGATTGTGTTACACCTTTCTCTGCTAGACTGAGGAGCCCATTATTAAATACTTGTTCCCTGTGCAGATACTTATGGACCTTAATCAAGTCGCTCCTTAACTGTCTCTTTGTTAGACTCAAAAAGCTAAATTCTATTTAGCTTAGAATGCGTATTTTCTAATCATTTATTGATCCTAATTGCTCTTCTCTGAACCCTCTCAAATTTACCAACATTCTTCTTGAATTGGGGGCACCAGAACTGGACACAGTGTTTCACCATTAGTTTCAGCACTGCCCAAATATAGAGGTAAAGTAACTTCTCTACTCCTAAGTGAGAATCTTATTTCTGCACCCCACAGTTGTATTAGGTTCATGTCATTACCATCCCATAATGCGCTCATCTACTCCCTTTCCCCCCCTTGCTTGAGAACAACAGGAAACATTCTTTTCGTGCCCTTTTTTGGCCCTGGTTGCCCAAGTAGATACAATAGCAGCATAAGTAGCATTCACCTACCCGTTGAATCCTATTGTACATCAAAGCATTTTGAAGTTAATGTCTACCTTGGTGCGCCTAATAGTGGAATGTGTCAAGAGCCTATCCATTACACTCCAGGCCACTTTCATTGCACTTTGTGAATGACTTTCCCCTGCCCCAAAGGGCAAGGACACCCAAATCTGACCTGCTCTGACAGCAGAGAAGTGTATGGCAATTGCCCTGTGGACGCTTGCAATGCCAGACAGCTACCGGTTAATTGGAAATCAATTCGGAGTGGGAAAATCAGCAGTGTGTGAGGGAGGTATTGTTATACAAGTAGCCAAAGCAATCAATACCATTCTTCTATGGAGGGTAGTGACTATCAGAAATGTGGATGCCACAGTGGAAGGACTTTTCCACGATGAGGTTCCCTAAGGCGATAGATGGAACGCATATTCCCATCTTGGTACTCAATCACTTTGACAAGGAGTACATAAACTGTAAGGGGTACTTCTCCATGGTGCTGCAGGCACTGGTCGTTCACAAGGGCCGTTTCGATGACATCAATGTGGGATGGTTGAGAAAGGTGCATGACACATTAATCTTTAGGAACTCTTGCCTTTTCAGAAAGCTGCAAGCTGGAACTTTTTTCCCAAACTGGAATGTTAGAATTGGAAAGGTGAAAATTCCAATAGTGATCCTTGGTAACCAAGGTTCCCTCTGAGCTGCATGGTAGCACAGCCTTGCAGCTGCTTAATGCTTAGCTGCATGGCTGGGAGAGGGGCATGTCTCCCTCAGCAGCATCTCTTTGCTGAGGACAGAGCAGTGAGTCTCTCCCAGCCAGTAGTGGTCCCTGCTCAGTCCTCAGCAGGGAGCTGCTCACTTTGAGAAACACTGGTGTTGACCAAGCCTAAGGCAGTATTTACATAAGAATTCTACAGGTTCGACCTCCTTGGGACCTGAGCTGTCCCAGACCAGGGAGTTTTCTGGACCAGGGGAGGTCAGCACTTCCCTGCTGGCTGCCCTGCTCCTGGACTCCTCTCCCTCAGGTTCCCTGCGCTGCTGCTGGCCCCGCTAAAGCTGGACCACCACGGCTCCTTGAGTTGCTGCCTGCCCATTGCCCCAGGGTCTTCCGGGGTTCCTGGTGGGGACTACTTGGCCGCTGCCGGCCCGCACTGCTGCTGGCTGTTCCCCTGGGTTTCCCAGCCGGGGCTGCCCGGCCACCCTGCCCCACTGCCACTGGGTATTCCGGCCACCCGCCTCCTCTGGCCCTGCTTCAGGCAAGGGTTCCCCAGCAGAGGCTGCCCGGTCATCCGAATCCCACTGCCACCAGAGGTTCCTGGCCAGGGCCACTGACTGCAAGCAGCTCAGCTACAGCTAGGGATTCCCCGGCTGAAGTTGAGATTCCGCAGCCACTTGGCCCTGCTAATGCTGGAGGTTCCTTGGCTGGAGCTGGAGCTCCCCGGCCACCTCTGGGCCTCATTAATGCTGTGGGTTCTGGGCCAGGATAGGGGATCCCCAGATGCCGCCTGGCTCAGCTGGGACTCTCCAGCCCATGCGTTACTCCGGGGCTCTTTCGTCCAGCAACATCCCTGGCCCTGCTGGACCATGGATGTTGCCGGACCAAAGAGTCCCACATTTGTGAGTTTCAACCTGTACCAGTATAGCTTATTCCTATACAGAAGGGAGATAAATTGTACAGTTATAAAGACTCCCTAGGACATATACTGATATAACCAGATTGCAAAAATCATGCCCCTTATTGAGCTAGTTATACTAGTACAAAATCTGTCTGTAGATTAGCTCTTACCCAAGCCACCACTTTTTTCTGGAAGTGCACTACATATTCTTAAAGTATTGTCCATGTTAAATATTTTTAAAGGGATATATTTAGTTTACAAGTCTGGTTTTGAATTTTAATGGAAGAATATAATGAATTACAGGTTATTTTAAAATTTGTTTACTTAACTCACTCTAATCTAGTTCACCTTTCACTTCTCTAAATGTACCCAGATGAAATATAACTACATGGTCCCAGGACAATCTAAGGCTTCCTACTGAACAGGAGAATATCAGATCAATCTGTCAATTCTCCCTCAACAAACAAAATATGTTTATCTCATACCACACTTTGCTGTACAGAGTCTTATTCTTTGGCAATATTTGAAGCTGAGTTTTTATTTAAATGAAAAGCCAAAACACCTAGAACTGCCACATGGATAACTACCCTATCAAATTATTCTAATTATCCTTTGGGACTGAATAACCTAGTTTATCAAAAATAGGCCACAGAAGGAATTTTATATTACAGAGATTACAGAATATGGTTATAATGTCCTTTGAGATTTTTTAAAATGCTTAAACTATTCTCCTGGTGGCCAAATTATGTTTAATTCAAGTTCTACATATTCTCACCCATCTCCATTGCCTCCAAAATGCTGGCAAAAAGGATTTACCTGAGGCAGTCCAAAACAAAGTTGATGCAACAAATAACAGATGGAAGATATGCAAACACAATTTAGTGAATAGTAATTGCTGCAAACACTGTCAGCAATCTATGGTTTTTCAATTGATAAACTAAGACATAATTTTTCATAGTTTACAGAATATTATTTCACTTAGTCTATAAAATGCACCAAGTTAATCCAAATATCCAAGAAATGCTACCAAGCATTCGCTTTGCTTTTCCAGTCTATTTAATCATATCATCAGCTTCCTTAATTATTAGAAATAGAACTATTTGAATATACATAATTATAGTTTTATATATTCAGTGTTTTGTTCTCTCTCCCTTTGATGCAAATAACTCTTTTTTTGAGCATTAGACTGGACTTGAACTTATCCCAAACAGTTGACAAAAGTAATTTTTTAAGTGCTTACACAAAAAGGGATAATTGTACCATTACCATATTCCTTGATTGGCTTATTAGACTCACATGTGGAATTTTCTAATTTGTATGATCTCCAGCTCAACTGATTAGGCAACTTCAGTCATTGAAGTTTGTATTAATCAGTCTGAAGAACATAAATAAAATACTTGACAATATTTTTTAAATGATGATGAAATAATCCATTTTAGAATGAATAATTGATGATTTTCCAGTATTTTTCCTATAGTATCTAATGCTATGTAATTGCTTCTTTATGTATTTTTATGGTGGTGATTATAAAAAGTCATTGAGCACTAAAAGGGTAAATCTTTCATCTGAGAAGAAAATGTACTTTCAGCAACAATACTTCATTATTCATAGGAAGGAACTGGAGCATGAAGCAGTTTGTCAAGTTTAAAATGCTTTCCTCAATACAATGCACCTTCAGAGAGTAAAATAATGAAGCATTTATTAACAAACGTCGGCTTCACTAAGGTCTTTTCCCTTTCTTTCCCCTTCCTCCAATGTGTTTTCAGATTAGTTCTCTCCTCTGTGTCAGACTACTTTGCAGCCATGTTTACTAATGATGTAAGAGAAGCAAGACAGGAAGAAATCAAGATGGAAGGTGTAGAGCCAAATGCACTGTGGGCTTTGGTTCAGTATGCATATACAGGTAATAAAAATGAAGAAAAGGAGGGTAACATTTCTCTAATATTTTGTCCATAAGTGAACATCATATTCCATTATTAGAGTTCAGATATTTGATAAAAATGGTGTACCATACAATTCAACTGCTTATTTATTAAAACTACTATTAGTGTCATTACCTAAAGCAACTCAATAGGATGTAGTCTCTCTAATTAGTCTACAAATGCTAAAATATAAGAGGCATCCTGACTGGCAAAAGGAAAAAAATTTCATAATTTTTGCACTGTATTATGAAAATTATTCACTTTTAATTTTTGGGTTGTGTGGTAAGAATGTTATTGGCTCAATCGATGTTCCATTGTATGTTCTACAAATCACTGTGTATTGATTATGAATTTTTTTCTGGTTTGATAAAAGTGTATTCTCTCTCGCTCTCTTAGTCTGTCAAAAATCTTTAGTTGTTGTTCAGAGAAAATCTGTTAGAATTACAGTAAATATTCTTTCATAAATAATGAGCACACTTCTTTTAATATTGTTAGGTCGCCTTGAATTAAAAGAAGATAATATTGAGTGCCTGTTATCGACAGCTTGCCTTCTGCAGCTTTCTCAGGTTGTGGAAGCCTGCTGTAAGTTCTTAATGAAACAGCTTCACCCATCCAACTGCCTTGGAATCCGCTCTTTTGCTGATGCACAGGGTTGCACTGACTTGCACAAAGTGGCTCACAATTTCACCATGGTATGTCTTTATTTGTAGCATCATCCATTAATTGATTTTTCTGTAGCAAGGAACATATAGAATACTAAGAGGTGAGGCCTGTTGTTGATGGGGCAAAGGCATTTTGCATATATTACATTTATAGGAAAGCTCAAGAAATTAAATATATGTAATATAATTTTTATTTGTGTGCTTTCAAAAAGGAAGTAAAAGAACAGTTTTAAATTTGTAGAATTTCAACTTCAAGCATTATTCATTTTATTGAATAATTACCATATGTTGTACATTTGAATCAGAAACCTGTAAAGCTTCCATTACTCTTTCTTTATCTCATTTGAATTATTTTGTGATTTGTAACAGTAAAAATTTTCTTTACACTAAAATGACAGCTGATTAGGCGACTTGATTTTAATGTAGTTAACAAATATTTTTTGTGAATTCTAATCGTAATAGTCATGACTTTTTTCCGATGAAAACAAATTATTTAAACCTTTCTCCCAGCATATTCGGGTGTAAAAAGTAGTGCATTCGGCTAATTTAAGTGGCAGGATTGTTTATACAAAATTTGGTATCTGTTAGGGATGTAATATTGTAGTCGATTAACTGATAAGCAAAAGCTTATGAGTTAATGCTATAGACTACATGCATTTCCCCCCATCCCTTTCCAGTAAATTTTTTAGCAGGCTGGTCAGCAGCCTGGCTCAGTCCTGCTTCGTTCCAGGTCCGGGAGGTCAGCCCCCTGCCCTACGTCTTCCCCCGACAGGAGCTGCTGCCACCCTGTACTGCTGCCTCTGTATCAGAGGCAGCAGCCTGTGGCAACAGGCAGCTGGTCCGTGAGTGGAGTTGGTTTTTAAACTGGCTCCCCTCGCAGACCATCTCTCCCGCCTGTCACCCCATGTTGCTGCCTCTGATACAGAGGCAGCAGCGCAGAGTGATGGGGCTCCTTGGGAGTTAAGTTGGAGCACACTGACTGCTGGCCCCACCTCCAGGGACTGTAGAATAGTTGAGTAACCAATAAGAATTCATAAGGTAAATCAACTATTCAGTTAACCACTATTTAACGTCACTGCTGTCTGTAGGCAATCATGAAGTATGACTTTATTTTGCACAAATCCACAAACTCTTCAAAATATATAGTAGACTTGCTTTAATGAGGTAAATGTTGATTCACTCCAAAGAGCCATTATTATTATCAGAGCTATTTAAATACTCTAATATTAATTACCTCTTTTTATGTTGGTAGTGTTCCATTTAGTCAGAAAAAAATTAATATGGTAAAATCTTTTAAAAAAAAGACTGTGACTAGAGAAACAGGGTGGGTGAGCTAATTATTGGCACATCTTTTGTTGATGAGAAAAATTGATCCAATAAAATCTATCCTCTCATCTACCTTGTTGTTCAAAATTTACTATCAGAGATTAGAATCAAAGTACCCCAGCATTCTTGGTATGTATGTAATTTAGTTCCCTTTCAGGTGGGTAGATCATTGATGCAATTAATAATGCATACATACTAAAGTGTATCAACACGTGAATAAATAGTGTATATTATATATACTAAAGAAAAAATGTAATTGGTTAAGTATGGATTGAGGACAGACCATTTATAAAACAATCAAATGAGATAAAAGAACAGAATAGGAGAGACACATGATTATGAAAAATAGTATACTTAATTGCAAGAGATGGAGAAATCATTGTATGTTATGATTTTAAAAGTTGCACAAAAGTGAACTCCTTATTTCCTCTTTGCCCAAATAGTTCCCCCTCTGAATCCCCTCCTTTCCTCCCCCCCCCAAAAAAAATCCTAGTTGTGGTACTGTCTAGTCATGGTCTTTACAAATTTACTAGTGGAATCAGAAGGTAAACAAAGTATTATTTGATGCATTTTAAAATATTAGTTTTAAGAAGGTGTACTTCCATCTGGTCTTATTATTTTTCCAGCAACTGTTGATTGTTGTCTCACTTCTCAAAAGTGACACAGCATCTTTTATAGAATCATTGAATTATAGAATACTAGAACTGGAAGAAATGTTGAGAGATCATCAATTCCAATCCCCTGCACTAATGGCAGGATTTAACGTAAACTTCCGATAATCCGGCACCTTTATGACCCGGGGGGTGCCGGATTATCAGATATGCCGGACTATCAGAAGGGGGGGCTATGACGGGGGTGGGGTGGGGTGGGAGAGTTGCGGGAAGCGGGAGGCAGAGCAGCTCATAGCCCCCCCTTCCGATAGTCCGGATATGCCTCAGGTGTCCCCGATTCAGCCGCTGCTGGTCAGTTTCAGCAGCGGCTGAATCGGGGACGCCTGCGGCAGAGCAGCTGGGGTGCTGCCGGGTTGGTCTGGTAGTGCCGCCCCTCGGTGCAGTGAGACCAATCCGGCAGCACCCCAGCTGCTCTTGGGGATGCCTGGGACAGAGCTGCTCTGCCCCAGGAGTCCCTATTCAGCTGCTGCTGAAACTGACCAGTGGCTGATTCCGGGAAGCCTGGGGCAGAGCAGCTGGGGTGCTGCTGGTTTGGTCCTGTAGCGCTGCCCCTCGGCACTGCGGGACCAACCCGGGAGTACTCCGGCTGCTCTGCTCCAGGCATCCCCAATAGCAGCTGGAGTGCTGCTGAGTTGGTCCCGCAGACCCGAGGGGTGGCACTACGGGACCAACCCAGCAGCACCCCAGCTGCTCTGGCTCCCCCTTCGCCGATACAGCTGCTAGTCAATTTCAGCAGTGGCTCAATCGGGGAAGCCGGGCGCAGAGCAGCTCCAATTGTTCGGCTGCCCTGAGCACTTCCAGGTTCCTGATGGTGCCTGACCGTCCGGAGTGCCGGAGCATTGGATGCCAGACTAATGGAGTTTTACTGTACTACTTTTAGTAAGAAGTTGTTCAATTCATAGGAAAACAGTTTTGTACTTTTAGGCCATTGTTTACTTTAGTGGCGCTTAAAGCTTTGGCATGAATCAAATTTAAATTAGCAGGATTTTAAAAAGCTTCTTTTCAAAACTAATAAGTTTTGCTAAATAGATTCTTCCCAAGGCCTTTTTAATGTTATTTAGTTCCAATTGCGACATGAAATTGAATTTTAGTAATAATGAATAATACTGAAACAGTTCCTTTTATTTTGAAACTAATGTTACTGTGGAAATGGAAGAGAAATGTATGGTCCAATTGAATCGTCAATTAAAATAAATCCCAAAGTAATTTCAATAATTTAAAAGCAATTTGAAAGAAGAAAAATGTTTAACTCTAATAAATACTGTCATTTGATACTTATTCCATTAAAATATTAAAGCATAAGAGTTAAACATACCTATACATCTGTAAATTCCATTTGTTTGTTAAAATCTATAAATTATTCATACGTCACAAATGATCATGCATTATACTGAAATTATTTCAACTGGAGAAGTTTTCATTGGTTTTGCCTTACTGTTTTGCCTTTCTTAAAGGCACTTGAGATTTGAGGTAAATTAATAGTATAAAATATTTATGTATTAATTTCAGTATATATATTTTCTTAGTTTGCTACAACCTTTTCTTTTCTAGACTGATAAAGCAGTTTGCCTTGCAGATAATTTCATTGCAGTTAAAGCAGCTAGTTAGTTTTAATGCTGTCATATTGAAAAACTGTATGAAACCATGAGTATTTTGATAAGCACCTAAATACTTTTTTTTTAATTTAAAACAGTGCTTCACTTTCAGATGAAATGGACATTTTCTCAAAATAAAATCCATTGGTGAATAATCTGTGGGCCCACTAATAGACTTTTTTTTAATCTGAACAACATCTGTTAGTGTCACTTGAAAGCATTGGCATGGTGTTAGTCAGCGCGGTGTGTCTGAAGTATAAATATAAGTAAGATTGATATGAATACTGCACCACTTCTGATTAAAAGTGTGTAAATTGCTGTTTTTCTGAAAGAACATGAGTGTTTCATTACTTTATTATTAACTATGTTGTCACTCAATTGATAGACTATTTACTCATTGTGACAAAGAATAAGAAAACTCCAGACTAGATCAGTTTTTGGACTTCAAAATTTGACAGTTCCTGAAAAGTCCTCAGGATGGAGTAAATGAAACACAGAAACAGTCTAAAGTGGTGATTGGTAGATATAGTATCATATGAACAGGCATTGTGGACCTGATTCTGATAGTGTAGGCATGTAAAATGCAATTAACAAGATTAGGTATGAAAATGCACATAATTTATCTTTTTTTATATATAGCCATCTTATTATGTAAGTATAATTTATTTTAAAAAAAAGTACCGTATATTCCGGCGTACAAGACGACCTCTGAAGTTAAAAAACATCCCCCAAAAATCGGGGGTCGTCTTGTACGCCGGATGCCCCGCCGCCGGAACCCCTCCGAGGCTTTGAAAGCCTCGGGGGAAGCCGGCGGGGGGGCATCCCAGGCGCGCATGGGCTGCCCGCCCGCCGGAGCCCCTCCGCGGCTTTGAAAGCCTCGGGGGAAGCCGGCGGCGGGGCATCCCAGGCGCGCATGGGCTGCCCCCCCGTCGGCTTCCCCCGAGGCTTTCAAAGCCGCGGAGGGGCTCCGGCGGGCGGGCAGCCCATGCGCGCCTGGGATGCCCAGCCGCCGGCTTCCCCCGAGGCTTTCAAAGCCGCGGAGGGGCTCCGGCGGGGGGGGGAGCCCAGGCGCTCCTGGCGGCTTTGCTCCCGGTGCCTCTGGTCTGCTGGGGACCATCTCCAGCAGACCAGGGACACCGGGAGCAAAGGAGGCGGAAGGGCGCTGGGGTATAAGATGAAACCCTATCTTTTAATTAAAAAGATAGGGGGTCGTCTTATACGCCCAGTCGCCCTATACGCCGGAAAATACGGTAATGAGCCACAGGACTACACAATTTAAAATGTTGCTAAACCAGCCAAAAGATTCATTTAGTTGTTTCTGTACCAGGCCATACAGAGCGAGATACTTTGTTTTGTGCCAAATCCTGGTTTTGCACTTTTGATCTTTTTCCAAAGCAGCATCTAACATACCGTAGTTCTTCTGGAGATGTCCCTATTGGTGTTCCACTCCAGGTGATGGTGTGTTGCCAAGTTTTCGCTTGGAGAGTTTTGGAGCAGTGCCCATATGGATCATGCAGACTCTGTGCCTATCTCACGTGCCGCTGGTGCTTGAAGTACTGCATACCTTAGTATAGGACCTCTTAGTTCCTTCTCAACTATCTTTAGCCTGAGACTGAGTTCAGCAGTCCCTGTTTAAAATCTGTAGTTTCAAACAAATATTTTTAGATAAGTTTGAAAGTTTGCATAGTTTAAATAGCTTAGGTTTCAGTTGCTAGTTTATGCCTCTGTTAAAAAAATCTCTAGTTTACCTCATAGTACAATTAGTTTTAGATAGCAAAAATGGGTTTTTAAAAATTGTCAACCTGCAGAGAGGCGATGTGAGTGGCTGACAGATGCAATTATTGTGTTCATTGTCTCAAGGACTCTCATGTTCCCCAGCATTGTACAGTTGCAACAAATTGAAGGCCACAATATGAAAGGATAGTGACCTGAGGCTTAAACTTATATTAATGGAGAAGTCCTCGAGACCAGCTTCCAACCCAGGACAGGAACCCTCTTCATGGCAAAAGTCACCAGTTCCCTCATCATCCAGGTCCCTGAATACAAAAGGCCATAAAAACCTGCCATCTTCATCACCTCAAAGAAAGCAGACCAGAAAAAACCTATTGTCTACTAGATTGCTTTCATTGATGCCAGCCACACCAAGACTCAGCACTTATGATGCTCCAGGCACCTCTGGCCCCACTTGCCCAGTGGCCATTGTTAACATCTGCCATTTAAGTGCCGATGATAATAGGTCTAAGCCTCCTTACTCCACCATGGCATCATTGGCACCTCCAAAGAAGACAGCCCCAACAACTGCGCCAATCCCCATGACACAGCCCAGTGACAGTACACAATGGCACTAACACAATCCATGTTGGTACTAGCCCACGCCACACTCTGAGCACCACAATACAGGCAGTCCCCGACTTACACGGATCCAACTTACGTCGGATCCGCAGTTACAAACACGGACTGCGGGACCGCACGGTCCCGCCGCCCGAGTACTCTCCGGCAAGAAAAGCTGCTCTGCGTCTCCCTGGTCTGCAGACCAGGAAGACGCGGAGCAAAGGGGCGCGCCTGGGCTGCCCCCCTGCCGGCTTCCCCTGCGGCTTTGCAAAGCCGTGGGGGAAGCCGGCAGGGGGGCAGCCCAGGCGCACCTAGGCTGCTCCGCTGCGCGAGCCCTCCCCCCACCCCCCGCGGCTTTACAAAGCCGCGGGGGAAGCCGGCAGGGGGGCAGCCCAGGGAGCCTGGGCTGCTCCACTGCGCGAGCCCCTCCGCAACTTTGCAAAGCCGCGGGGGAAGCCGGCAGAGGGGCAGCCCAGGGCGCCTGGGCTGCTCCGCTGCCCGAGCCCCTCCGCGGCTTTGCAAAGCCACAGGGGAAGCTGGCAGGGGGGCAGCCCAGGCGCGCTGCGGCTGTCCCGCTGCCGGCGTCCTCAGAGGCTTTGCTCCCTGTCTCCCTGGTCTGCTGGTCTCCAGCAGACTAGGGAGACTGGGAGCAAAGCCCGGAGGACCCGGGCGGCGGGACCGCGGTGCGTCTCGGTCCGCCGCCCGCGTCTTCCTGATCTGCTGGGGGAGGGGGTGCACAGCATCCCAGTTGCTCTGCCTCGGGCTTCCTGGAATCAGCCGCTGATCAGTTTCAGCAGCAGCTGACTTGGGGACGCTTGGGGTTCTTAAGTTGATTCTGTATGTAAGTCGGAACTGGCGGTCAGTTTCAGCAGCGGCTGAATCTGGACGCCAGTTCCGACTTACATACAAATTCAACTTAAGAACAAACCTACAGTCCCTATCTTGTACGTAACCCGGGGACTGCCTGTATTTTATTCACCACAAAACCTTTTTTTCTCCTTCAAGTGGTGTTCCTTTGGGTGCTTCACTCAGGTGTCAGTACATATTTGTGTCGGCAGTCGGAGATTTTTAGCCTAGCACTGCCTCCTGGTAGCAGTCTCTTGCTGTTTTTGTCTGTTAGCTATATACGCAGCATGGGTTCACTGCGGACGGAGTTTCAAGAAGTGCTCTCCTCATTAAACAGATAAAAAATTAGTTGTTCATAGGTTTTAGTGGCTTTAGTAGTTAGTTCATGGTCTCTTTAAAAAGAAAAACACATTACTCCCTGTTTTATTTCCCTTGCTCTAAGTTCTTTGTCCTAGTTTATCAGTATTCTTCTGGGTTCAAAAAATGCAACTCATGCAGAAATTCAGTGCCCACTTCAGATAGCCATGTCTCATGTATAAAGTGTCTAGATGAAGGCCATGTGGCACATAAATGTCCACATTGCCAGAGTATGACTGCCAGGGCCAGTAAAGACTGGGAGAAGAGGCTTAAAAACCTGCTGTGTCAGAAATCTCTCCAACCACCAGAAGTAAAGACAACTGCTTCCTCAGAACCTACAGCTCCGAGAAAAAGGGCCAGTTCACCTCCCATACGAGATTCTTGTAAGCCCTGAGCTTCCCTGGCATGGTCTGTACCAGCTGCATTGTCAACATCATGTGTCACATAATCTCCAATGCTGTCAGCCTCTGGCACAGCACTAAAACGGCACCTACAAAAGGCTACAAGTCAGAACTTAAGAGAGAGGATACCACTCCTGCCCCAATGACATTGGTACCCACAAAGAGGGGTATGCCACTCCCATTGGTGCTGACAGACATGAGAACACTGCCACAACCAGTGGAATCCTGGCATGCAGAGACATTGACGCACACTCCAGCACCACAAGTGCCAAAGCCAAGAAGACATGAAACAGAGCCCTAGTATGAATGACACAATCATCAGTGCATTTTTCACCAGTGCGTTCTTCAAGACTTGAGCAACATAGCCCAAACTGGTGCTCCTCTGAAAATATTTCCTTCTCCCCATCTCTTATAATCCCAGATTCCAGGGCTCAATGCCAGACATAGGAGCCGTTTCTCCTCCCAGCACTCATCACCAACTGGCTCAGTCATTTTGTGGTATTCAAACAGGCACAGACCACTGTACCACCATCCTCAATACCCTTGCTTCAGTCATCCATGGCTTTATCCACCTCAACAGTATCAACCCCAGTGGCCACCAGAGTTCCTTCTAAACTGCAAGGCAGCACAATTTCACAAGTGATTAATCAGCCCCGTCCAGTCAGAGGCTCCTGCAAGGAGCTGATTGACTGGGCAGGGCTGATTACTCACCTGTGAAGCTGTGCTGCCCTGCAGTTTAGAGGGAACCATGGGGACAACATCATACTCGACCATTAATTTGGCACCGATCTCAACAATCAACTGTGGCTACCCTGATGTGCGCTTTCCAAAGTCTCCTCCACAGACTGCTCAGTCTTCTCCAATCAATGTCGTGCCATCACCTTCAGCCACAACCCATACAGGTTCTGTAGAGGAAGATGACGACTTACCCCATTCTGACTCGGGTAGCCAGTGTCCACCATAGTAGTCCTCCTCATCCCCCTGATGAGGCAGTGTTTCCTTCCTCTTCCTCTCTCCCAGCTGACGACGTGAAACAATTAAAAAAATTGTTTGAAAGGGTAGCACAGTCGCAAGACAGCCTTACAAGAGGTACAAGAAAAGCAGCACAAGTTGCTAAAAATTCTACAGCCCACCACATCATCCAAGCTAGCACAACCAATAGTCAAAGCTATCCTAGGACCATCAGAAGCCATATGGCAGACACCGGCCTCTATTCCACTGACTAATCATAGGGCCAATAGAAAGTACTTTGTCCCAGCTAAGGGGATGGACTTTCTTTTCTCCCACCCCCAGCCAAATTCCTGGTGTAGATTCCTTCCGTCACTGCTCCAGATAGCCACAATTTAAATCAACACCCCAGGATATAAAACACAAAAGGCTTGACCTTTCTGGGAGAAAAATCTATTCTTCGGCTATGCTCGAGTTTAGAATTTCTAACTATACAGTTCTCCTTGCTAATTATTCCATTATACTAGATTACAGGAGTTGCTAAATGGCCTACCTGAATAAAAGAAAATATTCTATACATGGCAACTACTTTATATTAGTGGAAGAAATATACAGCACAGTGCATCGCCAAACAAACTAATGGAACATCTGCATCTTTCCCACTACTCTTAGATTACCTCCTAGAATTAAAACAATCGGGCCTCTCCATCACTTCAGTGAGGGCCCACCTAGTGACTATCACCATTTTTCATCAGAAGATCTTTGCTTACCCAATCACCAAATGATTCCTTGGGAGCATTCAAACCCTCTACCTGGATGTGAGTCCACCCACTCTTGACATGAAAAGGCCCTAGCTTTCTATTTGGACTCTGAAACTCTTTGTGTCTATTGTTGAATGCTCCAAGGATTACATCCACAAAGAGTCACTCTAAAAAGATAGATGGGTGCATTCGTTTATGTTATCAACAAATAGACACATAGCCGCCTGTCATGGTTGCCTTCTTTCAAGGTGCCACTTGATGTGCTAAGATATGGCTACCTTTTCTGCCAGCATGTGCCCTCTTTAATCTGTCTTCTTGAGCCAGGCTCTTAAACATCCTTTAGCACACACACAGGCAGGGCCATATCCTGCTACAAAAAGACACAGACACCGAGATCACTTGTAGGAAGACTCAGCATAATGAACTCATCCCAGTACTCAGGTGCCCACTTCTTTGGAGTGCAGGTCCAAAGTTATATCGTCTTGAACAGTATAGAAAAGTCTTGACAGAATAAGCTCATAAAAATTTGCCCTTTTCCTCAATGTGAAGAGAGATGTGCACATTTCCTTCCCCTCCCCTATTTAGAAATTGCATGAACCTGGGTTCAGAATAAGCAAAACCAAGTTTATTAACTAGAAAAAGTTGATTTTAAGAGGCTATAAGAGATAAATAGAACAAAGCAGATTACTGAGTAGATAAAACAGAATACACAAGCGAAGGTGAACACACTTAAGAGAGGTGTTGCAAATATAATTTCTTACCCGAAATATTATTTTAGGCAGGTTGCAAAGTTTCTGTAGCTTAGTGTTCTAGTTATACCCCTTTTTCAGACTGGATCCCTTCGCACTCTGGACTGCCCCCTTGTTTTCCTTTCATGTGTCTTTAGCTGTCTTTCTTCTTGGACAGGCAGACAAATGGAGTAGAGTCACATTTGCCTTTCTCCCCATCCTTAAATAAAGATTCCTGCTTTACATAAAACTTAATTCCCAAACTTGCCCCTCTTCCCACTTTTAATGGAAAATTACAAGTCCAAGATAATTATTAGTATCAAATGACAGATTGACCTGACCTAGTTAAGACACCTATCAGAAAGGAGAGAGATTAGTATCTTCGCAATCTTGTTGTTTCTTCCTAATGTCCTCTTGAGTCTTGTGGTCTGATGGATGTCTCCCATATATACCCCCAGATGTAATTATTACATAGTCCATATTCCTAACTTTAGATACAGAAATGATACATGCCTTTAAATTAGATAACCACATTCAGTAAATCATAGTCATTCCAATGATATCTTATGTGAGCCATCTTGCATAAAGTAAATCTCCGCTATGTCATATTCATATCATAAGCATATTTTCATGAAAGAATATGGAGTGTAATGTCACACTTCCATCGGCAGTGAAGACATAGTCTACTAGGTCCATGTCATTTAGCTTTCCTAAATAGCATCCCCCTTTTGTGGACGTCTGCAAAGCCGCCACGTGTGTTTCTGAACACATTTTTGCCAAAAATTATGCCAGGGCTCCAGGGGCCACAGTGATACAGTACATGCCGAGGGCCGCAACTTAAGTGTGGTTGCATATGCATGGAAATATACGTGCAAATAGCTTCTTTCACACTGACAGGCATGCATACAAAGATTAAAGCAAGATGACACAACACACAGGCCCCATTTAAGTGAGTTCTGCTGATATTAATAAAATGCAATATTTACTCAATTTCTACCCATATGACAGCACTTTTATTGAGCAATGACAGTCGAGCAATGACAGCAATTTATCTGCTAAAATGCATATCAACAGAAGACCATTATATTGAATTCTTTTTTGTTTTAGCTCCCACCCACATGTTGAGCTCCCACTCACATGGGCCATGTGTTGAGTCCTGCGTAAACCTAAACTGCACCGCAGGCTGCAAACAAATGGGCTGTGGGCCCCATGGACCACGTGTTGAGTAGCTCTGCATTATGCAATTATGCAAGACCCTAGAGTACATACCTGATATGACCTATGGTTTACTATGCATAGTTATCTTACCAACTCTGAAGCCACTACCATCTGAAAAGAGCACTTATGTACAGTCATCTAGAGTGGAGAACATACAAGGACATATTAAAAAATGAAGGTTACTCACCTTGTGCAGTAACTGAAGTTCAAGATGTGTCCCCCTGTGGCTGTTCTCCTACATGCCCCCTCCCCTCTACTTCAGAATCTGAAGCACACACTGTGATAGAGAGGGACCTAAGAGTTCTGAGTCACACACAATACTTCCAACACCAGTGTTATGCGAGATAAGCACCGTGAGTGTACACCATATGGGCACTGCTGCAAAACTCTCCAACTGAACGTTGAGGGACACATCATCACCTGGAATGGAGCAGCCATAGGGATGCACATTTTGAAGAACTTCAGTTACACAATTTGTTGGGGAGAAGTCAGCATGTTTTCTGCAAAGGGAAATCATGTCTGACTAATCGACTAGAGTTCTTTGAGGGTATCAACAAGCATGTGGACAAGGGGGATCCAGTGGATATAATGTACTTAAATTTCCAGAAAGCCTTTGACAAGGTCCCTCACCAAAGGCTCTTAAATAAAATAAGTTGTCATAGGATAAGAAGAAAGGTCCTCTCATGGATTGATAACTGGTTAAACAATAAGAAACAAAGGGTAGGAATAAATAGTCAGATTTCTGAATGAAGAAAGGTAACTAGCGGTATCCCCCAAGGGTCTGTATGGGGACCAATCCTATTCAACCTTTTATACATGATCTGGAGAAAGGGGTAAATAGTGAGGTCACAAAATTTTCAGATGATACTAAACTGCTCAAAATAGTTAAGACCAAAGCAGACTATAAAGATCTTCAAAAAGATCTCACCAAACTAAGTGATTGGTCAGCAAAATGGCAAATGAAATTTAATGTTGATAAATGTAAAGTAATGCATATTGGAAAAAATAAGCCCTACTATCCATACAAAATGGTGGAGACTAATTTAGCTATAACTACTCGAGGGAAATCTTGGAGCCATCGTGGATAGTTCTCTGAAAACATCCACACAATGTGCATCATCAGTCAAAAAAAGGAAATAGAATGTTAGGAGTCATTTAAAAAGGTATAGAGAATAAGTCAGAGAATATCCTTTGCCCCTATATAAATCCAGATGTGGTCACCTTATCTCCAAAAAAATACCTTATTGCTGAAAAAAGTTCAGAATAGAGCAACAAAAATGATTAGGGACTTGGCACAGCTGCCATATGAAAAGAGATTTAAAAGACAGGGACTTTTCATCTTGGAAAATAGAAGACTAAGGACAGGGTATGATAAAAGTCTATAAAAACATGACTGATGTGGAGAAAGTAAATAAAGGAAAATTATTTTATTGCTCCCATAGCACAAGAACTAGAGATCACCAAATGAAATTAATAGGTAGCAGGTTTAAAACAAACAAAAGGAAAGTATTTCTTCGCATAGTCAGCTTGTAGAACTATTTGCCAGAGGATGTTGTGAAGACCAGGACTTTAACAAGGTTCAAAAAAGAACTAAATAAATTCATGGAGAATAGGTCCATTAATGCTTATTAGCCAGGATGGGGAGAAATGGTGTCCCTAACGTCTGTTTGTCAGAGGCTGGGAATAGGAGACAGGGGAAGGATCACTTGATGATTACCTATTCTTTTCATTCCCCCTGGGGCACCTGGCATTGGCCACAGTCAGAAGACAGGATACTGGGCTAGATGAACTTTTGGTCTGACTCACTATGGCCATTCTTATGTTTTTATGTTCTTGTGATTGCTTTATAACAATAATATGTAGTTCTTACATAGTTTCTTCATGTATAGGTCATCATGTGCTGTATAAAAGAGGGTGAGTGTAAAAGTTTAGGCAAGTTTCTTGTACCTACAGAATGGCAAAACTGGGAAGAGAATCCAGAACTCCAGACATTGTCTTGTGACCCATCTGGTCACCTATGTAGCCTCTAATTATCCTCAATCCATTAAGAAAAAATCCATTTTTATTCTCTTTTAGTTCTTTAGAAAGCAGTTGATAAAGAAGGCTGAGGGATTTGGGCTTGTTTAGTCTACAGAAGAGAAGACTGAGAGCAGACTTGACAGCAACTATTAACTACCTGAAGGGAGGTTCCAAAGAGGATGGAGAGAGACTGTTCTCAGTAGTGACAGATGGCAGAAGAAGGAGTACTGGTCTCAAGTTGCAGTGAGGGAGGTCTACGTTGGATATTAGGAAAATTATTTTAGCAAGAGGGTTGTTGAAGCACTGGAATGGATTACCTGAGGAGGTGGTAGAATCTCCATCTCTAGAGGTTTTTAAGTCCCGGCTTGACAAAGCCCTGGCTGGGATGATTTAGTTAGGGTTGGTCCTGCTTTGGGCAGGGGGTTGGACTCAATGACCTCCTGAGGTCTCTTCCAACCCTCTGATTCTATGTACCTAGTTACTCAGTGAAATATCTAGCTTTTCTTTCTTTTAAAAAATGTGAAGCAAAGGGAAGTAAGTGTTTTCAAACAACAGAAATATGGTCTGTACTACTTTCAGGGCTTGAAAAACCCATTTGCGTATCATGAATAGGAAACTTTCTCTAGGCAGGTTCCATCAACTTCTACAGAATCCAGTCTTATGTTCTGTTAATTTTTAGTTTTCTAGACTTTGAAGTTCCAAAAAAAAAAAAAAAAAAAAAAACCCCTTCTGAGTCAAGTTCCCTGTAAGTGTCTGTGCAGCTTGCTATTTATTAAGCCCCGTTCAGGGGGCTGTAGTTGGGAGTGATGCCTCTGCCTATGCCCCAAAGCTGATGAAGTGGGTCCTTGCTCCTCTTGCCCCAGCATAGAGCTGCTGTGGCCAGGCATGAGGGGCCCCTCCCCACTGGTCCTAGCAAGGAGTTGCTGCACCAGGGGCAGCTCTGTGATGGGACTGGTGGGGAAGCAGCCAACAGCAAGTCTTGCTTCTAGATGGAGGGGCAATGGGACACTGAGTGTTCCCCTTACCTGAGCACCAGCTCCACACTCCCATTGGCTGGTTCCCACAAATGCTCAAGGTGAGAGCAGCATGCACAGTGTGTTGCGGAGCCTCATGTCCTCCCAGGAGCTAGATCAGCTGGCCACTTCCAGGGTTTAGTGCAGTGCCCCAGGATAGGCAGGCACTAAGCTGCCTGCCTTTGTGTTACTGACTAGAAGCAGTCCAGGTAGCTTAAACCCCAAACCTCTGCCCC
The DNA here is from genome assembly GCF_049634645.1 of Pelodiscus sinensis. Classification (NCBI taxonomy): domain Eukaryota; kingdom Metazoa; phylum Chordata; order Testudines; family Trionychidae; genus Pelodiscus; species Pelodiscus sinensis. The sequence goes on along the minus strand of NC_134715.1, from coordinate 93,315,977 downwards.
AGACCAGGTCTAAGCCCTCCCAAACCCAGAACCATCTCCTGCACCCCAAGCCACTAATCCTTGGCTCCAATCCAAAGACCACAAAGCCTAAGTCATTCCCCAAACTTGGAACCCCCTCTTGTACCCCAAGCCCCTCATCCGCAGGCCGAGCCTAGAGCCCTCATCCCCTCCTGCATCTCAACCACTGCCTCAACCCTCTTCTGAATTCCAAATCCTTGGCCTCAGTCTGGAGCTCTCTTCTGCCCCACAAACCCTTCATCTGGGCTATGTCTACACTACAGACTTCTTCCGCAAAAAGCTTTTTGAGGAAGAGATCTTCTGCAAAAACTTTTTGCACAAGAGTGCGTCCACACTGCAAAGCGCAATGAAAAAGTGATGTGCTTTTGCAAAAGAGAGCGTCCAAACTGCATGGATGCTCTCTCAAAAGGAAACTGGTTGCTATGCACAGAATGGCCACCAGGGCAGCTGTGCTTTTCTCAATTTCCTCTTTTTGCACAAAAAACTCCTGTTCCCTGTCCGCACACACCTTTTTGCACAAGGAGTTATTCCTCATAGAAGGAGGAATACCTATACCACAAAAACCCCTCTGTTCTTTCGTTTTACTAGTGCAAAAACGCGCTTGAGGTGTGGACGCTCTGCAAGTTTTTGCACAAAAACTCTGTAGTGTAGACCTAGCCCTGGAGCCCCACTCTAGAGACCACACCCCCATCTGGAACTCTCACCCCCTTCTGCATCCCAACTACCTACCTCAGCCTGGAGCCTTCTCCCAAACCCCCATTTAGAGACCTCACCCCGACTAGGGATGTAATTGTATAGCCAATTAACTAAGAAGCAAAAGCTTATAGGTTAATGCTATAAACTGCATGCATTTCCACCCCCCACCCCTTGCACTGGGTCCTGGACCTACCCCCGCTGTGGCTTTGCATTTAAACTGTATTAGGAGCCAGGTGGGCAGGCAGCCCGGCTCAGTTCTGGCTTGTGCTCGGTCTGGGAGTTCAGACCCTTCCCCCCGGACAGGGGCTGCCCAGTGACTATAGAATAGTCAACTAACCAATAAGAATTCATGAGTTTAATTGACTATTCAGTTAACTGATATTTAACATCCCTATCCCCAACCCCTCAGCCCCACCCACATCACACACACTCTGTGTGTTGAATAACTTTGGTTATGTGATACATTATGTGCACCAATATGGAGGTGATGTAAGTCATTCTGCACATGGACATAAAAAATTAGCATAATCTCGACTGCGTGCTATTCCACTCGCCAGCTGATTCAAACCAGGAAGTGCGCTCCGGGAAGCGGTAGTTCGAATCAAACCTCTTCGTTCGAAATAACGTTACCATTTTTTGAGGAGTAACATTAGTTCGAACCAAGGGGTTTGATTCGAACTACCACGTCCCGGAGCGCACTTCCTGGTTCGAATTAGTTGGCGAGTGGAATAGCATGTGGGCAAGATTATGCTAATGAAGCGCGGGATATTTAAATCCCCACTTCATTAGCAATTTCGGTCAGCTACATTTGCATCCCTAGTTCGAACTCGGGAGCAAGTGTAGACGTACCCTGAGTTCCCTTAATTCGTCAATATCTTTCTGGTAATTACATGCACAGAACCGAACACAATAATTAATGTATTGCCAGATCCATAGTAAAAATAATCATCTTCCTCTGTGATAAGTCCAGTTCTTATGCAATCCAAAACTGTAATGGACATTTTTATTGCCATTTTGTATTGCAAATTCATATCTCATATGCAATGCCATTTTTAGCAGTATTTCTCTCCAGCGCTCTTGGGTTTTGTTCTTATTAAATCTGTGTTTTGAGTTATTGAATTATTTTTCTTCTGAGATATTAACTTGCCCTTTTCAAAATTGAAGATCTTTGCAATTTAGTATTTTCTGTATATTTCACTAACATGCAGCTTACTGCTTTTAAATCAAATGAAGATATTAAATAGGGCTAGTCTTAACTCTGATGTCTGCACAGTCTCCTTATTGAATTCACAGCCACCTCATGGATATTTTGGTTTTTATTTTTATTTTTTTAAAAGTGTTTCAGACAGTTTTCAGTCTATATATTTAATTTCAATTAATTTTGAGAGTAAGATTAAAGATAAAATCAAATGCTTTTCAAAAATTCAGCTACATAATGTCTGCTAAATTTTGGACTTGATCATGAAGTTACTACTATCTCTGAATAAAAAGAAACATATAGATGAGCTATTCCAAGAGCAGATCACATTGGGTACATCTACACTAAAATAAAAAAACAGCAGCACTGAGTCTCAGAGCCTGTATCAGCCCAATCCTAGACCAAACATCTACAGTGCCATTTGAAAGCTCTCCAAATCCAGCTCAGCTGACCTGGGTGAGCTACAGCTCTTCCACTGCATTGTTCATATACTTATTTTGATTCATAGACACTTTCCACCTTATGCCTTCTTGTTCCCCTGCAAAGGAGGATTCAGGAGTTGTGATCTTGCTATTTTCAGTGGTATTAAAAAAGCATTCAAGTTTGATAAGAACATAAGAAGTGCCATACTGAGTCAGACCAAAGGTCCATCTAGCCCAGTATCCTGTCAGCTGACAGTGGGCAATATCAGATGCCCCAGAGGGAGGGATCACAACAAGTAATCCTTATGTGATCCCTCCCCTGTCATCCACCTCCAGAGAAACAGAGACTAGGGATACCATTCCTACCCATCCTGGCTAATAGCCATTGATGGACCTAACCTCCATGAATCTATCTAATTCTTTTTTGAGCCCTTTTAAAGTTCTAGCCTTCACTGTGTCCTCTGACAAGAAGTTCCATCAGTGACTGTGCACTGAATAAAGAAAATCTTTCTATTGTTTGTTTTAAACCTGCTGCCTCTTAATTTCATTTGGTGACCCCTAGCTATTTTATCGTGGGAATAAATAAATAACTTTTCCGTATTCACTTTTTCCATGCCAGTTATGATTTTATAGACCTCTATTGTATCCCCTTTTAATCTCCTCTTCTAACTGAAAAGTCCAAGTCTCTTTAATTTCTCTTCATATGGGACCCGTTCCAAACCCCTAATTATTTTTGTTGCCCTTTTCTGAATCTTTTCCAATACCAGTATATCTTTTTTAAGATTAGGTGACCACATCTGTACACAAAATTCAAGATGTGGTTGTACCATGGTTTTATATAGAAGCAATAAGATATTTTCTATCTTATTCTCTACCTTTTTTTTAATGACTCCTAACATTCCATTTGCTTTTTTGACTGCCGCTGCACACTGAGTGGATGTTTTCAGAGAACTATCCACAGTGACTCCAAGATCTTTCTCCTGAGTAGTTATAGAAAAATTAGTCTCCATCATATTGTGTGTATATGTAGTTGGGATTATTTTTTCCAATATGCATTACTTTACATTTATCAACATGGAATTTCATTTGCCATTTTGTTGCCCTATCACTTAGTTTGATGAGATATTTTTGAAGTTCTTCACAGTCTGCTTTGGTGTTAACTATCTTGAGCAGTTTGGTGTCATCTGCAAATTTTACCACCTTACTGTTTACCCCTTTCTCTAGATTATTTATAAATAAGTTGAATAGAATTGGTCCCGGGACAGACCCTTGGGGGACCCCACTAATTACTTCTCTCCACTCGGAAAACTTACCATTTATTCCTACCCTTTGTTTCTTATTATTTAATCAGTTATCAATCCACGAAAGGACCTGCCCTCTTATCCCATGACAACTTACTTTACTTAAGAGCCTTTGGTGAGGGACCTTGTCAAAGGCTTTCTGGAAATCTAAGTATACTATATCCACTGAATCCCCCTTGTCCACAAGTTTGTTGACCCCCTCAAAGATCTCTAGCAGATTAGTAAGGCATGATTTCCCTTTACAGAAACCATGTTGACTTTCCCCCAACAAATTATATTCACCCACATGTTTGTCTGACAATTTTATTCTTTACTATAGTTTTAACTAATTTCCCCAGTACTGACGTTAGATTTACCAGTCTGTAATTGCCGGGATCACCCCTAAAGCCCTTTTTAAATATTGGCATCACATTAGCTATCATTAGGTACGGAAGCTGATTTAAAGGATAAGTTGCAATCCACAGTTAATAGTTCCGCAATTTCCCATTTGAGTTCTTTCAGAACTCTTGGGTGAATGCCATCTGGTTCCAGTGACTTGTTACTGTTAAGTTTGTCAATTTGTTCCAAAACCTCCTCTAATGACACCTCAATCTGGAACAATTCCTCAGATTTGTTACGTAAAAAGAGTGGCTTAGGTTTGGGAATCTCCCCAATATCCTCAGCCATGAAGACTGAAGTAAAGAATAGCTCCTCCACAATTACTTTATCATCTTTGAGGGCTCCTTTAGCATCTCAATCATCCAAGAGCCCCACTGGTTGTTTAGCTGTCTTCCTGCTTCTGAGGTACTTAAAAAACATTTTGCTTTTCCTTTTCCATTTTTGGCTAGCTGTTCTTCAAACTCCTTTTTGGCTTTTCTTATTATATTTTTACACTTAATTTGACAAAGTTTATGCTCTTTTCTATTTTCCTCCCTAGGATTTGTCTTCCACTTTTTAAAAGATGTCTTTTTATCTGTCACTGCTGCTTTTACCTGGTTGTTAAGCCATGGTGGCACATTTTTGGTTCTGTTACTGTGTTTTTTAATTTGGTGTATACATTTAATTTGGGCATCTATTGTGGTGCCTTTGAAAAGTGTCCATGCAGCTTGCAGGGATTTTACTTTAGTCACTGTACCTTTTAATTTCTGTTTAACTAACCTCCTCATTGGACACTACAGATATATATACTTTATTCAGCTGTATTTGATTTATGATCCAATACAATTCAAAATAACCAGCTGAAAGATAAAATTAAAACTGTTTTCCTGTTCATTTAGGGTGCATCTACACAGTATAGTTATTTAAAAATAACTGTCATTATTTCAAAATAACAATGCGAACGTCTGCACGGCAATTCTGGTATTTCAAAATAATTTTGAAATAATGGACTGTTTTTTCCAACTTCTGTAAACCTCATTCATTGAAGAATAACGCCTATTCTGATATAACTATTTTGAAATAAGATGTGTGTAGTTGCAGCAGCTGGAATTATTTTGAAATAAGGGGTCTCCAGGAAATCCCACAGGTGGCCTACTGGCCACTCTGGCTACACACATCAGGACTCTATAGTTCCTCTTCCCCACAGCCCTTAAAACTGCAGTAACAGGGGAAAGAGCTTATGGCAGGAAGCTAGCCCAGACAGTGTAGAGCCACTTTGCAGCTGCCACACCAACTGATTGGACCCTCAACCCTCCCTTCCCCACTCCCAGGGAGCAATCTGGTGCTCCCAGGAACCTACCAGAAGCCGTAAGAGGCACACACTGTCCTGGTCAGGTTTGGGGCAAGGAGGAAAGCCTCCAGGATCTCCACACCAGACGACACAACGCTGAAATCTATAGCCATGTGGCGGACAGCCAGGTCTCAAAGGGCCAAATCCAGACCCAGGAGCAAGTCTGAATGAAAGTGAAGAAGCTTCATAGGCATATGCCAGGGCCAAGAAGGGCAGCTCATGTTCTGGGGCAGAATCATGCTTCTGCCCCTATTATCAGGACCTGCACTGCATCCTGGGGGCAGTGGAGACCCTTTCCCACCCCTGGTGGTTGACTCAGGGCTGGAGACACCCATAGTTGCCCATGCAGGGGGCTGAGCCAGTCATGGGGAAGAGGAGGACCCTGATGCAGCCAGCACCATCACCCTCCTGACTCTGTAGCCTGGATGTGTCCTAGGCATCCTGTGAGGCCTGGGAAGGAACATCAGGTGAGTGATCTTAGGTACCTGACACAGACAGGGTGAAGGTGGTGGGCAGTGAGAGGCTGGGGCATGCTCCTTGTGTAGCCTTCTCAGCCTGGGGATGGGGCTGCCGTCCGTGTACATGGATGCATGTGTAGCACCAGTCTGAGCTATGCAGCCCCAGGAAGCTGCACCAGAGCACCTCTGTGCTCTTGCTCATAGGGTCTGGGGAGGCCGGCCACACTTCTGACACCTGGTTGGGACACCCTCCCACCACAAGCCACTACTAGAAGGAGGCTGGGGACATGCCCCTCCCCCCCACAGGAGTGTCGCATGCAGCACATGGGCATGTCTGCTCGAGGCAGCGCCCGCTCCCGGGACAGGAGTGTCTTCTCACACACACCTCCCCCTCTCCTCCAGTGGCCTGGGCCACAAGTCGTCTCCCCTTGGGACACCATCACTGCCGGACCTGGCGTGTGCACAGCACCGAAACAAGCCCAGCCAGTCCGTGGCCCACCTCCCACCTGCAGGATCCCAGTGTGACTGACAACTTCCCATGCCTGCTTGTCCCTGGGGTAGTGAGGCTTCCCACCTCTCTGAAGGAAAGGGCCCACTGTCCAGGCCATAGATGACCTTGCTCCCAGTACATCATGTTCATCTGACCCAAGAACTGTCGGGTTTGGCTCATAGATGAGGGCAAAGCTTCAGGGACAGTGTCTCCATGGATGACTGACTCTCTCTTTTTCTACAGCCAGACCAGCTGCATGGAGGGGTGGAGGGTGACACCGGGGAACCCACAGGTGCCGGAGGAACTGCATGAGATGCTAGACCAGAGGCTCCAGGACGACATGCAATTTCTGAGAGAGACCTGGAGGGAGTTGATGCAGCAAGACTGCACCATGTGTGTGGCCTCCCAGTCTCTCCTCGGCGGCACGGAGCCAGCTCCTGCTTCTGCTACTGCTACTGCCCCAGCCCCAGCTCCTGGTCCTGCGCCATCTCCTGTGCCTGACCTTGTTCCAACCCCACATCCTGCTTCTCTGCCTAGACTTCCCCTCCCCCTGCCACCCATTGATCACCAACAAAGGAGTGGAACCAACTGAGCCAAGTGCCAATCCCACTCCCTGCCCTGAGCCTCTCCTCACCCCTTTTCCCCCCTCAAAGGTTCTCAACCCTCTGATCTCCCCCCACTCTCCTCTCCCAGGTTCTTTGCCCAGTTCCTCCCCAGTTACTTTGACCCCAAATAAAAACCACACAAAAAACAATGTTAGTTTTATTGTCTCTGTGGGGAAGAGGGAAAAAGGAGGGGTGAAGGAGGAAAGGAAGGGAGGGGTGATACACAAGCTCCTAATGGGGAGGCCCAGAAGAAAGAGTAACTGGGGTCCATGTGAAAAACTGTGCCTCAAGGCGACCTGGATGTGCGCACACCTATTCCAAGCCCTGCCAACCCAGCCAGCCTCTGCCCCCGACCCAGGGAGGAATGTCTTCCCCTTCTACTCACAAATATTGTGGATCACACAACGTGCAGCCACCAGTAGGGGGGATGTTCCACTCTCCAACATCCAGACGGGTGAGGAGACATCTGAATCTCACCTAAAGGTGCCCTCCACTACCATGTGGGCCCTGCCAAGCCAGGCATTGAAGCTTTCCTTGCAGGGGTCAAGGTGTCCGGTGTAGTGCTCCATAAGCCAGGACAAGAGAGGGTGGCCCAAGTCCTCCACGATGCACAGTGGCATGTCCATGTCCCCGACCCTGATGGTGCAGTCGGGAAAGAAAGTTTCAAACACTGGGCATCATGCGCCTCCTCCCCAACCAGCCGACATAGATGTCCGTGAACTACCCATGGTGGTCAACGAGGGTTTGCAGGACCATCAAGAAGTACTCCTTGCAGTTGATATAGATAGATGCCTGGTCGTCAGGGGCCCGGATGGGGATGAGGGTACCATCAATAGCCCCCCCTGCAGTTGGGCAAGCCCATCGCAGCAAAGCTGGCAATGATGGGGTCCACTCCAGAGGTAGATGACCCTGCACAGCAGGATGGTGTTGATGGCCCATACCACCTGTAGAGGGAGACAAACAGAATCACAGGATGCCAGAGCCCTCGGGAGATCCCCGAGCTCACCCCCCTTTTCCACACACACACCAGGAGAAGCCCCCTACATAGCCCATCCCTCAGCAGAGCTGTGTGAGGGTGGGACTGAAACACTACCCAGGGAAGGGGGCTTCCACCAACCCCCCCTTTCCCTAGGGTTCCCCATTCGAGCACTTCAGCCCCTCCCCTCCTGGGACAATAGCCTGAGAGTGCCATCCCTGCATGACGATGGCCCCGACAGTCAACTTCTTCACACCGAACTGGTTGCCGATGGATCGGTAGCTGTCCGGCGTGGCAAGCTTCCACACAGGAATGGTGACCCGCTTCTCCATGGGGTGGCAGTTAGCATGTGTGTGTCCTATCGCATGAGGATAGGGGCGAGCCACTCACAGAGCTCCAGAAAGATCTCCTTCCGTATGCGGAAGTTCTGGAGCTGCTGCTGGTCATCCCACCATTCCATAAGGAGCCAGTCCCACCAGTTAGAACTGTTGTCCACCCACCAGAAGTGGTGGTGCATGGTTGGGTGCAGCTGGAAAAGCTGCGCTCCCTGACAGATGGTAAGAGTCTCCTCAGTCAACTGGGGGTTGCATTCCTGCAGGGCCGAGAGGACAGCCTACAGAAACTGCTGCAGAAGTTGCAGCATGACAGATAAGAACCATCGCGTGCCCAGAGACAGCTCCAGCTCCGTGGCTGGCAAGCTGATGTGTCCGCAAGGGCAACCACAGCAGTCAGAGCAAAGGCTTTGCTGTCCCTCAAAGAGGAAGGTAAAGGTGAAGAACCTGAGAAATGGCTGTACAGGGGGGTCCCTTTAAGCACAAGTCTCAGCCTCAGGCAGCATCTCAGAGAAATAACTGCTGACCTGATGCCCAACCTGAAGTAGTTCCAAATGGCCTTAAATACTATTCAGTATCCAATCAGTATTGGACGCTCTGTTTTGAAATAGTTAAGTGCTATTTCAATTAGCTTTTTGTGTGTAGACATGCTATTTTGAATAAACTATTTTTGAATATTTCAAAATAAGTGTGCAGCGTAGACGTACCCTAATACATAAGAAATTTTTATTTGGCACAAACCAATCCACCTATAATGAAGGCCACTGCAAACATGCCAATTTCTGCAATATGCTGTAACTCTATACTCAACAAAATCTGCATTTCAGTTCTTTGTGTTTCTACCAACTTCCAGAAGCAGACTACAACAGAGGCCTAAATCAAAAGGCTTTTGTATTCATTTTGAAAATACTTTTTTCTTTTTCAGGAGAATTTCATGGAAGTAATTAGAAACCAGGAGTTTTTATTATTGCCAGCCACTGAAATTGCAAAGCTTTTGGCAAGTGATGATATGAATATTCCAAATGAAGAAACTATACTGAATGCACTGCTTACTTGGGTTCGACATGATTTGGAACAGAGAAGGAAAGATCTTAGTCAGCTGTTAGCTTACATTAGGCTGCCTCTGCTTGCGCCACAGGTAAACTATTACAAACATAAAACTATTAGCTCTTTCTTCCCATAGATTACATCACGGCTGTGTCTACACTGGCCGCCTATTACAGAATAGGCATGCAAATGTAGCACTTTGGAAGAGGCAAATCTGCGGGGGATTTAAATATCCCCCGCGGCATTTGCATTTTCATGGCCGCCGCTTTTTTCCGGCTTGCAGATAAGCCGGAGAAAAGTGTCCAGACTGGCGCGATCCTCCGGAATAAAGCCCTTGCAAGTAGGAATAAGAGATCCTCCGGAATAGGGCTTTATTCCGGAGGATCGCGCCAGTCTGGACGCTTTTCTCCGGCTTATCTGCAAGCCGGAAAAAAGCGGCGGCCATGAAAATGCAAATGCCGCGGGGGATATTTAAATCCCCCGCGGATTTGCCTCTTCCAAAGTGCTACACTTGCATGCCTATTCCGTGATAGGGGCCAATGTAGACGTAGCCCACTATTTTTAGAGGACGTACTTATACTGTCTATGTAGGTAGTCTTCACAACTGGTAGGGATTTTGGTTTCTTAGAAATAGAAATAAATAAATGAGGAATGTACAGAGTATTTGTGCATGATATGTTCAATGTTTTTTGTGTGAATGAATTGCAATGTGTAACAGTGTGAATCTGATAATCAGTCAGGATTCCATAGTGAAGGACAACAAAGACTCAAGTGGCACTTTAAAGACTAACAAATGTATTAGGATTTTAGGGCATAAGCTTTTGTGAGCTACAACTCACTTCCTCAGATGCTGAAAAGAAAGAGAGGGGAAAAGGGGGAGGAGAGAGAGGAATGTGATATCAGTGCTAATTAGTCTTTAAAGTGCCACTGGACTCCTTGTTGATTTTGCTGAAACAGAATAACACGGCTTCCTTCCTGAAACCTGTCATAGTGAAGGAATTGTTCAAAGCAAAAGACTTAAATAATAACCCCTAGATTTTACATAGTGTTTTTTGTCAGTAGATATTAAAGTGCTTTACAAAGGAGCCCCATTAAATAATGATTAGTCAGTCTTATTTAATGTGTTTTTATATTTTACTTCAGTTTTGAATTCCTAATAAACTAGACATCCAGCCTTTTACATGCTTTTTCTCTAGTACCTTCCTCCCTCAGCCCTCAGAGCGGGGGTGGGCAATAAAACAGTGGTGGGTTCGCAAAAGCTAGCCCCTTGTGGGCCACTGTCACTATATTTACCTGCACCTCCGCAGGTACAGTCAAGTGCAGCTTCCATTGGCTAAGAACCAGATGTGATTCCGCATACCTGCAGAGGTGCAGGTAAATATAGTGGTATGGAAGTCTGCCAGAAACTTATCCTGGTGGACCATATCTAGCCCATGGGCTGGTATTTGCTCACCCTGCCTCAGAGCCATGCAGGTGTTCCTGTAACAATTCAAAGGAGGCTAAGACTGCTGCTGCCACAGTATCAACAGCTGGGCACCTGAGGCTCCTTAGACTGTGTCTACACTCGCGGCTTCTTGCACCAGAAATATGCAAATGAGGCTAAGCGTGGAATATCTCTGAGCCTCATTTGCATACCTAATGAGCCTCATTTTTGCAGAAGAATCACTTGTGTCAGAAGGAGCTATCTACACTGCCCCTTCTTGCACAAGAAAAAAACTCTTGAGCAATGCCATTCTTCCTAAAAAGTAATCAGCGTAACGACATTGCGCAAGAGGGTTTTTCTTGCGCAAGAGGAGGCAGTGTAGACAGCTCCTTCTGGCACAAGTGCCTCTTCTGCAAACATGGCAGCTCATTAGGTATGCAACTGAGGGTTGGTGATATTTCACAGTTAGGCTCATTTGCATATTTCTGGCGCAAAAAGCCACGAGTGTAGACATAGCCTTAGCGTTGTCAGGCGCCAGGACAATTGTACCCTTTGTACACCCCCTACAATTGGCAAGGCTGATCTGGGGTTAGTTTTGTATTTGAATAGATGAGAATGCCACTTGCACTAGGGTCATTAAAATAACTGCTTTTATTGATTTCATTAACGATATTTAGCACTTATATAATGTCAAAGGGCTTTACAAACTGAACACTTGCAACAGCTCTGTACGGTAGAGTAAGAATTATTTCCATTTTATGAATGGGAAAATTAAGATTTTCATAAGCCTTTGATATATACAAATAAAATTCAGCTAACTACTGTCATCTTCAGTCTCTTAATGATTAAAAACACTCAATGATCTTTGACCCAATTGTATGTATCCTATGTCCTTTTTATGATCATGAGCTAGATTGCCTAGAAGGCATTTGCTTTTGATACTTATATGTGAGTTTTCCATAGCCAGTGGCAGAACTTTCTTATCTGTGGGTCTCTGAATTTGTAATTCACTTTCTTTAGAAAAGTATTAATCTCGGAATCCATTGACCTTCAGGAAATAATTCAAGGCTCACTTGTTTTGTTCAAAAGTTTCAGGGTAGCCGAGTTAGTCTGTTGGGAGTCGAGAACCAAGAATAAATAAGGGAAGGGGAGGGGAGAGGACATTGGGTAGATAAGTTTCAAAGGTATAGCAGAACCCGTCTGTAACAGGAAAAAACGTATAAAACAATGAATAGTCTATTAGCGCCTCAAAGACTAAATAGTTAAAAGAGGCTTATAAGAACCATTAGTTTGCACTAGGAAAGGAAGAGTACTAACATCAGATTCTACACAGACATCAAGAACCATTGACACCTTCATTGTTTGGTTGGTTGATAATGTGCGAGCCATCCACTATTGCGATTTAGACCATTTGCATGAGAGTTAAACTTGAGAGTGAAGTGGAGTTCCAATCCTTCTCTGTGTATTTGGCTTGTGGAATTGGTCTGAAACAAAACAGCAACCTGTAGATCCCGTAATGAGTGTCCAGGGAGGTTGAAGTGTTCCCCATCAGGTTTTTGTGTGTTGCCGTTTTGGATATCTGATTTGTGTCCATTAATTCTTTCCTGTAGGAACTGTCCAGTTTGTCCAATATATATTGCAGTGGGGCATTACTGACATTTGATGGCATAGATCACATTACTGGATGTGCAGTTAAATGAGCCCCTGATCTGGTGGCTGATGTAGTTGGGTCCAGTGATGAAACTGCTTGTATAGATGTGTGGATAGAATTGGCATCGGGATTGATTGCATGGGTTGGTTCCTGGATGCTTATGATGTAGCTGTGTAGCATGATTACCAGAAAGGCTTTGTTTCAGGTTAGGTGGTTGTCTAAGCGAGAATAGGCCTTTCCCCCAAGTCTTCTGAGACTGATGGGTCATTTTCCAAAATAGGTTGTAGATTGTGGATAATGTGTTGGAGGAGTTTAAGTTGTGGACTATAGGTAATGACAAGTGGAATTCTGTTGTTTTCTCTTTTGGGTCTGTCTTGAAGTAGTTCATGTCTGGGTACTTTGAGGTGCTAATAGACAGGGCTCGATAAATCCGTTTATCTACTCGCCCGTGGCAAGTAGATTTCAGCTGGTTGTCCCATTCACTGGCGGTGCGCACATGCGCAGTGCGGGTCTGCCGCATGCGCGGTGCGGAGCTGGCGAGTGGATTTCGCCACGGTTTGTTGAGCCCTGCTAATAGACTATTTGTTGTTTTTTAAACTGGTTCGACTATCCCTTTGAAACTTATCTACCCAATGTCCTCCCCTTCCCCCGCCTCCTTGCCTTATTTATTTTTGGGTCCGGACTCCCAACACTCCGGTCATCTGAAGCAGTGGGCTGTGCCCACGAAAGCTCATGATACCACCTACATGTTAGTCTTTAAAGTGCTACCAGACTATTTGTTGTTTTTAATTTTGTTCAGTATATGTTTAAATGTTTTTACATTCTGTTTCCAAGGATCTAGAGTCCTTGGAAATAGAAACTACGGAAATTAGTAAATAAATATATAGTCAAGAGAAACTGTTCAGTACTAATTGGGCAGTAAACATTAAGGGTAAACCGCTAAAACAATACTTGATTGCAACCACTATTGTGTCTTTCACTTTTCTTCCATCTTTTGCATTTCTCAGTCTACATTTCTAACACCTTTTTCATATTCATAAAAAAATGAAATTGAAGTATTGTTAAAATGAATGCTAATCACACATAAATCGGGAAGTTAAGTTACAACAACAGCCTTAACTCTGACCCAGGACCATGTGCTATAGTACAGTGTTTTGGTCACATGACATAGCAAACACAGTAAAATGCGATGAAATTATTTCCAATTTTATAGTTGAAGGTTCAGAACTGTTCAGAAGAGACAGAAAATTGGAGGATTCACTGAAAGCCATAATATTATAGAGATGTGAGGACAAATTTATACACTTTAAAAAATCACAGGGCAATGTTATAGGACTGGTGACACTAATGGCACCAAAAGTCATAATGGAACCCTCAGTTTTATAATTTTATTTATAAAGATATTTTTGAAGCAACTATCCATATTCTTGCACCACTATTTATTGATGGAAGCAATGTCCTATACATCTGGAAAATCTTGTTGCTGTTGTAAAGGCTTGTGACCTGGTTATTTATTTGTATTATGTATTTACCAGGTTCCAGTGCCTAGTATCTGGTTTGATCATTTTCTGAAAAAGTTGATTAATCACATTCCTCACTGTGACAGATTCAACTTTCTTTTCTTCAGAAGCTCCTTGTACTTTCATAGAATCATAAAACACTAGAACTGGAAGGGACCTCGAGAGGTCATCGAGTCCAATTCCTGGCCCTCGTGGCAGGACCCAGTACCATCTAGACCAGTGTTTCTCAACCAGTGGTACGAGTATCCTTACGGGTACTCAAGAGAAGTCTGGGGGTACGTCAACACAACTGAAATTTGGAGAAAACTGAATTTTTGTTTTAAGTTTTAATAGCACTTTATTATTTTTGTACTTTTTACACCCAAAAATTACGTTGCCTGCCCAGCTACGATTAAATTGTTTAAGCAAATGTGTTACAATGGTAGAAAAACATTTTGTTTGTGTGAAAACTGTAGGTATTGGGGTACTTTTTTGTTAAAAAAGGGGTACTTTATTAAAAAAAAAGTTGAGAGACACTGATGTAGACCATCCCTGATAGATAGATATCTAACCTGATCTTAAATATCTCCGAAAATGTAGATTCCACAACTTCTTCTTCGAGTGATGTCCCCGTGGGTGCTCCTCTACAGGTGTCGGGCTCGTCCCGGCGCCGCAAACCGGAAAGTTTTTGCTAGCAGTAGCCCCCTCCGGAGGACCGCGCATGTGCAGAGCGTCCCGCGGCGTTCGCGCCTTTTCTGCGTCGCGCGGTCCGACCCGCCAGTTCCTCCTAACCGTCCATGGCCGCAGACAGATTTGGAACACGCTCCTCTCCTGAGGAGAAATCGCATTGTTATTCTATTTTCTTTCCCAGTTAGCCCCTTCCTACTTAGTGTTAGTCTGTTATGGTCTTAGATTAGTTCGTTAATAGTTGATAGTTTAAAAAAAAAAAATTTCCTCTCCCGTTATAAACCCTGAGGGACTACGGCGAGCCCCCTCAAGTTGGTCTTTCCCCGGAGACCTCCTCAGCAGACATGCCCGGCTCTCCGGAATTTAAGAAATGTGCTTCGTGTGGAGAGGCCATGCCCGTCTCTGATGGCCACTCCCGTTGCATTCGCTGCCTAGGAGAAGGCCACATCCCCCAGAAATGTAGTCACTGTGCCAAGTTAACCGCACGCACAAGGCGCGACAGAGAAATGCGCCTGAAAATGCTGCTTTTCAATAAGGCACTACAGCCCCCGTCAGCAACAGAACGAGAGGATCCGGGTGCGCATAAGTCTAAGGATGGAAGAGGCTCCGCTCTGTCCAAGAGCCTAAGTGCAACAGACGCACGAGGCTCGTCGGGCCACCCTCCCACACAGGGAGCGGACAAATTATCGAAAGCCTGCAGCACATCAGCTCCAAGTCCCGCGCTCTCAGTGATATCGGTCCTGCCAGGCCGCCCGGAATTGGCACCATCATCGGCGGCACTGAGTCGCCGAGCGGCACCGCAGCCAGACACGGTGCGGTCCTCGGCACCGAGGCACTCGGCACCGTTGTCTCATGATCGCTCCCAGGCTAAGCCGGCACCGGGAGTCGACCCGGCACCGAAGCCTAAGCCGGCACCGAAGACTAAGCCGCAACCACCCAAGGCACCGGATATGGCACCGAGGAAACATTCGGCACCTAGGTCATCCCATTCAAGGCCTAGTGATACAACTATCCCACACACTCAGGGCACGTTGGCACCAACCCGCACCGACCAACCATTGTGCGCGGCTGAGCCGGCTCCGTGTTTGGTTTCGGCACCGGCCCTTACGGCCCTACAACCCCATGTCTCTGGGAGTGACACGACTCCACCATCCCCATCTTCGGCGCCTCGGTCACCGCACCTTCCGGGAGAAGTCTCTGAAGTTGCCTCAGTTGCCTCCATTCCGGGTAGCCCAGTCCCCCAGGCTCTACCATCCATGGCGGTGCCGACTAAGGCGCAAAGGAAGACCCACCATCCTCGCACACCTTCTCCAGGTTCAGATAGGGCAACCTTCTCTCCTGGACCATCGCTCTCACCACCTCAAAGACGGCGGGACCACTATTATGATTATCCCCCTACGCATCACTATTACAGATCCCCAAGGCAATCCATTACACCGCCTCACTATCACCGCACATACTACTCGAGATCTCCGTATCGTTACTCATACCGCTCATGATCCCCGCGATCTCCTCCTCGCTCCCGTTACTATCGCCACAGGAGCGCCGCTTCTTACTCTCCGCAGTATTCACGCTGTGGTTCTCGCCATCGTATGCACACCTCGCCTCATTCTGATCGTTCACGTTCAGTCACAAGGGGCTCATCCTTGTCCCCAGACCGGCAACAATTATATTCGCCACGGCCGACTACCCAGGACTCTATTCCGCCGGCTCAACGCCCACCAACACCTACTGGGGATGCGTCAACAACCTCCGCCCCGCATGACGATACCACTCAGTCGCCGGTGGCAGAGCACCAGCCCGTGGCCTCTCCAACAGATGCCGCTTCTTCTTCCCCAGACGACGCGGTTTTTAACGACGATCCTCCTCTTGCGGACGACTACAAGCAATTTCATGAACTTTTCAAACGGGTAGCGCATTCACAAAACTTACGCACCTCTGGGGCACCACCAAAACACCATGCCCTCCTTAGAAACTTACAGCAGTCCAGCAAATCAAAGCTAGCTCTCCCTTTCGATGCCGCTATCCTGGAAGTAGCTAATGACATCTGGCAAACCCCGGCATCTATGCCCCCTACCAATAAACGCACAGACAGAAAATACTTTATTGATGCCAAAGACGCAGAATTTCTTTTTACTCACCCCAGACCAAATTCCATTGTTGTCGACGCAGCTCAACAAAAGGCAAGGTCCGCACAAGCGAGAAATTCCACCGCGGACAAAGAAGCCAAGCGTCTGGACTTGCTCGGCAGGAAGGTATATTCGTCGGCAACAGCCACATTAAGGATAGCAAACTACTCTGCCCATCTTGCTAACCATGACTTCGATAACTACTCGAAGTTGGTGCCGTTGATACAACATCTTCCTCATTCCAAAAGGGACGTACTGAAATCCATTGTGCAGGAGGGTTACACAGTGGCCTGTAATGCACTCCAGATATCTCTGGATATTGCCGATTCAGCTTCCCGCACTACGGCGACATCGATTGTCATGCGACGAGACTCTTGGCTCCACCTGGCTTCTGTGCCAAAAGATCTACAGCCTAAGGTGGAAGACCTTCCATTCGACCGAGCGTCCCTGTTTGCCCAAAACACAGATCAAGTGTTTCACTCCGGAAAAGACTCCCGAACCACGTTAAGAACTCTTGGGATGTACACTCCGCCTTTCAGGCGCAGGAGAGTTTGGCCGTATAACAGACAAAGGCCTCCTCCTTCCTCTTCTTCTTTTTATTCCAACCAACTCTTTAGACCTTACGACCAACATAGACAAAGGCAGCGCCCCCAACGCCGCCGCCAGCAGCCTAACAAAAATCACAACCAGCAGCAACCTCGGTAGCAGGTTTGACGGACTTGTCGAGGGTCTGCGTACCATCCCCCTACTGGAATCCCCAGCACGAGTAACCAAGCTCTTCCACCGCCGTCTGAACCCTTACTCCCTTTGTTGGTTCGCCATCACCACGGACCGTTGGGTCAGGGAGATCGTAACCTCTGGGCTCACCATTCCGTTCTCCACTTTACCTCCCACCAACCCCCCATCCCTGTCCCTTTTCAGGGACCCCTCTCATGAATCCCTGTTACGTCAGGAGGTCATGCACTTGCTTACCATAGGTGCGGTGGAAATAGTTCCTCCCAAGTTCCGAGGCAGAGGTTTCTATTCCCGGTACTTTCTCACTGAGAAGAAGTCGGGGGGATGGAGACCGATCCTAGATCTTCGCGGCCTCAACTGCCACCTGCGAAGACACAGATTCAAAATGGTTACTCTGGGTTCCATCATCCCAGCACTACACAGAGGGGATTGGTTCGCGTCCCTCGATTTACAGGACGCATACTTCCATATCGCCATCCATCCAGCTCACAGGAGATTTCTACACTTTACCGTGGGAGACGATCATTACCAATACACGGTGCTCCCCTTTGGCCTATCCGCAGCCCCAAGAGTGTTTTCAAAGACCATGGCAGTCGTAGCTGCGTACCTCCGTTGAGCCGGCATCACCATCTTTCCTTATCTCGACGACTACCTCCTCACGGCCCCTTCGAGACAAGAGGCCGAGACCGCAGTTACCACTACAAAAGGTATCTTCGAGACTCTTGGACTAATTGTCAATCTTCCAAAATCTACTCTGATTCCCGCCCAGTCCATCGTGTTCATTGGAGCCAAACTAGACTCTACCACCGCTATGGCGTACCTACCTACAGACAGAGCCGACGCCATACGGGACCTATCGAGCGTCTTGCTTACGGCCCCGACAGTCTCATACCTTACCTGCCTGAAGCTGTTAGGCCACATGGCCTCCACCACGTATGTCATAACCTACGCTCGCCTCCGCATGCGATGTCTACAACATTGGCTCCTTGTAGCCTACAAACCGGGCATTACCAATATCAACAGTCTCACACCTGTCCCTGCCCGTGTCAAGGAATTGCTCGCATGGTGGCTCCAACCGGCCAATACTCTGGCGGGTGTGCCCTTCCGGATCCAATCCCCGTCAATTCAACTTACCACGGATGCGTCCCTTGTAGGCTGGGGGGCAAATATGCTGCACTATCGGGTCCAAGGATTATGGTCCCACCAAGAATCCCTACTTCACATAAACTTCCTGGAACTCAGGGCAGTTTTCAACGCTTGTCGCCACTTCGTCCACCAAATACAGGGAACCACTCTACAGGTCCTTACGGACAACATATGCACTGTATACTACATCAATCGACAGGTCCAGGACCCTGTGTGCGGAATCAGTGCGCCTTTGGAACTGGGCAATTCGTCACAATGTCACACTCACAGCCTCCTATCTCCCCGGCAAAACCAATACAATTGCGGATGCACTCAGCAGATCCTTCCATTCCCAACACGAATGGGAACTCCTTCACTCCGTAGCCCGCAATCTGTTCCAGCTATGGGGCTACCCAGAGATCGACCTCTTTGCTACTCGCGACAACAAGAAATGTTGCGCTTACTGCTCAAGAGCGGGCATAGGCACCCAATCGATGGGGGATGCCTTCCTGCTCAGGTGGGGAACATACCATCTCTTATACGCCTTTCCTCCAATTCCACGGATACCCCGAGTAATAGAGAAGATACTGTCCGACTCAGCGACAGTAATCCTGGTGGCCCCCTTCTGGCCTCGCCAGACATGGATCACGCAACTCATGCAGATGTCGGTATCCAGACCTCAACGTCTTCCACGGATCAGCAACTTGATCTCGCAACAAAACGGCAATCTTCTCCATCCGGACATCGACCGTTTGCACCTGACAGCTTGGCTCCTAACTGGCTCCAAGGCCTAGAGCTAACCTGCTCCCAAGCAGTCAGGGACGTACTAGTACAGAGTAGACGCCACAGCACTCAACGATCTTACCTCTACAAGTGGTGTCGCTTCTTTGCTTGGTGACAATCACAGACCATCGATCCTCTCAAAGCACATATTCAGTGCATCCTAGACTATGTACTTCATTTACATTCGCAAGGCTTGGCTGCTGCTTCCCTAAGAGTACACTTGGCAGCAATTTCGGCCTTTCACGCTCCAATAGAGGGTTTTTCTGTCTTCTCTCATCCACTTACGAAGAAGTTCCTCAAGGGTATTTCGAATCTCTACCCACCGCATAGACCTATCTCACAACCATGGGACCTTACCCTCGTCCTGGACACTCTTACCTACCCACCATTTGAACCACTTGCAACTTGTGATTTACAGACCCTCACAATTAAAGTTACCTTTCTCCTTGCGATCGCCTCGGCTCGACGAGTCTCTGAGCTCGCGGCACTCTCTGCCGATCCTCCCTACACAGTATTCACTCAGCAGGGAGTCTCACTTAGATGTCATCCAGCTTTCCTGCCAAAGGTTAATTCGTCATTCCACGTCAATGAGCCTATTGTCTTTCCTACCTTCTACCCCAAGCCACATGCTACACCTGAGGAAGCCCGCTGGCACACATTAGACGTCAGAAGGGCGTTGGCATTCTATTTAGACAGAACACGTCCCTTCCGGAAGTCCCCACGATTACTATTGTCACTGGCAAATCACTCTAAAGATCAGCAACTGTCGTCACAACGTATTTCGGCACATATCGTTAACTGCATCACTTGTTGCTACACCCTCAGGGGCAGGTCTCTACCCTGTCCACCAACCGCACATTCAACCAGGAGTATGGCCGCCTCCACGGCTTTCATGAAGAACGTACCGCTACGGGACATATGCCGTGCAGCTACATGGTCGTCTTCATCCACGTTTGCTCGACATTATGCCCTTGACCATCTCAAAGCGGCAGACATAGCAGTCGCTCAGGCAGTTCTTTCTTCTGTGCGCAAGTAATTCCGAAGCACGACCAGCGGTTAGATGACTGCTTCATACTCACCTGTAGTGGAGCACCCACGGGGACATCACTCGAAGAAGAAGAAATTGTTACTCACCTTGTGCAGTAACATCTGTTCTTCGAGATGTGTGTCCCCGTGGGTGCTCCACGACCCGCCCTCCTCCCTGCTTCGGAGCTCTGTTTTGTCTCTTTCAGATGTTCCAGCTAGGAGGAACTGGCGGGTCGGACCGCGCGACGCAGAAAAGGCGCGAACGCCGCGGGATGCTCTGCACATGCGCGGTCCTTCGGAGGGGGCTACTGCTAGCAAAAACTTTCCGGTTTGCGGCGCCGGGACGAGCCTGACACCTGTAGTGGAGCACCCACGGGGACACACATCTCGAAGAACAGATGTTACTGCACAAGGTGAGTAACAATTTCTTCCCTAGGCATCTTATTCCAGTGTTTAATGACCCTAACAGTTAGGAAGTTTTTCCTAATGTCCAACTTAAATTTCCTTTGCTGCAGTTTAAGACCATTGCGTCTTGTCCTTTCCTCAAAGGCTAAGAACAATTTTTCTTGCTCTTCCTTGTGACACTCTTTTAGATACCTGAAAACTGCTATCATGTCTCCTCTCAGTCTTCTCCTTTCCAAACTAAACCAGACCAATTATTTCAGTCTTCCTTCATAGGTTATGTTCTCTAGACCTTCAATCATTTTTGTTGCTCTTCTCTGGACCTTCTCCAATTTCTCCACATCTTTCCTGTGGTGCCCAGAACTGGACACAGTACTCCAATTGAGGCCTAATCAGCGCAGAGTGGAGCAGAAGAATGACGACTTGTGTCTTGCTCACAACACTCCTGTTAATGCATCCCAGAATCATGTTTGCTTTTTTTGTAACAGTGTCACACTGTTGACTCATATTTAGCTCTATGACCCCCTATATCTCTTTCTGCAGTACTCCTTCCTAGACAGTCGCATCCCATTCTATAAGTGAGAGACTGATTGTTCCTTCCTAAGTGGAGTACTTTGCATTTGTCCTCATTAAACTTCATCCTTTTTACCTCAGACCATTTCTCCAATTTGTCCAGATCATTTTGAATTATGACCCTATCCTCCAGAGCAGTGGCAACCCCTCCTATCTTGGTAACATCTGCAAACTTAATAAGCGTACTCTCTATCCTGATATCTAAATAGTTGATGAAGATATTGAACAGAACCAGTCCCAAAACAGACCCCTGCGGAACCCCACTTGTTATACCTGTCGAAGCAAATGCCTCACTCAGTTTACGTGGCTAAACAGACAGTTTTATTGGCCAATAAAAGCAAAGTGAGCCAAACGTGGTCTCAGCAAAGCCGGGCCCAGTAAGGCTGCTTAATACAATCAATCCTAGTATCTTTATACCCTTAACCAAACAGTCTGACGTCAGGGCATCCAATTACAGAAATAATCAATTAAACTAGGAAAAACAAAGCCTTATCAACAAGATGGCGGACAGGTACGAGGGAGTACCTCTCCTCTCTGAACCAGCCCAATTAACACATTCCAATAGCACATCTGTCTTGGCCTGGCGCATGGGGTGATAAAAAGTTCACTCTGGCCTATGTGCAAAGACAAAAAGCTGAAATGGTTTCTGTTATACAAGATGGCTTCTAGCTAAACATAAAATAGCTTCTACATACCTTTCCAGCAGGATTGTGAATAGTTAATAACTACTCTCTGGGAACGGTTATCCAACCAGTTATGTATCCCACCTTATAGTAGCCCCATCTAAGTTGTATTTGCCTAGTTTATTGATAAGAATATCATGCAAAACTGTATCAAATGCCTAACTAAAGTCTAGGTATAAATTTAGAGCTTTCTGCTTAAATTACTTCTAAAAAAAAGTTAAGTGTACAAATATACCTTTTTCTGCATCAGATGTGCTTATAATATCGATGCGTCATTTCAATTATAAATGTCTTTGACATTTGGTACAATGAGCTACATAAATAACCAAACACCAAACAAAACAAAATTAAAAGTTCCAGTGTTCCTCCTTCTGAAGAGGCAGGAGTTCCTAAAGATGCACACATTATGCAGCCTTCCTGACCATCCCAAGTTGATGTTGATGAAATGGCCCTTTTGATCCACCAGTGCCCTTTTGATCCACCAGTGCCTGCAGAACCACGGAAAAGTACTTCTTACAATTTATGTACTCCTTGGCAAGATGGTCAAGGGCCAAGATGGGAATGTGTGTTCTGTCTATTGCCCCACTACAGTCATGGAACCCCATCACAGCAAAGCCATCCTCTATGGTAACCATGTTTCCCAGAGTCATAACCCTCCATAGCAGAATGGTATCAATTCTCTTGGCTACTTGTATAACAATAGCCCCCACTGTAGATTTTCCCACTCCAAATTGATTCCCAAATGACCAATAGCTGTCTGGCATTGCAAACTTCCACAAGGCAATTGCCACACACTTCTCCATGGTCAGAGCGGGTCTCATTGTGATATTCTTGCACTTCAAGACAGGAGAAAGCCATTCACAAAGTTCCAAGAAAATAACCTTGCTCATTTGGAAGTTTTGCAGCGACTACTGATTGTCCTACCTCTGCATCACAATGCAGACCCACCAGTCTGTGCTTGTCTCACTGCACCAGAACCAGTGTTCTACTGTGTCCACAGGGTGGATTAGCATCTGCATTTGCATCAGTGCAAGGGCTCACATGAATAGTAAGTCCATGGGATCTTGAGAGTAGTCCTCATCCTCTGCCTGGCAGAGTGACATGCATACATTCTCAAAATACCACATCACTAGGCACACCAAGGCAGACATCAATATCACAATGATTTGATGCGAATGCGATCCATGCTCATGCTGCTACAGCATCAGGGCCGAAAAAGGCGTGAAAAGACTGTCTCCCACTGATCTCAAGCAAGGGGGAAGGGACTAGACGAGTACATTATGGGATGCTGACGACATGAACCCATAACTGAACCCACTGTACAGTTTTGGCCCCAGCGTGCACTAGGAGCATAACCCAGAATGCAAACCAGCACTGGCACTGGTGGGATAGCTACCCACAGTGCGTCACTCTCAAAGTTTATGGCAGGCTCCCTAATGGGGACATACTATTTCGGAGTGCACTGAATTCTTCCCTCTAGTGAAGACATAGACCTTTGACTTTGCAAAATTGGGTGACCAGACATCGACAAGAATAGATTTGGCCTTATCTCGTAGTGTAGACATGGCTATGTCCTTCTGTAGCACTGGCCCATTCTTTCTGCCACAGCTCCTGGGAGCTGGTATCCTGCCTCCCCATATACTAGAAGAAACTCTAAAAAACTCTGATTTTTGACATCCACATAAAATGCAAAACTTGCTTTAGGTGTTTCTCTGAATGTCCAAAACCTCCGTATTGACAAGGACACCACCTGACAACTCATTCACATTGAAAGAGGTGCCTTAATTTAGTTATCCAAACAAACCTAAGCACCCACAAATATCTTAGGATGCGGAAATCTGTTTTTGGCTTTGAGTATTGGATCCTAAATGAAATCAAACAGGTCTATAAACCCACATGACTGGTAGTGCAAGGCACATTTCGCGATCATCATTCTCACTCTTTCTTGACTTTCTTTCTAAACTTTCATTACAAGTACTATGTTAAGACTTAGATAGTCTTCAGTTTCTTATGCTGTCAATCTCTCATCTCTTGCTGAGACCCCTGTTGTGCCAACAGAGTAGGCTGGTCTTCTAACTCCGCAAGGTCAGGAGGGCATGAGTATGGTATTCTATTAGCAAAATACAGGACTATGTAGCACTTTAAAGACTAACAAGATGGTTTATTAGATGATGAGCCAGACAGTAAAGTGTCGAATACAAGTGGGTCTCAACAAACACTCTAGTTATCTCACCCATTACAAAGACAGCTTCCCCAATTATCACCTCTAACATCATTAGCCCACAGACATTTACCTCCCCCATCCCCCTTCTGTTCTGAAATTTGATTTGTCCTTTTCATATGTGTTCATTTTTTTTTTAATTGTATCCTTTGGTATATATGGTTGTAACTATTTTCTTCCACTATTTGATCTGAGGAAGTGGGTCTGGCCCACGAAAGCTCATCATCTAATAAACCATCTTGTTAGTCTTTAAAGTGCTACATAGTCCTGTATTTTGCTTCAGCTACACCAGACTAACACGGCTACATTTCTATTAGTATTCTATTAGGTAATTGCAATTGTATACTTAGGCTATATTCATGTTACCATCTGGACTGATTGAATCAATGTGTGTGGTCATTGCCTTAAGCATTGTACTGTGTGTATTTTTAATACCTATTGCAAAAATGTGTACCAGACACATTGTGAGCATGGCTGTTGTGAGTCCCAAAACTTCCTGACCAATGTAGAACTCAGAAGCTTTTAACTTTTTGACCAAGAGTGGAGGATAAACCTAGTAAACTTTCTAGTCAGATTTGGCAAGCCAAAAAATCCAAATTCTATTCCAAAACTCTCGGTTTACAGTCTACATTACCATAAACGCGACCAGGCAAGATCAGGAATTGTGTTACTCCTCGTGAAATCAGGAGTACCTGACATTGACTTCAGTTGCCTGTAAGGTTGACGATACAGGCTTGATGATGTGGACGCATCATTTAGAAATTTACCTTATGCAGCTAAATTTGATGTAAACTCCTAGTGTAGACCAGACTTCTAGAATATGGAGGGTATTAGCAAAACCCTGAATTATCACACCAAAGCTTGGCATGCTGGGGTCTCCTCTCTGCTGTTCTCTCCCAAAACACAGTTGCCCATGGAGGTGCAGGTTTCGGTGGCCCATGGAACATCTTACTGACCCCTGGGGTGCAAAAGTAGGTAGACCGTGCTCTTGCTCCAGATCCTGTAATGGGAGAGCATGTAGTTGTCCTACATTTCTGCTGTTGAATATGAGGCATTGTTGGCTCATGGAGACATCCTTGCAATCCTCCATTTTCTTCTTCAATCCCAGAGATGTCACTGGCGCAGATTCCATAGAGGAAGGGTTTGCTGTTGTGATCCTTCACAAAGAGATCTCCATCTCTTCTTATAGAAGATGATGTGTAGTGTGAGCGTATCATCCATCAGTGGCTAGTTTCCCAGGCCAGGCTTCTGCAGGGCCAGGTGCTATGTGTAGGGAGAGATTTTGCATGCATATTAAAGCTCCTCCCCCAAATGGTAGCATGGGGCTCAGCTGCTAGGCCAGGCTGACCCCTGAGAGCTGCGTCACTGTCACCTGAATGAGTCTGGGTGATTGGAAGAGAAAGAGTGAGAGAGGTAGCAGGATGATTGGACAGCCCAGGTGGGGCAGCAGCACTGTGGCATAGGAATGGAATTTCCAGGGGCGTCTTCTGCAGCTCTGGGCCATCAGCTATAGTAGTAGGGAAAGTGGCAGGAGTGCTGGCTGTGGGGTGTGCCCTGCTATAACAGCTCCAGCATCTTCCAGCAGGGGTCACTGTGGAGAAAGGCAGGAGCACGGTTTCCTCTAATCTTTCCTACCCATGTGTGGAATGATGTTTATGTGCACTGAGGTATGTACAACTGTACACCACCAATAGAAACAAAAAAACTAGCAGTAGGTGCTCTACCAATCAGCCTTGTGCTATAGTAAATCATAACTATGCTGCGGTTCTCTGTTCTGTCTATTTTTTCATTTGGAAATGCAACTTAATTTTACAGTTAATGTATACATTGTTAGTGGGTTTGATCCATTCTCCCTCCCATGTTAAATAGTACTCGCCATTCTCAAAAATAGATCCAAAGGCTGGGTTGAAGTCAGACTGCAATCCTATTGGTAGCCCTTTGTACTACAGGAAAGCATATTTCAATGACTACTGATAGAATTTTGAGCCAGAAGGATGCAGACATTGATGGAGCTGTAGAGTCACTTTGGTAGGGCATCAAAAGTCACCCATTCAGCCAATTAAGAAGGTATGTTTACATATAAGTATAGAATCTTGTCTTTTTTTTAATTCAGGAATTTAGTGGCTTAATGTTGAATGTAGGGTAGTAGTGGACATTGATATTTATATCTATATGCAAGTATAAAGCATTGCATACCAACATGTAAGATGCAGTCTTAGATTGTCAAAGCAGCACTGCTTTGTTTAAAAAAAACAACTCAGGGGAAGTATTTCAATTGAGAGTGAGGAAAACTAAGATAGGCATCATTCTTTCTTGTTATTGGTTTAAGCCAGGGGTGAGGAACCTAAGGCCCAAGGACCAGATGTGACCCCTGGTTTGCCTGGATTCAGACCCTGAGGCTCAGGGCGCCCCTGCATTGGAGAGCCCACACTGGTGCACCAGACCCTCCCTCCCTCACTTTGTCCCTCCATAAGGGTGGAGGACAAAAACATCTACTAGTCTGGAGCCCCCAGGCCCTGTTGTGCAAGGATAATGTGGGGAATGTCTTTTTCCTTGTTCACATGCCTTAGCAATGTAGCTAGATGAATCTACATTTTAGGTATAAACCAAGCCTTAGTGTTTCTCTACTTGTACAGTGCTTAGATACTGTAGTAATAAGCACTGTATAAATATCATTATATAGACCTCTGCCTCCTTCCCACATTGCTTTCTCAGCCCCTGAGATACTGTACCAAGCTACAGAGAGGCAAAGTAAATTTTCCAAGATCACAGAACAGGTCATTTGCAGAATCCAGAATAGAATCTTCTTTGCAGTGTCCAACTTTTGCTGCAGTTACTTTGCCACCATCAAATAAGATATTTGGCTGTGATAATTGTGATGTATACATAAAGCCGGGGTTAACCTGAATGACAGATTTGATAGTCAGGAAGCATTTTCCTCTGGTATAATGGCATTGACGTTAAGAAATCTGTTGTCGTCTTTTGAAACATTGAGCAAGAATCTCCCATTAGAATAAAGTGAACTCATTGTTTCTCTTCTTCTGTCTTTCTAAATATATCCCAAAATATGTGTGTTCATTGAGATGTTGATTTGTTTAATTTTACACAAACTATCTGTGTGATCATTCTGAAGAGAACGTATTGTAAACCAGACAGCAATATTTTTGGACAAAATGTTTCATTATGATTTTGACATTCCTGCCATTTGCTGAGCCATTTAACACCTTTGATTTTATTTTTGCCAGTTTCTGGCAGACATGGAAAATAATGCCCTCTTTAAGGATGATATTGAATGTCAAAAACTTATTATGGAAGCAATGAAATATCATCTGTTGCCAGAGAGACGACCCATGTTACAAAGTCCTCGTACAAAGCCCAGAAAGTCTACAGTAGGAGTGTTATTTGCAGTCGGAGGAATGGATGCAACAAAAGGTATGGGTTTATATAATTTTAGTTGAAGACGGTGTATGTTGAAAGTCAGTTGAGTGGATTTTAATCTCTCTCTATATATATATAGAGAGAGAGAGGGAGAGAGAGAGAGAGGGAGAGAGAGATTTTAGAGTGTATCTGTCTGAGTCCATCTGTCTGTCTGTGTGTGAGTCTGTTCAAGAACTCCTCTAAACGGTAAGAGCCAGGGCAACCAAATTTGGTGTGCAGCTTCCTCTTCTCTAACCTAAAGCAAGATCAAGGTTTGGCTATGCCAGGAAAACAGGAAGTCCCTGGAATGGAACTGTTTTCCATAACATGAAAAGTGAGTGAGCAGAGAGAAGGTACGCAATACTCACTATGACCACTGGGGGCAGCAAGCACAGGGAAGAGCTATCCTGCAGAGTAACCACTGGGGGTGGCTGCACCACCATCAGAGTAACCACCAGGGGCTAGGGCTCACCATCTTGTTTGCCACCAGACTAAGTACGTGGAGCTCCCTCAACCCCAAACACTTTGGGGGAGGGGGAAGAGCTCTTCCAGACAGAGGGGATAGGAGGGGGGAGAAGGCCCCACTGGATGGGATCCTGTGTCCTGAGCCCCTCATGTCCCAAACATTATTCTAGCACCCCTATACTCAGCCCCTGCCCTGAGCCTCTACCCCCAACCCTGACTTCTACACCCCCTGCCTCATACCCTGTCCTCCTTACATCCCCAACACCCTGTCCTGACTCCAGCACTCCCTACATCACCAGCTTCCTGCCCTGAAGGATCTGGACAATGCCAGATAAGTTTGCTAGTGTATTCAATATTTATGTACGATACACATTAAAGCTTTCAAAGGCTATACACTGTAATGTATATCGTTCACAAATATCTACTGGTTCTTCTTCGAGTGGTCCCCATGGGTGCTCCACTCTTGGTGTCGGGTCCCATCCCAGTGCCGTGGCTTGGAAAGCTGTCATAGCCGTGCTCCACCAGACCGTGCATGTGTGGCTTCTTTGCAGTGCCGTTCGCACCTTTGATCAGCTGTGCGCGGTCCAGCAACCGCTCAGTTCCTCTCAACCGCCTCTGATTGTGGCTGGAGCTCCCTTTGTTCTTCTAGTTTCTCTTTCAGAGAATGATCTTTAGTTTATTTCCATTTGTAAATAGTTAGACGTGTCTTGTTAGTCGTGTTCCTGTTCTTAGTTATCGCTTCTTAAAAAAAAAAATCCCTTCAGAATTACTTAGGAAGCCGCTACAGCTAATCATTAAAAAAAACAAAACCAAAAAAACCCCAAACCCAACACACCTGAAACTGACAACAAAAACAAGCAGCAGAAGACGGGGACTAAACGGAAGGTCGGCATTCAGCCACCTTTACTGGCCCCTTTGACAATGCCAGAGTCCCCCAGTTTTAAAAAGTGTTCACTCTGCCGTGAAGCCATGCCGGCTTCTGATGGCCATGACGCTTGCATTTGGTGCCTGGGCGAATCACATGTCCCACAGAAGAGCACCCATTGTTGCAAGCTCATGACCAGAGCTCAGTGGGAGCGGGAAATGAGGATGAAGATGTTAATGTTTGGCAAGGCATTGCAACCTGATAGCATGCTTGCTGCAGCCATTACCAACTCCTCCGATCACAAGTGGAGAGTGGCTTCTCCCGGGCCGGCCATTTCAAAGAAGACAAAGCCGTCTCCAATGCGCTCCCTCCCATTGGCAACTTCAAAAAAGCCAGCAACCTCCAAAGTGACCTCCGCAGGGTCCCGACACTCTGCAGGCCCTAGCACAAGAGGGTTACCACCACCACCGAGAGCACAGACTGCCTCGGCACTGACATCAGTGCCGGTGCCGCAACTGACAAGCAAGCTGGCACCGGCTTCAGCCGTGCCGCCTCCGACAACAGCACGGATGCCACAACTGGCAATCCAACCGGCTCCGGCTTCAGCGGCACTGACCCCTGCGGCATGGGAACTTGCTATGCCAGCCCCAGCACTGGCAGCAGCACCGGTACCAGGCATACTGCCGGCACCACCAACACCACAGCTGCAGCTAATTTCCCCGGCACCGGTCTGCCCTCACTCGGCACCGAGCTCCACAGTTGCCATGGAAACGGACAGCGCTTCAGCACCTAGGAAAGCACTAGCAAAAACTGATGCAAGAGAGAGGTGTGTCTCCAGTTTTTTCTCCGGAACCGTCCCCCTCTCCACCAAGGCATTAGCGGTACCGTGGGTATAGTGTTTTTCCCGTCCATGTCACATACAGACAATGCAATTATAGAGACATAGTGTATCTGGAAGCACAACGGTCCCGCTCACGATCTCGTTCACCCGGACGATCATCAAGGCATGGATCCACTAGATGCTCTCCACGTCGCGTCTATTACATACGACATAGTAACGCACAATCCTCATGTCACTCCTCCCCGTCGCATTCAGAACAATACTACGGGCACTATCATAGGTCCTACAATGGTCGTTCCCATCACGACCACACTCCATTGTCTTATAGGGGATCTTTATGCAACTGTCAGTCACCAAGTGTGCATTACTTACCTCAACAATCACAACAGTTACACTCACCTCTTCGAAGAGTCCAACCATTCAGCATGACCAATCTGAACCAGAAGAGGGGCAGCTGTCTGAAGCAGAAGTCTACTGACTATTCCTCTTCATCACCAGATGAGGCGGTATTCACAGGCAACATATCTCCATCGGATGACCTGAAGTAATTTCAGGACCTGTTCAAAAGGGTAGCAAGCGCACAAGAAATACAGTTGGCAGTCGTCCCGATTAAAAAGCATAGTCTCCTAAAGAATCTCCACCCACACCAGCGTGCGAAGATCGCCTTACGGATTGATGAAGTGATTATGGAAGTGGTGGATGAGATATGGCAGACCCCAACATTGGCTATGCCTACAAGTAAAAAAACCAATAGAAAATACTTTGTGCCGGCTAAGGGGTTAGATTTTCTATTCAGTCACCCCCAAACTAATTCGATTGTAGCTGATGCAGCACAACGTAGAGCTAAAGTGCCGCAGTACAAAAACACACTTTCAGATAAGGACAATAAAAAATTAGATATATTTGGTAGAAAGGTTTCTTCTTCTGCCACACTTCTGTTACGCATCGCAAATTATTCGGCTCATCTATCAAACCATAATTTCAATAATTATTCAAAACTAGCGGAGTTATTACAACATCTCCCAGACACTAAGAAACCACTGCTAAAGGCAATAGTGCATGAAGGCTATGCATCATGTAGCACTGCACTGCAGATCTCCATGGATATGGCTGACATAGCTGCATGAGCCACTGCTACAGGTATTGCCATGAGAAGATACTCATGGCTTTCTTCTGCAGGAGCCCCAAGAGAGCTTCAAAGCAAGGTCGAAGATCTACCCTTTGACAAGCATAAGCTTTTCGCAGTGAACACTGACGAAGTCCTTCATTTGGGCAAAGATTCTCGGACCATCTTACGTACACTGGGAATGTATACACCTCCCTTTAGGCATAGACACTACTATCCTTATCAACGAAGTTATGATTACAATTTCCAAAGACAACAGCCTTGTACCTTAGAGAATCAATGTTTCAAACAGCGCCCTCAACGAAAGCGGCCCCAACAAAACCGTTCGTCCAATCAGTCGTCGACAAAGCAGCAGATTTGACTTCCCTTTTGAGGATACAAGCCCAGTTTCCATAGTCAGTGCAGAAAACAAATCTCTTCATCTCTTTCACCATCGTCTCAGATCATATTTTCACCATTGGTCCAACATCACCTCAGACAAATGGGTACTAGAAGTTATGTAGTCTGGTCTCTCCATTCCCTTTGTCTCTATTCCTCCTACCACCCCACCTACCCCGTCCCTTTTCAGGGACCCCTCTCACAAACAACTACTATGGCAAGAAGTTCAGCGCTTGCGCACAATCGGGGCAATAAAGAGAGTGCCCAAGCAGTTTTGGGGAAAAGGTTTTTACTCCCGTTACTATCTCACCCAAAAGAAGACAGGAGGATGGAGACCAATCTTGGACCTTCAAAAATTAAATCACTACTTTCAAAAACATAGTTTCAAGATGGTGACCTTAACAACCATTATTCCATCATTGAACAAAGGAGACTGGTTTGCAGTCCTTGACTTGCGAGAGGCTTATTTCCATATTGTTATTCATGTGGCACACAGATGCTTCCTCCGATTCCGGCTGGTAGACGAGCATTTCCAATACAGGGTACTACCGTTCGGCTTGGTGTGTGCCCCCAGGGTTTTCACTAAAACTTTAGTGGTAGTGGTGGCCCACTTACGCAGCACAGGGGTAATGATATTCCCCTATTTAGACGATTGTTTTGTCAGGTGCTGCACGTATATGGAGGCATGTCAAATGGTAGCAACAATATCCAACGTATTTGCATTTCTAGGTCTTCTCATAAATGTGAAAAAATCATCACCGGTACCATCTCAGGATCTGATCTTTATAGGAGCACGACTCAACTCAAATGCGGCACATGCTTACTTACCAAGAGAATGTTTTGCAGTAATCCAGGATCTTGTACACACCCTGACGCACGCTCCCACGATTCCCACACGTGTTTGTTTACAGCTAATGGGCCACGTGGCTGCCTCCACCATCGTGGTACAAAATGCAAGGTTACATTTTCGCTCCCTCCAAATTTGGTTAGCCACGATTTACATTCCAGCAAAGCATTGCATTCACAGACCAGTAGTGGTATTGCAACACGTACGCGAGTCCCTTCAGTGGTGGACCGAGCCATACAACCTCTTGGCAGGCATTCCGTTCCATCGCCCACAACCTACAAAGCAAATAACCACAGATGCTTCTCTTACTGGCTGGGGAGTACACATAGGCAGCCTTACGGTCCAAGGTCTCACAGACTTTAAGGTCAGAAGGGACCATTATGATCATCTAGTCTAACCCCCTGCACAGTGTAGGCCACAGAATCTCACCCACCCCTCCTAGAATAATACTCTCACCTATATCTCAGATATTGAAGCCTTCAAATACTTTGAAGACCCCAAGACGCAGAGAATCCTCCAGCTGTGATCTGTACCCCATGCTACAGAGGAAGGTGAAAAACCTCCAGGGCCTCTGCCAATCTACCCTGGAGAAAAATTCCTTCCCGACCCCAAATATGGCGATCAGCTAAACCCTGAGCATCTGGGCAAGACTCACCAGCCTGACACCCAGAAAGTTCTCTATAGTAACTCCTATCATCCCTCCATTGACTTATTTACCACTAATAATGAATGGTCAATTTGTTACCAAGATCATGTTATCTCATCAAACCATCCCCTTCATAAACCCATCTAGTTTAATCTTGAAACCAGATAGATCTTTTGCCCCCACTACTTCCCTTGGAAGGCCGTTCCAGAACCTCACTCCTCTAATGGTTAGAAACCTTCGTCTAATCTCAAGTCTAAACTTCCTACTAGCCAGTTTATATCCATTTGTTCTTGTGTCCACGTTGGTATTAAGCGTAAATAATTCCTCTCCCTCCCTGGTATTTATCCCTGTAATATATTTAATGAGTGCAATCATGTCCCCCCTAAGGCTTCTTTTGGTTAAGGTAAACAGCCAAGCTCCCTGAGTCTCCTTTCATAAGACAGGCTTTCCATTCTTCGAATCATCCTAGTGGCCCTTCTTTGTACCTGTTCCAGTTTGAATTCATCCTTCTTAAACATGGCAGACCAGAACTGCACACAGTATTCCAAATGGGGTCTCACCAATGCCTTGTATAATGTCACTAACACCTCCTTATCCCTACTGGAAATACCTCGCCTAATACATCCCAAGACCGTATTAGCCTTTTTCACGGCCATGTCGCAATGGCGGCTCATAGTCATCCTATAATCAAAAAGGACTCCGAGGTCCTTCTCCTCCTCCGTTACTTCCAACTGATGTGTCCCCAGCTTATAACTAAAATTCTTGTTATTAATCCCTAAATGCATAACCTTACACTTTTCACTATTAAATTTCATCCTATTGCTATCACTCCAATTTACAAGATCATCCAGATCTTCCTGTATGATATCCCGATCCTTTTCTGAATTAGCAATAGCTCCCAACTTTGTGTCATCCGCAAATTTTATCAAGACACTTCCACTTTTGATGCCAACGTCAGCAATAAAAAGATTAAATAAAATTGGCCCCAAAACTGATCCCTAAGGAACTCCGCTAGTAACCATCCTTCAACCAGACAGTTCACCTTTCAATATGACCTGCTGTAGTCTCCCCTTTAACCAGTTGCTTATCCACCTCTCAACTTTCATATTAATCCCTATATTTTCCAATTTAACCAATAATTCCCCATGTGGTACTGTATCAAATGCCTTACTAAAGTCGAGGTAGATTAGATCCACTGCATTTCCTTTATCTAAAAAATCTGTTACTTTCTCAAAAAAGGAGATCAGGTTGGTTTGACACGATCTACCTTTTGTAAAACCATGTTGTAATTTGTCCCAATTGCCATTAGCCTCAATGTCTTTAACTACTTTCTTCTTCAAAATTTTTTCCAAGATCTTGCATACTACAGATGTCAAACTAACAGGCCTATCGTTACCCGGGTCGCTTTTTTTCCGTTTCTTAAAAATAGGAACTATATTAGCAATTCTCCAGTCAAATGGTACAACCCCTGAGTTTAGAGATTTATTAAAATTTTTTGTTAATGGACTTGCAAGGTCATGTGCCAGTACCTTTAATATTCTTGGATGAAGATTATCTGGGCCCCCCGATTTACTCCCATTAAGCTGTTCAAGTTTGGCTTTTACCTCAGATAAGGTAATATCTACCTCCATATCTTTAGTCCCATTTGTTCTGTTACCATTATCCCTAAGCTCTTCATTAGCCTCATTAAAGACTGAAGCAAAGTATTTGTTTAGATATTGGGCCATTCCTAGATTATCCTCAACCTCCACTCCATCCTTAGTAATTAGTGGTCCTACTTCTTCTTTTTTTGTTTTTTTTTCCTATTTATATGGCTATAAAACCTTTTACTATTGGTTTTAATTCCCTTTGCAAGGTCCAACTCTACCTGACTTTTAGCCTTTCTCACTTTGTCCCTACATGCTCTAACCTCAATAAGGTAGCTTTCTTTACTGATCCCTCCCATTTTCCACTCCTTCTATGCTTTCTGCTTTTTCTTAATCACCTCTCTGAGATGCTTGCTCATCCAGCTTGGTCTAACACACCTGCCTATAAATGTTTTCCTTTTTCTTGGGATACAGGCTTCTGACAGCTTCTGCATTTTAATTTCAGTCCTCTTCCACCTCAAGATCTATAATTTCTTTAGTCCAATCAACTTCCCTAACTAATTTCCTTAATTTATTAAAGTTAGCCCTTTTGAAATCAAAAACCCTAGTCTCAGATTTATTTTTGTTTATTCTTCCATTTAATTTGAACTGAATTAGCTCATGATCACTCGAGCCAAGGTTGTCCCCTACAACGATTTCTTCTATGAGGTCCTCGCTACTCACCAAAACCAAATCTAAAATAGCATCCCCCCTTGTTGGTTCAGCAACTACGTGAAGAAGGAATTCATCAGCTATCACATCTAGGAAAATCTGAGCCCTATTATTATTACTAGCACTTATTCTCCAGTCTAGATCTGGAAAGTTGAAATCTCCCATGATTATGCAGTTTCCACGAGTATTTACTTCATTAAAAACATTAAAGAGGTCTCTATCCATATCCAAATTGGATCCTGGTGGTCTATAGCACACCCCAAGCACTATCCCAGGGGAGGATTTGATAGTTTTCTTTCCCAATGTGATTTTTGCCCAAACAGACTCTGTCTTCTCCATTCCATCACTTTTTATTTCTTTACAATCTACCTCATCTTTGATATACAATGCAACACCACCACCTTTACCCTTATTTCTGTCTTTCCTAAACAGCACATACCCTTCAATACCTGTATTCCAGTCATGCCTAGTATTCCACCATGTTTCTGTTATTCCTATAATATATGGTTTCACTTCCTGGATCAATAGCTCTAGTTCCTCCTTTTTGTTGCCTAGGCTCCTCGCAATTGATGTACAAACATCTTAATTTTTTTCTGTTTGGCCTCATTCACATTCTTTACCCAATTTGGCATGGACAATGTACCTCCAATATGGCCTATTAGACTAGTATCCACCCTACCCTTCCTCATGTTCATTCTCCTACCCCCAGCTATATCCTTTCTTACTTCGTTTTCCTCCCTCTCAGTGTTAAAATCCAGCGTAGAGATTACCTGGACATCTCCCAACCGTCTCCCCCAAATTCCTAGTTCAAAGCTCTCTTAATCAGTTGAGCCAGCCTCCATCCTAGAAGTCTATTTCCCTCCCTACTTAGGTAAAGTCCATCCCGAGAGAACAGTCCTCTGTCCATAAATGCCTCCCAGTGACCATACATCCCAAAGCCCTTCTTATAGCACCACTGCCTAAGCCATCTATTGATCATCATAATCCTGTCACATCTTAGTTGCCCTTCTCTAGGAACAGGCAGAATCCCACTAAAGATCACCTGAGCCTCAATTTCCTTGAGCGTCCTCCCCAGCCTAGCATAGTCTCCCTTAATTCTTTCCAGCGAGAATCTAGCCATATAATTTGTTCCTACATGAAGGATGATCAATGGATTCCTTCCTGCTCCCTTAATAATCCTCTTCAACCTCAGTTCCACATCCCGTATCTTAGCACCTGGCAGACAGCACACCCTTCTATTCTCTGGATCAGCTCTGGTTACAGGCCTATCTATTCTTCTCAATAAGGAGTCCCCAATCACATAGACCTGCCTTTTCCTAGTGACAGTGCGATTCTCTGGTCTATCTCTTGCTTCCTCTGGCTGTAAGTCCTTGCCATTCCCATTTTCCCTTGTAATCCTCTTTAACCCATCCTGTATCCTCCTAATGCTCATTATTGTTGTTGTCTCCATTAACTCTTCCCCTTTATCTATGGGACTAGCCACTCTTCTCTTCTTCCTTACCCTTCCATCTTCATTATCTGCCTTCTTCATTCTACAGCTCCATATATCTGTTCTTGAGCTCTATTTTTCCTTCTCTGACCCATCTTTTCCTTTGCCTGGTTCTCTGAGTCACATGCTTCCACTGTCCATTTTCTTCGCCGAGCAGTCCCCCCTCTGAGGCCCTTGATCCTGCTTCCATCTGCATATCTAAGCCTTCCCCTTCAGCCACGTCATTCCTTTGCTCCATCATCTGCTCAAACTCCCTTCTAAACTCGACCAGAGTTTCCACCTGCATCTCCAGTCCTCGGATCTTTTCTTCCATCAGCTCTATCAGGTGGCACTTCATACAAACAAAACTCCATTCAGGTACACCCTCCAGAATCATGTACATACCACAGCTATCACATCCAATCATCCTCCTTGTGTTCTCTACTACTTGGGCCATGGCCGCTGCTGCCTCTGTGTTTTATCTATTTTCTCACCAAAATCCTATTAGTCTGGTGAACACCAAAACAAACCAAAACACCCCCTCCACAGCAAAAACAAACCCCAAACAAGTCCCAATACAAGTCCCAATTACAAACTCCCACTCAAACTCCTCTGTTTACAGCTCTGTTTGCTGACTCATGTGCCGCTGCAGCTATCTATGCCGCTGCCTGACTAGAAGGCTACCTTTATAGGACCCCTAATCAGTGAAGCCCCGCCCCCTAATCAGGGCTCAGCTTCTCTCCCAGCACACTACCCCTACAAGCCTCTACACATAAAAGCAATACAAATACAAAACCAAATACAAACTTCTCCTCCAACAGAACTCCCACTCAAACTCCCCTGTTTACAGCTCTGTTTGCTGGCTCCTGTGCCGCTGCAGCTATCTAGGTTGCTGGTCTACACAGGAAATGCTATTGCATATCAATGTGCTCAAGTTACGGGCAATACGGCATGCTTGCAAACATTTTCAGTCCCAGATACGGAGTACAATGACCAGAGTCCTAACGGACAACATTGCAACCATGTTTTACATCAACAGGCAAGGAGACACCCGATCTTGTTCTCTCTGTGCGGAGAGCATCCGGTTATGGAACTGGTGTATCCACAAAAACACTGTTTTAACAGCCTCCTATCTACTAGGTGCTGACAACTTGATAGTGGACTCACTCAGCAGGCGTTTTCCCCACGATCACCAATGGGAGATCCACATGGACATTGTGAATCATATATTTGCCTGGTGGGGGTTTCCGACAATAGACTTGTTTGCAACGGAAAACAACACAAAGTGTCCCACCTATTGTTCCAGAGAGGGAATAGGACGTCACTCTTTGGGGGATGCTTTCCTTCTCCACTGGGGAAGGTCAGTATTGTACGCCTTTCCCCCAGTGTTTCTAATGCCCAAAATCCTCGAGAAGATCAATATGGAAGCGACTCGAGTAATTCTTATAGCCCTAGCGTGGGCTCGCCAACTTTGATATTCAATGCTCCCCCAGATGTTGATAAGGTCACCATACACCCTGCCTCTTCTCCCAAATCTCCTGACCCAGGACAACATATTGCTGAGCCACCCGAGATCCTACACCTCATGGCATGGATGCTGGTTGGTTTAACGATTCCAAACAACTCTGTTCACAACAGGTCAAGCAAGTGTTAATGCACAGTAGAAAGGAATCTACACGGGCGACATATACAGCTAAATGTACCAGATTCCTGGCATGGTGTGCGAGCAGTAATATAGACCCTCACTCTGCAACCTTATCTCACATACTGGATTACATCCTGCAGCTCCATGACAACGGACTGGCAATAACTTCTTTACGGTGCATTTAGCAGCAGTTAGCCCTTTTCACCGTATGGATTAGCGTTTTTCTTTATTCACTCATTCCACTACAAAAAAGTTTCTGAAAGGGCTCTCAAACCTCGATCCACCTCGGAGGCCGCCTCTGCCCTCGTGGAATCTGGACCTAGTTTTGGAAACTTTGACTCGCCCTACCTTTGAACCCCTAGCCACAATTCCGCTACACACATTTACCATCAAGCTTTTGTTTCTTTTAGCCCTTACCTCAGCTCGTAGAGTAAGTGAAATAGCGGCCTTCATAGCTTCTCCCCCTTATACAACCTTTTCTAAAGAATCAGTGATGCTGAGATCCCACCCAGCGTTTATTCCAAAGGTCTCTTCTGATTTTCACATCAATGAACCGGTTGTCCTGCCATGCTTCTTCCCTAAACCCCATACCTCAATGCAAGAAGCAACGCTGCACATGCTCGATGTAAGGAGAGCTTTGGCGTTTTACATCAACAGAACGCGGGACTGTAGGAAAATGGACCGTTTGATGGTATCATTAGCGAACCGTTCAAAAGGTGAACCATTGACTTCTCAGCACATTTCGAGACTGGTAGTTTCATGCATAACTATGTGTCATTCTATATGTAACAAACCTTTACTGTATCCTCCTACGGCCCATTCCACCAGAGCGGTGTCTACTACTACGGCCTTTCTAAGAGGAGTCCCATTTCGTGGCATATGCAGGGCAGCAACATGGTCCTCTAATGTCACCTTTATGAAGCACTATGCTGAAGTTGATCATTTTGCTTCAGACTCTGTGGTGGCTACGGCAGTACTCAGTCGTAGTCACAAATTGTAATTCCGGAGCCCTCCAGCAGTTTGGTTACTGCTCCGAAGTCACCAAGAGTGGAACACCCATAGGGACAACTCGAAGAAGAAGAAGTTACTCACCCTGTGAAGTAACGATGGTTCTTCGAGATGTGTCCCCGTGGATGCTCCA
Organism: Pelodiscus sinensis; assembly: GCF_049634645.1. Lineage (NCBI taxonomy): Eukaryota > Metazoa > Chordata > Testudines > Trionychidae > Pelodiscus > Pelodiscus sinensis. The sequence continues at coordinate 93,276,653 of NC_134715.1, read as the reverse complement.
TGACACACCCTCCTCCCTGCTCCGGAATTGTCTCTTTTCTCTTTCAGATGAGCGGGTGAGAGGAACTGAGCGGTTGCCGGACCGCGCGCAGCTGATCAAAGGTGCGAACGGTGCTGCAGAGAAGCTGCACATGCGCGATCTGGCGGAGCATGGCTATGACAGCTCTCCGAGCTACGGTGCCAGGATGGGACCCAATACCAAGAGTGGAGCTCTCAAGGGGACACATCTTGAAAAACCATCGTTACTTCACAAGGTGAGTAACTTCTTTTTTTACTTCAATAGAAGATATTCAGCAAAAATATATGATGTGTGCAGGGAACTGAGTTATGGTTGTTGTAAACCTATAATGGAATCTCCTTGCTTCTGTTCATGAAAGTGTTCAGTCAAATGAATGGAAAATCTGTTCACTTGAATGTTAATTAACATAATTAAAAACTTACGGAAATTAAACATAAAAATGTTTAAATTAATGTAGACTTGAATATAAAGAAAAATAAGTGAAAACTGTTGCAGAATATTTAGCTCGTACCTTTGACTATTAAAGCATTCTATCAAGGTGTCTCATCTGGTACATTTTTGACTTTCCATACTTCTCACTGAATTAGCCATGGTATTCATAACTAGGCGCATCAGAACACATTTTCATTCATCTTTAGTTTCCGTATTAATTTTAACATAATCTGTATACAAGTTGTACAAATGATTTAGTGACATGTATATACCGTGAATGCATGTGTATGTGAACTTAAGTTCTTTTCCCAGAACTTCTAAATATTACAATATTAATATTTAAATATAGTTCTACAGGTTCATTTTGTGTCACTTCCTGAAATTGTAATGATCTTCATAGGTTTTGTCCAGCAAGGATGTTGAGCTCTTCTTCAAAACTTTTAATTTTTAAGCATATAATTAATCTGATTAATTATTCAAGAATACTACTTGCTTGTTTAAAGTTAAGCATATAGGTAAGTAGATTTCAGATCAAATCCAAAAGGCTGAGCACTTTAGAGGATTAAGCATTCTGATAATTTAAATAGAACACTTAGTTCTCTTTAATTGTAGCTTGTGTATATTACTCTTAAGGAGCTACGAGCATTGAAAAGTATGAACTCCGTACCAACATGTGGACTCCTGTAGCGAATATGAATGGGAGAAGGTTACAGTTTGGTGTTGCAGTGTTAGATGATAAATTGTATGTTGTTGGTGGAAGAGATGGACTGAAGACATTGAATACTGTGGAGTGCTACAACCCCAAAACAAAAACTTGGAGTGTAATGCCACCTATGTCCACACATCGGCATGGTCTTGGTATGTATAACTTCATAAACATTAATTTTTTTTAAACGCTTTAAACCTATGATTGGTTAAAAGCTGTTAAAAACTTTCCCTTTAAAGCTCATTTGGTTTTATCTTACTGCTAGACTAAATCTGAACTCTAAAATCAGTTAACGTTAAAATGACAAATTATTTTGATTGATTTGCTATGGAATGTATTTAATATTGACATTAAAAAAAAGGATGTGATCTGTATTTAGTTTAAAGATGCATCCTTTTTGGTGGACTATTGGTAAGGGTAATAGGAAAGTGATGCCTTTTGTTTTTACAGGAAGCAGTTGTTTCTCTGTTTTTTAGGGGTAGCTGTATTAGAAGGTCCAATGTATGCTGTAGGAGGGCATGATGGTTGGAGCTACTTGAATACAGTAGAAAGATGGGATCCACAGGCTCGTCAATGGAACTTTGTAGCCAGTATGTCAACTCCAAGGAGCACAGTTGGTGTAGCAGTATTAAATGGAAAGTAAGCAAAGGCATTTTCTTGAGAAATATTTTGGGCCAGTTTTTGTTTACATTCATTTTAAAATGTAGTTTTAGAATTATTTAGAAAATTAAATTAATGTATTGCTCCTGGTTGATAGCACTGGGACCTGAAATCCACTTCTTACAGAAAAAGTACAGCATTGACTTTGTGTGCTTGTCCATCACACTCCAATGTGCTTCAGTGCTGTGAAGGAGGAGCTATCAGTGCGGGCAAACAAGTAATTCCATCTCATTAATGCAGTCCTTGACACCTTTACTGAGGATAACAGTTGGAAGTCTTGTTTCTGTTGGTGTTGAGCCTATGTACTGAGGAAAATTAATTTTTTTGTAATTCTGTAAATGACAAAATAATCGAATTTGCCAAAACTTAAATTTAGCACCTAGAGGTAATAGTTTCTTCTTTGGCTTTTGTAGTTTAGAACTACATATTCAAAGCCACGACCTACTTAAAACAAAATAATTCAAGCCACAGCATTATTTTTTGAGAAATATCACATGTTCAAGTTCTTAGAAAAATAAAAGCAACAAACTAACAAACACTTGCAAAACTCCATATTTTTAGAAGTAGAAAAAAACTTCTAAAATGTATTAAGTGTTTTTATTTCTGCTGCTTGTCCCAACTCTGTAGTAAAGAATCTGCATAACATCTATAGCTGTGCAGCACAGTTTTAGACTATTCTATAGTTGATGTAGATCTAGTTGTAGAATAATTTATTTTAAAGACTATTAACTTCACTAGCACTAAGGAGAAATGCACCTATAAGACAAGGGATAAAATTCTCTCTAACCTTTTGCAAGTGACATTAGTCATGAAAGATGATTTTTGCAGCATTTCTATCAGGGATGTGAATGGTTAACTGGGAAGCATTGCCCTTACCGAGTGATGTTTACAGGTTATGGTTAACCAGAAGGGCTGGAGCAGCCCCCCACCTACCACAGGCAGGGGGCTGCTCCAGCCCAGTGGGGCCAGCCACAGGCGGAGGCACTCTAACCTGACCGGAGCAGTTCCCCATCCACAGCAGGCCTGGCCCAGCACACCACGGGCAAGGGCCCATCCCTGCCCACCGCTATGTAAGCGGTTATCTGGTTAAACAGATTTTACATCCCTAGTTTCCATTAGAACCTTCACTAAATTCATACATTTTGCACAGGTAGAAATAGAATATAAGGAAGTGGTTAGTTTGTCCAATCATAAAGTCATATCATAAAGATGCTATTAATAAATTGTATGATCTTGCTATACACACAAATGCTCACATATATAAAGAGACATAGAAGAGGTGAAAGATGTGAAAAAAATGTTAAGAATGGTAGAAGTAAGAAATGGTGGTGAAAAAGTTCATATAGTACCTGTCATTGCAGAATTGTTCCTTACTGTGTATTTTCTACTCTCTTGTCCAGAGTGGTTTTAAAAGTCTTAGACAACAGTGATTCTTTTTCAAGTAGATGCCGCGATATTATTCCACTTGGGAGGTTGTGCACCCAGCACACCACGACCAGAGAACTTTGCCTCACCGTATCTGTAGAGGGATGTCACTGAGAGATTCACATCTCATGGCTGTAGCCCCTCTCCTGGCTACATGAGGTAGCCCTGTATCCGTTCCTTCTTACTGCCTGTGGTAATCTTAACCTTACAACCCCCAAATTAATTTATTTTTCTCTTGTGTCTAGTTAGTAGTACCCTAAGTATTAATTATAACTAGAAGACTTACCTGACATTTCTCTGGTTGTTCAGGGCACGAGGCTGACAGTAGGAGGGGAGGGTTCAGAAATCAGGGCAGGAGGCTGGTGGCGGGTGGTGCAGGAGCTAGCATGGCAGGGGGCTTGGGTATGTGGTGGGGATGAGAGTGTGAGAGTTAGGGGGTAAGGAGGGAGTCTGGGCAGAGGACCCCATCTGGCGGGGCCTTCTCTCTCTGCTCGCTTCCCCCCAGCCACCTGTGGTCTTTTTTCTTTCCCCTCAACCCTCCCCCCACCAGAAGAGGCCTTTTCTCTCCCCCCTCCCTGCCCCCACCTCCCACAGCCAGCAGGGGTCTTTTCTCTCCCTCTTCTAACCCCGCACAGCTGGCAGGGCTCTTCCCCCCATTTATCAAGGGTTTCTCCCTCTCCCTGGTGCTGGGTCCAAGAGTTGGGAGGAGGAGGGTTTGGGGCAGGGATCTGGTGGCAGGCAAGGTGGTGTTTTGGAAAACAATCCCATTCCAGGGACTTCCCTTTTTTGTGGTACAGCCAAACCCTAACCTTGCTTTAAGTTAGTAAAAGAGGAAGCTGCATATCAAATATGTTGGCTCTAGTTCTTATCATTTACGAGAAGTGCTTGAGCAAAGACGCTCACAGACAGACACACCCCAGAATATATAGTTATATATTGCTAGATAGATTGTTAGTTATATTTATTTTTTTTCTCTGTCTCACTCTAACCAGCATTTAAATATTGTCTTTTGTGTTGGTGAGTAATCCCCAACAGCAGTCCACACATGCAGTGTCTCAGCAAGGCCCACATTGAAGAGAGCTGTGTGATCTGATCAATCAAGAAGCAAACTCAAGTAACTCAGGACTTTCTTCTGAGCAGCACTTCCTGAAAAGGCTGTGTGGCCAGCTTTGGTATTGAGGCCTTTGTTGAGTCAGCAATTGCCTTCTGGTTCTGAGAGCATTGCTGCTTCACGTTCCGGAGAGAGCACCTCTCCAAAGACATGAAGGAGCCGTTCTTCCTTGACTGCCTCAAGGAAGAATTGTATAAGACCTATCAAGACCACTTCAGGTCCTGAGGAATTTATCCTGCTTCCTCCAGAGAAAGTCTACACAGTGCTTTTTTGCACAAAAACCTCTTCCACAAAAAGGAATGGAAAAGACCATGCAAATGAGAGCGCAAGATATGCAAATGAGCGCTCCATTTGCATTTCCTCTTCTGGAAAAAGTTCGCAGTGTGGTTCACTGTCCCATGCAGTGGCACTTAAACCACAGCAACAGATAAGAACAGGAGACCTCTACAGCCTGGGCTGAGAGCCAGCTATACTAAACTCCAGAGGTCCCAGGTTCAACACCACCTAGTGGTGGTTACATAGGCACCAATGGTGATTCTTCTTGCAGAGTCTCCAGAGTTGTCTGGTCTTGGTCCATCAGCCGTGCAATAAGATCCAGCTTTAGCTTCACCTTCATCTCCGAACAATTCCATGCATTCTGGTTCATCCTGCTCTTTGAAAGTGGCAGATCTTATGGTATAGCTGCTTCTCTCAGTATCCAAGCAGAGTTCTTGCAAGAGAACTCCACTACCAGTTAGTGGATATCCTACAGCTGTCTGCTGTAGGAAAAGTCATACTTCCTGTCCAGGATGAATTCCATTAACTGACGGAGGCCCTCTGGAGCATTCCAGCTTCAGTATTGTCTGTGGCTAAGCGCATAAGAAAGTGCTGCTTCATTCCCATGAAGGAGTTTGAGGGGTTTTATTCTTATCTGGCCCCAAATTCTCTAGTTGTAATTGGGGATGTGAAAGTATAACTGTGTACATGGTTTAAAAAGGATGTACAGGCAGTCCCCGGGTTACATGGATCTGACTTAAATCGGATCCCTACTTACAAAAGGGGTGAGGCAACCCCGCACTAGCTGCTTCCCCCCAGCAGACCAGGGAGACGCGAAGCTAGCGCCCCCCCTCCCCAGCAGACCAGGGAGACGCGGAGCAGCTTTTCTCAGCAGACACCTCAGCTTGAGAATAAAGGACTGAGGGAAGTGAGGTGTGGGAGAATAAAACTGAGCTCTGGAGAAATGTTTGGCTAGAGTTTCCCCTACAATATGTACCAGTTCCAACTTACATACAAATTCAACTTAAGAACAAACCTACAGTCCCTATCTTGTACGTAACCCGGGGACTGCCTGTATAAGGATCTTGCACAAAAGGGTTTTTTTGCACAAAACAGACCCATCTACGCTGCTTGGTTTTGCGCAAAAACCTGTTGCGCAAAAAGCATCAGCAGAGAATATGCAAATGACAGTTTAACAAATGCTAATGAGCGCTTCATTAGCATACTCTCTGACAGCAAAAACCTGCAGTATAGACATAGCCTGAGAGTATAGTCACTTTTAGATCCTTTAATGAGTGCCTGGGAAAGTTAGAATGTTCCCCAACAGGTTTCTGTGCATAATCATTTAAAATATCTGATTTTGTCCATTAATCCTTTGTCATAGAGACTGTCCAGTTTGGCCAGTATACATGGTAGAGGATCATTGTAGGCACTTTATGGCATATATCACATTAGTGGATGTGTAGTTGTATGAGCCTCTGATGTGGTGGCTTACGTGGTTAGGTCTTGTGATGATGTCGCTTGTATAGATGTGTGGACTGAGTTGGCATTGGAGTTTATTGCAGGGATGGGTTCCTGAGTTAGTATGATGGAGGTGTGCTGCGTGGTTGCTAGAAAGAATTTGTTTCAGGTTAGGGAATTGTCAGTAGGCAAGGATTGGCCTGTCCCCCAAGGACCTGTGAGAGTGAGGGATCATTTCCAGTTTACTCAGGCTCCCAGTATGTGAGGGGAGCCTGCATCCACTGGCTCTTGAGGAGCCACCTGCTCCCTCCACACTTCTGCCTCTGTATCTGATTTTTTTCCCCTTTCTCTCCCCATCTCCCATCTTTCTCTGCTATTTATTTGTACCTCTGGACACACTGCTCCATTAATCTGAAGAAGTGGCTTGTGCCCATGAAAGCTCATGCTACCATCTACGTTTTTGTTAGTCTCTCTAAGGTGCTGCAGGACCATTTGTTTTTTAAGTTTTTTCCGTTACAAACTAACACAGCTACCCCTCTGAGATTTGCGAGCTTGAGTGTAACTGTGAAAGTTAACTGTATTAGAGCTGGGAGCTGGTGCACATGGGGAGCTGGCTCTTGGAGAACCACCTGCCCCCCACTCCTCGTGTGTAACTATATAATCGCTAACATTTTCAGCGGTTACACGTTTGCTCGATTAAATGCATTTTCACATCCCTAGTTGTAATTGCAGTGGACAAGAAAGCCCAGCAGAACAGGTTTAGTTCAACTCCAAGGACGGGGACTCTAAACGAATGGACCTTATGACTTTTCTCTTCCCTCTCTGTATGGATTGCTAACCACAAGCTTTGCTGTCCAAGTCCAATTTTATTACATAGACAGCTATGTCATTATTCTTCAAATATTTGTAGATTGTTATTGTAACACTCCTTATCTGTCTCTTGAGCTGCATATGTACTGGGGATATTTGTACCCAGGTACAAATACTGATGCTGCATCAAACCAGCGGCCCGAGGTCATGTGAGAAGAATATCAGGTACTTATAACTGAGAGCTCCTTGGTGACTAAGTTATCCTTGCAGTCTGCATTTGATGTCACAGAAACCTCTGCCATTGAGAATTTGTCCTTCGGTGACCAAACACTGTTCTTGGACAAGACTAATGAAACACTACACTCCTTTAAAGACTGTAGAGTTACCCGTCAGTCTTTGGGGCGTATATATGCCAGCGATGCAGAGACACTGCTATTGCATTCAGCAGCAACAACAGTAGCTTTATTGTTCACAGTGTATATTTGGCTATTGTTTCCTCTGAGGCAGGACTACCCCAGATCCCATAGGAAGCAGTTGGGCTCAGGATTCAGCCAGTCCACGGCCTCCTCTGGTGTTTCCTAAGTGCCCATATTAACTAGAGTTCCCAGCACTGTTTGCCATACTTGGCCCCTGCTAGAAAAAGGTTCAAGCCACAGCAACTTCAAAGACCAAGCGGTTAGGCATGACTGGAAACCTACCACAAAAAGGACAAGAGCTATAAGTGTCATCAAGGCCAGCAACCAGCCCCTTCTCACTTCACTACTTTCTGCTACCCACTTGTAAAGGAGTGAACATTTGAGAATGCACCCAAAGGCAACCTCCCAGTCTGCAGCCAAGGTCCTGCATCCTCCTGTTTTCAAATTGCCTTTTCCTTTCCTCCTTGCTTGGGTCACTATAACATCAGACTGGAGAGTCTTCAGCATTGTGACAGTGTACATTGTTTGTTCTCCCCCAGCCTTCTTTCCCACCCCTTTCAGAACCCTTCTCATGAGCAGATTCTCACCCAAGATGTGAAAGCCTTCCTGCAATTAGAGGAGGTCCCTATACATCTAAGAGGAAAGGGTTTTACTCTTAGTCAGGGCCACTGAAGAGAAGGGCAAAGGGGGCAATTGTCCAGAGACCTGACAACTAAAAAGAATAAGAGCTCCCAGCTGCCACAATAAATATGTCAAAAGAAATACTCTTTGTATTCCTGAAACCTTAAAATCCCCAATGGCGCTAGTATCAAATGGGTCTGACGTGGGCTAGGGAGCCCATCTCAGATCACTAAAGACTGGGCAGCCATTTTGGCCTTCTATCCCAGCGTAGATCGATAATCTCGCTTGAGGTGACACTCAGGTTTCTTAAAGGCTTTGAAGGCTTTTTCCACTGGTCTGGGACCTAGTCCCCAATGGAACCTCAATCTGATCCTCTCTAGGCTCCCTTGTGGCTATCACTTCAGAATGGCAAGTCTCCAAGATTAAAGCCATTGTGTTGGAACTCCAGTACATGGTTTTCTACAGGGACGAGGTTCAGTTGCATCCCTGTCCTGCCTTCTTGCCAATGATGGTGTTGCCTTTTCATGTTAACCAGGACATTTTCCTCCTGTTATTCTGCCCAAAGCCTCACTCATCCAACTAGAAGTGATTATGTAATTCTGACAGGCAGAACCGAACATAGGACCTCTGGAGCTTAGTGCATGAACCACTAAAGCTATGGTCACCAACCAGTCAATCGTGATCGACTAGTCGATTGTGGAGGCACTGCCAGCCGACCTTGAGGCAGTGTCCCCCTAACCCCAAAAAAGTCTCCCTCCCCACACATAATTAAGGACAATGTTGAAACCTTTTGTGTCAGACATAACATTTTATTTAAAAATGAAGCCTAGCCAATAAGCCCCCAATTGGGACTAAGCCCTCATCTGGCTGCAGCATCATAACACTCCTGCACCTCCTACAAATCCCGATTTTGAGCCCATCACACACCTGAACCCCTGACCTGAATCCCTCATACAGCCCAACCCAAACTCATAGACTCACAGACTTTAAGGTCAGAAGGGACCACTATGATCATCTAGTCTGACCCCCTGCACAGTACAGGCCACAGAATCTCACCCACCCCTCCCAGAATAATCCTCTCACCTATATCTCAGATATTGAAGCCTTCAAATACTTTGAAGACTCCAAGATGCAGAGAATCCTCTAGCTGTGATCTGTACCCCATGCTACAGAGGAAGGCGAAAAGCCTCCAGGGCCTCTGCCATACCCATATCCACAAGTCTGCAGCTTGCTCAGCACCCCAACTCTCCACCTGACCCCAACACTCTCCAGCCTGGAGCCCCCTCCCCAAGCCATCATCCCTTCTCCACCTCCTCCTGCAACCAAATTCCCTCTCAGAGCTTGCACCTCTCACCCCTTCCCACACCCAAATCCTTCATTCCCATCCCAGATCCTGCACCTCCTGTCTCACCCCAATGAGAGTGAGTAAGAGCTGGGGATAGCAAGTAATGGAGAGGAGGGGAACGGAGAGGGCAGGGACTCAAGGAAGGGGTGGGATCTCAGGGAAGGGATTGGGTAGATCTTGGCTTGCCCTGACTTTTAAAAAGTGATCTTGAGTGTAAAAAGTTTGGAGACCATTTCTCTACAGCTTGCACTAAAAGCTAGCTGGCCCTTAACTAAGGCTGTAGAGCAAACTCATTCTCTCTGTGTATAAGTTGTCTAAGTGCCACTACATCGGACCATGAACCACACCCAGTAGGTGTGTGGGTTACATTTACACACCCTAGCTGTCAGGAAGGCTGTGACTTTCTATTTAGAGAATACCAAGCCCTGAGTTGGCAGACTCCGTTCTTTGTCATAGTGGCTGACAGGATGAAAGTCCTCCCAGTGTATTCTCAAAAACTTTTTTCTTGGATCACTACTTTCATTCGTACTTGCTACACATTGGTGCAGGTCATACCTCCATTGATAGTGATGGCCCATTCAGCTATAGGTGAGGTGTTGTCAACAGCCTTCCTAGGACAAGTCTCTATCTAGGACGTCTTCTGGGCCACAACATGGTCACCTTCATGATTCACTATACCATCACTTAGCAGGCCAGAAATTATCTTGGCTTTGGGAGAACTATGTTGCAATTGACATGTCCAAGAAGTATCCACCTCCAGAAATACTACACAGAAGTCACCTAGCAGTATGGACATGACCAAGCACTTGAGGAAGAAAAACTAGTTACTAACTTGTTCTTAGAGATGTGTTGCCCATGTCAATTCCAGGATCTGCCCTTCTTCCTGTCTGTTGGAGTTCCAGCAAGAAGGAACTAAGGAGGGGAGTTGGTGGCACCCTTATACCGGCACATAAATGCACCATTCCAGAGGCTAGTCCCCTATGGATATCAGGGTATGTCTACACTACCCTCCTAGTTCGAACTAGGAGGGTAATGTAGGCATACCGCACTTGCAAATGAAGCCCGGGATTTGAATTTCCCGGGCTTCATTTGCATAAGCGGGGAGCCGCCATTTTTAAAACCCCGCTGGTTCGAACCCCGTGCAGCGCGGCTACACGGGGCACGAACTAGGTAGTTCGAACTAGGCTTCCTAGTAATGAGGAGTAACGGTAGTTCGAACTAGGAAGCCTAGTTCGAACTACCTAGTTCGTGCCCCGTGTAGCCGCGCTGCACGGGGTTCGAACCAGCGGGGTTTTAAAAATGGCGGCTCCCCGCTTATGCAAATGAAGCCTGGGAAATTCAAATCCCGGGCTTCATTTGCAAGTGCGGTATGCCTACATTACCCCGCTAGTTCGAACTAGCGGGGTAGTGTAGACATACCCTCAGTGACAGAAAAAATTTGGCAGCGGTGCATGGGGCAAGCACACATTCCAAACCTGGAACAGACATGAGCATTGAATCTTGAAGAACAACAGTTATGGGAGGTTTATAAATGTTTTTTCTTTGAGCTGTGAGGCAGACATGAATTTCACTATCCACCTTCTCTCCCCTCTACATCAGAATATTGTTTTCAGGCACTCAGTGAGAAGAAACTGAGGACAGTGGTGAGGGTAGCACTGTCTCATGTAGCCAGGACAGGGGCTATGGCCATTGAGTTCAAAAGCTATTCCTCTATGGGCATTGCTAGGCAAATTTCTCCAGTTTCAGTGCACTGGATGTGCACATATCTAAATAGAATATCAGTGCATCACGTCTTGAGGAACCATACTTGCAGTAAATAATAATTTATTTCACCACTTCATGTAGAGAGCTTTTCCATAATTTAGTAATTATCAGTGTCTAGAAGCTTTTTTTTATATGCAGCTTTTTTTTTCTATCTCAGGGCACATCAACACTTACCTGGAGATCAGCACTGTGACAATCAGTCCACTGGGGGTTGATTTTGTGGATCTATTAAACACCCACTAAATCAACTGCTGATTAAACTCTCATCAACTCAGGTACTCCATTGGAACAAGTGTAAGGGGAGTCGAAGGGAGAGTTTCTCCTTTCAGTGCACATCAGTGGAGATTCATAACAACTCGAGCTAAGACACGTCGACTCACATAGCTGGAGTTGCGTACCTCAGGTTGACATTGCCCCATAGTTTAGCTCTGCCCTCAATTTTATCCCATTACTCCTACTTATAATCTTTGTGTTGCTTTTAATAACAGATTCTTTCCTCCTTGGTGTTCACATCCTTCAGAGTAGATAGTTCTCATCACACTCCTTAATTGTCTTTTGAGCTGCATCTATACTGGGGTTATTTGTACCCAGGTAACTATACTGATGCTGCATCAATAATCCCCAGTATAGAGAGGCTTTTAATCAAGCATTTCATTTGCTCTGTTTAAATTTTCCTTACAAATCAGTTCCCATAGTATTATTATTTTTGTTACTTGAACTCTCTCCAGTTTGTCTATGTATCTAAAAATGAGGTGCCCATATTGGAATGTGATATTTCAGCTGCATACCTGTTTAAAGAGAGATTACCTCTTTGCTCCAAATACTAGAGATATGCTTCTGCATTAGAACATAAGAATGGCCATACTGGGTCAGACAAAAGGTCCATCTAGACCAGTATCCTGTCTGCCAACAGTGGCCAATACCAGATGCTCCAGAGGGAGGAAACACAACAAGTAATCCTCATGTGATCCCTCTCCTGACACCCATTTCCAGACAAAAGAGGCTAGGGACACTATTCTTATATTGGCTAATAGCCATTGATGGACCTAACCTCCATGAATCTATCTAGCTCTTTTTTGAACCCTGTTAAAGTCCTAGTCTTCACCACATCCTCTTGCAAGGAGCTCCACAGGTTGACTACGTGCTTCCTTTTGTTTTAAACCTGCTGCCTATTAATTTCATTTGGTGACCCCTAGTTCTTATACTGTGGGAATAAGTAAATAACTTTTCCTTATTCACTTTTTCCACACCAGTCATGATTTTATAGACCTCTATCATAATCCCCTTTGTCTCCTTTTTTCTAAACTGAAAAATCCAAGTCTTTTTATTCTCTTTTCATATGGGACACATTCCAAACCCCTAATAATTGTTGTTGTTCTTTTCTGAACCTTTTCCAATACCGATATATCTTTTTTGAAATGAGGCAACCACATCTGTGTGCAGTATTCAAGATGTGGGCGTACTATGGTTTCATATACAGGCAATAAGATATTCTCTGTGTTATTCTTTATTCCTTTTTTAATTATTCCTAACATTCTATTTAGGGATGTTAAGGATTAGTCGACTATCCGATAAGCAAATACTGGGGGCGCCAGCAGACCCTGGGCTCCATGTGGCGCTGCCGCTTTGAAACACCACAGTGACGTTTCAAAGGGGCAGTGCAGCTCAGCTGATCCCAGGCTCCCTGCCACACTGCCCCTTTGAATCACCATGGTGATGTTTCAAAGGGACAGCACTGCATGGAATCATTCACTGCACCAGATGAAACCATTTTGAATAATGGCATTTCAGGATGCCTTTTGAATTGTACTTCAAGAGCAGTATCACAGATTAAACTCACTGTCTTTTACTGATGTGTTGACTTTTCCATTAGAATAGTTCTTGGAGTACTATTCTTCAAAATAAGAGCATTGGGTATGTAGCATACCCACAAGTCTGTCTACTGTTTGTGGATTGCTTATGGACACTATGAAAGTTAACTATACCTATCATGATTATTAATTTCTAAGTTTGTATTCATGGTCACCTATCACATAGTACATCTAACATTGGATTGCTCCTTCCATTTTTAAAATAGCGCCTTAATTGTTCATCCCTTTGAAAAGCTCTGTTACTTAATGAACCCCAAACCTTTGTGTATTAGAAAAGGGCAAACAACACCATCTAGTGGATGTGAGGACATTATCAAGAGCTAAGATTTGGAGGCAAAGTGTGATTTGGGTTTTTTTTTTTTTGGTTTTGTTTAGGGCTATGATGTGTCCCTGTCATTTTGAATTTCATTGCATCATGTTTTAAAGAGGCATATCAAACCGCAGTACAAATCACTTTTGTCTTTAGCATGCTCATTCTGCAAGAAGCCATCTTGGGATTTAGACAGAAGTATCTGTACACTTTAAATACTGTACACTTTTTGAGATGCAGTTTCCTGGAGATCATGCTCGACGTTCAGATTTTATTATGAGATGCGCTTGTTGAGTTTAGGGGGAGAGTTGTTTTGCTTTTTGGAGGAGTTCTGATTCTGACCCTTCACTGAAATTGTTATGCAAGTTCACCCTCTGCTATCTGTACTGATACTGAATAATAGACCCAGTTGTGTTTAATAGGGATGTAAATTCTTGCCCCTGCCACAGCCGGGCTGGAATGGTCCCCAGAGCAGCCCCTGTGTGCAGCGGGCCCCACAGGGCTGGATCAGCCATCTGCCTATAGAAGGGTGGGGACCTGCTCCAGCTCTTACCAGTTAAACTGACCCAGTAAACATCACCCATTAATGGTGATGCTTACTCAGGGCCGTCCTTAGGATTTATGGTGCCCTAGGCAGGATTATTAAACTGGTGCCCCTGTGCCTGACTTGCTCTTCCACTCCTACCCTCTCCCCTTCCCTTCCCAGAGACCTCAGCAGCCAATCCCCTCCCTCAGACTGTGCTGCAGGCAGTGCATTCAGCCCTCTCTAGGACCCAGCTCTGCTGTTACGTGTAACCCTTCCGCTGGGTAGGCCTGGCATCAACCAGGGCCAGGTTCAATATCTAGGGCTCTGTCTACACTGGCGGGTTATTGCGCAAGAACGGCTGTTCTTCCGGAAAGCGTCCACACTGCCCACCCACTCTTGTGCAAGAAGATGTACAGGATGGCATGGTAAGATAGGGCTTCTTGCACAAGAGCTACGCTCTTTTTTAACAGGTATAAGCCCTCTTGCGCAGCAGTTCTTGTGCAAGAGGGCAGTGTGGACGCTCAGCAGGGATTTCTTGTGTAAGAAAGCCCTATGGCTAAAATTGCCATCAGAGCTTTCTTGCGCAAGAGAGCGTCCACACGGCCATGGATGCTCTTGCGCAAAAGCACAGCTCGCACATGGCAGTATGGATGTTTTCTTGAACAAGAGTTCTTGCACAAGAACCGTTGCACAAGATGTTCTTGCACAAGAAGCTGCCAGTGTAGACATAGCCTAGGGGTCCATCTCACACAGAACTGGCTCGAGACCCCACCCAGTAGCCTGGAAAATTCACACATCCCTGGGCGCCTCTGAGAGGCAATGCTTCCCCATTCGCAAGCACAGAGTCTGAGTGAAGAAAATAAACTTTTAATGAAAGAGAGAGAAGTCACATGGCATTATCTTGGGAAAATACCACAACAGAGTTCACTTACCCAAACTTTCTCTGTACCCCACTTCAGATGCCCCACTTACAGCTCTGTCCAGTCAGTGCAGACCCTGACATGTCATCCAGATGACTCTCGTCCTTGAGCCTGAGGCTTAGGCCACCTTTGTGCTATTCCTGGCCTAAGTCTACACTGGCAGCTTCTTGCACAAGAACTCTTTTGTGGAAAAGTTTTTGTGCAAAAACTCTTCCACAAGAAAGTGTCTACACTGCCATATGCTTTTGCGCAAGAGCATCGATGGCAGTGTAGACGCTCTCAAGCTCTGATGGCCATTTTAACCATAGGGGTTCTTGCACAAGAAATTCATGTTGCCTGTCTACACTGCCTTCTTCTGGAACAGCTCTTGCACAAGAGGGCTTATTTCTTGTGGGGAGAGGAATAACTCTTCTGGAAGAAGCCCTGTTTTCCAACGCTATACTGTAAATTTGCTTCTGGAAGAACGCTTGTGCAGCTGGCAAGATTTTGTGGAAGAACAGCTGTTCTTGCGCAAGAAGCTGCCAGTGTAGATGTAACCCTGTAGTTTGCTGGCCGCTCCCGCCAGCCGGTCATTCCCGCCAGCCGCTCCACTGGCTGCAATGGGTCTGGCTCCTGGCTAAACCAGTGATTTCAGCTCTCAGTGATTTCAACTCTTTAGCCATCATCTAGGCTGGCAAAAGATTCCAGCTTCCACTGGACTAGCAAAAAGACTCCTCATGGGCTACGTCTACACTGACAGCTTTTTGCGCAAGAACTCCTTTCTGGAAGAGTTCTTGTGCATAAACTCTTCCAGAAGAGAGCGTCTACACTGCCATGTGCTTTTGCACAAGAGCATCCATGGCAGTGTGGATGCTCTCTTCCACAAGAAAGCTCTGATGGCCATTTTAACCATAGGGGCTTCTTGCGCAAGAAATTCACATTGCCTGTCTACACTGGCCTCTTCTGGAAGAGCTCTTGTGCAAGAGGGCTTATTTCTTGTGGGGAGAGGAATAACTCTTCCGGAAGAAGCCCTGTTTTCCAACGCTATACTGTAAATTTGCTTCTGGAAGAACGCTTGTGCAGTGTAGACAGCCGGCAAGTTTTTGCAAAAGAATGGCTGTTCTTCTGCAAGAAGCTGCCAGTGTAGATGTAGCAATGGAGTCTGATTTAGGTCTGTCCTTAAAACCAGAGGGAAAGGGGCAGGTTGAGCCAGTCTTTCAGCTCCCACTTGGCAGGCATGAAGCAGGCTGACTCAGCCCTCAAGCCCTTTCCACCCCAACTCAGTTCACTCAACTCTGGCGGGGGGAGGCTTGTTCCTCTGAGACCTCATACAATAATGGTGTCTCTCCTTCAAGCACTGGTATCATATTTTACAGTTCCCACATTTAGGGGTAGCATGATTTGTGACCCCAACAACAGCCCCAAATTAGTTACAATACACCACATTCCATTCCAACACTGATCCTCCATCAGCCCTGGGCTGAATTGGGTTTACATAATCACACCTCGGATTCCTTCCACCTTCTGGCATGAGCTGTATTTACATATCAGCAGTTAACAGTTAATTATCTTGCAGAGCTAAAGAATTGGAATGAGCATACCCACTCCCCCAGGGCAGCTCTCCTTTTAGATGGCTGATAGCAAGCAGTAGTTTAGCCGCTGCTTACACATGCTCCACTGCTTCTGTCCGTCCTGGCAGAGTGGTGCCCCAGAAATACTGGTGCCCTAGGCAACTGCCTATTCTGCCTATGCCTAAGGACGGCCCTGTGCTTACTGGTTAACTTTTCACATCCCTAGTGTTTAAAATGAAACAGAGAGGATGTGGAAGTTGGGGTTACTCACTGTGGAGGGGTTACATTCTATTTCCCTTTTCAAGTGTAGCTCCGTAAGCTTTTTGCTCTGTCACTGCTTCCCACTTAATCTGGAGTAACAGCTTCATTTTCTTTTCTTTTCTTTTCTTTTCTTTTCTTTTCTTTTCTTTTCTTTTCTTTTCTTTTCTTTTCTTTTCTTTTCTTTTCTTTTCTTTTCTTTTCTTTTGTAATCAGACTGAAATACAGAGAACTTCAGAGAGAATGCCACTGATAGGGGAAGGGTTAGCCAAATTTATCCCAGCCCAGAGTGGATCCTACCCTAAGATACTGAGGGAGCTGCACTAAAGAAAAGAAACAGGGACTTCCTCCCTGGTGAATAATGTAACTTTTAAATTGTATTTGGAAACTTGGTTTTGGATCAATTCCCATTTGTGATGGCATGTTACCAGTACTAAGGAAAACTAAAATGCATTAAATATCTGCTAAATTATCTAACTGGTCCCTTTTAGAGTTCTAATATATATGATTGAACTACTCATTATTTCAGGAAGAAGATGCATTCAAATTTTTTTAATCCATGACTTTTATTCCACACAGGTAACACTTTTCAAAAGCATGTAGGTGACTTAGAGTCTTAGACACTTTTGAAAATAAAACTTAAGTTACTTGTGACGGACCCAGGCGGGTCCGCACTTGCCCCGGGGCAGGGAGCGCCCCCCCCAGGACGCCGGGCCGGCCGGCCAGCAGCCCAGGGGGTGGGGGAGACCGAACCCGGGGGGAAACCCAACCCGGGAAGGAGCGGCCGGCCCCGCGCCGGGGAAGGAGGGGCCGGGAGCGGCCGCAGCAGGCGGGCGGGGAGCCTGAAAGGCGCGCCGCTCAAACCGAGCCGCGCAAGGCCCGCGTCAGGGCGGCACGCCCCGGCCTTGATGGCGGGTGCGTCGGGACGCCCGGGGGGCGGTGCTGACGTCCCCGGCGTCCTCGACCGGGCCGCTTGAAAAGCGGCCGGGCAGAACAGGCGGGGGCGGCACTCGAAAGAGCCGCCGCCGACCCAGATACCAGGGGGAGAACACCCCCCCCCCCGTTGGAGGAGAGGAAGGACCACCCCCAAACCCGCACAACGGCAGCTAGACGGGACCGACGCTACGGGTGGGGTAAGCGACCTCGGCGGACACACCGGCGGGGCTAAGGAGAGCGGGGAGTGGAAGGAGCCCGGGGCGGGGTCCTTCTGGCGCCGGTGGACAGGTGCGTTACGGGGATAGTCCCCACCTGTCGTGGGAGGAACGTCCCCATTGTTCCCCCACTTAGGGCCCCGGGCTGGGACCCGGTGGAGAGGGTGGGCCCGGGTCCCCCACGCCCCACTCCCTACTACGAAACCCCAACCCACGTACCCCCCATCAGGGGGGTGAACAACCCAAGGTACAGTAGAGGACGGAAACTGGGCCATAAGACCCTAAGGAGCCAAAGCCCCCCCCCCCCCCTTCTTCCGCCCCGGCAAGGACCTTGCCTCTGTACAGGCCGCCGGGTGCGACCCCGTCCCCTCGCCCATAGCGCCCGGGCAGACAAGGAACCCGGGGCTGCCAGAGGGGAGTCGGGACAACGAGTCCGCTGATCCCCGGTCCGGACCCTTGGCCGGGTGATCGCACCCGAACCGCGGGTCCCCTTGCGGGGAACCCTACACTGTGGGTCTGCCGATCCCCCCTGCCCCGCCGGGAAGGGGTGTTTGCACCCACGCGAGCCATCACATTACTATTGAAAATAGGACTTGGCTTACTGAGTCACAGTGACATTTTGGGCTAAGTTTATTCATTGAAAAATGCTGTTTCAATGGGCTATTGAGTGGATTATTTGTGAATGTGACAAGAATTCATTTAATAGTTCTGGTCTAAAATATTTTTGGGACTTCAACATGAAATTAATTATTTTGATTCACCAAAATGTATTGCAATTTTTTTATACAATTCAGGACAAACCAAACATTTTTTGGTTCCCTGCCTTTCCTGCCAGCAAACCAAATATATCAGCTATTCGCTCAACTTTGTTTAGGGTAAAAAATTTCAAGAGCTCTTATGTATGTAGGGTGGATCATAACAGCTTCATTAAGGATAGGTTAATGGTATTTTAGATGTTTGATTATTATTATTAGGTGTTTATAATGATTGAAGGAAAAAAGATTAAAACAAAATCTTTTCTCTCATCTGAGTCCTAATAGTAAAACCTCCCACTGAAATTTCAAGATCTTCCTCTGAACTTTGCTTCTTCTTCAACTTATTGCTAGTGTCCATTCACTGTAGGTATGCATGTGCTGCATGTGTGCATCTTTGGAAGTTTTTTCCCTTAGCAGCACCGGTTGGGCCAGCAGGGGAGCCCCCTGGATTGGCGGTGCTATATAGGCTAACAAATACCTCAGCTGGCCCTTTACCCCCTCAATTCCTTCTTTCCACTCCTGAGGGTCTTTGGAACCTGTTCTGTTATTGCTTAGCAAGTACTGCCAGCAGTTCTCACCTGTTTGTAGCTTTATTGTTTTTTAGTGTGTTAGTTCTTATCTCAATTGTAAATAGTTTTAAGTAGCTGGCAAGTTTAGTAATTTACTTACCTGGGGAGCTCACTTCCAGTCTCCCAAGTATGCTGCAGTCCCAAGTATGCTGCGGGGGCGTACCTGGGCCCCAAGGTTTCAAGCCCTGCATTAAGTGCGAGAAGCCTATGCCCTGCAGAGACCTCTACGAAGCCTGCCTTAAATGCCTCGGGGATGCTCATCTGTCGGATGTCTGCAAGATCTGTAAGGCTTTCAAGCTATGGACCAAATGAGAACGAGAGTCCTGCCTGAAGATCATACTCATGGAAGCAGCTCTCTGACCAGCACCGGCAGAAGACCCAGCACCAACAACCCACAGTGCACCGGCTTCAGTGAGGGAGAGACATCAAGCCGTTCACGCACCTCTCTGGTGCCGCATAGGCCTTGGAACCTGTCTCAGTCTCCAGTGCCACAGAAGAAATGGAGACCTAGCCAGGTCAAGTCCCCATCGAGGCACGTGCCATCAGTGCGCCCTCAGGTGGGCCATGTGGCACTGGCAGGATCAGCACAAGGACCATCGAGGTCAAGTCAGCACTGTTCCAGCCTGTGTCAGGACTCGAGCCCAGTGGAGGACCTCCCAGAGCCCTCAACCCCAGACACTTGTGAGGCCGTGAGGTACTTCATCTAAGTTACCTCATCTCCGACCTCATGCATGTCAAGCTCAGGGGCAACAGGCCGCATTCACAGCACCACTGGCTTTGGCACCGGATGTGAGAGTCCACTACCACACCTCCACAGTGTTGTTGACCTCGACACTGACACTGGCCCCCACATCATCCCTGATGCCAGCACGTGCTGCAACGGTACCACCAGCACCAACCCCAGCACTGAGCCAGGACACCCATGCAGCACCAGCTTTGGCACCAGCGTCATCCACGCCCCCCCCGTCCTCGGCAACAAGCAGGCTGGCGGTGTTGCCTTTGATGCTGCCACCTCCTCTCCAGTACGCAGGAAAGCCAGTCTATGGCTTGACAAGCCCCCGGCCCTAGGTCGCTGACTTAACAACTTCGGCACCACCCTGGTCGACCTCTGAATACTCAACAGATTCTGAGGTGGAGTTAGCTGCATCACAGGGCTCCAGATCAAGGTTGAGGCACAGGTCCTACTCCCAGCATCACTCCTGGAACCGTAGCATGTTGGGCCACTCCATTGGCAACCCCGATCCGCTCCCCTACTTCAGGCCAGTCCCTGTCCCCTGAGCTGCCTTCACCCAGACCTTCAGTCAAAAGGGGGCCATCCTCATCACAGCCCCACATGCTGGCATCCTCTGTGGCCTCCCAGCCCCCCTCGCAGGTCCAGAATGCAGAGGTGGCAAGGTTCAAGGAGTTGTCTTCTTCATCCCCTGACAAGGCACTTGGAGGGGTGTGGCCATCTATGCCCTCCATGGACTCAAGGTCACACCAGGACCTTCTCCATCATCTTGTGCAGAGTAGGGGTACAGTCCGAAAAGGTGTCAGATGACTTGGACCTGACTGTCAACATCCTACAGGCTGATGTGCCCACTAGGGTGGCCCCACCAGTGAACAAAACTGACAAAGACCACGAAAACACTGTGGCAGATCCTGGCCTCCATTCCACCCACCAATAGGAAGGCCGAGTGCAGCTATTTCATCCCACAAGAAGGGAATGAGAATCACTTCTCTCATCCTCCTCCAGGATCCCTAGTGGTTCAGGCAGCTAACCAATGGGAGAGGCAGAGAGAGCTCGGTGAAATGCCCAAGAGCAGGGATGGCAGGAAGGCATATGCCTCTGGAGACCTTCAGCACTACATAGCGAATCAGCAGGTGCTGCTGAGTCACTATGCTTAAAACAGCTGGGCTGCAATAGATACATTCATTGAGCTGGTCCCACAATAGTCCTACCCCAAACTCAAATCCCTCTTAGAGGAGGGCAGGGTAATACCTCTAGCAGCCCTCTGGGGGTATGTCTACACTACAGCACTAATTCAAACTAACTTAATTCGAATTAGTTAATTCGAACTAAGCTAATTCGAGCTAACTTAATTCGAACTAGTGCATCTAGACCTAAAAACTAGTTCGAATTAGTGTTTTGCTGATTCGAACTAGCATGTCCACCTTGAGTGGACCCTGAACCGAGGTTAAGGATGGCCGGAAGCAGTGCCGGCAGGGCATCAGATTAGGACTTAGAGCGTGGAGCTGCTGTCTCAGACTAGCCGAGGGCTGTGCTTAAAGGGACCCAACCCCCACCCCGGACACACAGTTCTCGGGTTCCCCGCTTGCAAAGCAGTCCTGGCTTGGAATGCCCTGAGTGCCCACACTCAGCACATCACAGCACTCGGCCATCAGCCCGGCTGCACTTGCCGCAGGCTGCCATCTGGGGCGGGGGGGGGGGGGTGTTAATCGGGGGGCTGCAGGAGAGCTTCCACCCGAGGAGCCCGCAGAGCCACCCCAGTCCTCCCCATCGGGGGCTCATACCCCATTCCTCCCTCACCTCCTTCCACTTACCCCTCCCTAGCCCCCCTTCCTGATGTACAAAATAAAGGACACGTGTGTTCAAAAATAGAAACTCTCTTTATTTAACAAAACTCGGGGAGACTGGGAAAAGAAGGTGGGAGAGGGGAGGGCAACTAAAATGATCAGGGGTTTGGAACAGGTCCCATATGAAGAGAGGCTAAAGAGACTGGGACTTTTCATCTTAGAAAAGAGGAGACTGAGGGGGCATATGATAGAGGTCTATAATAGCATGAGTGGTGTGGAGAGGGTGCATAAAGAAAAGTTCATCATTAGTTCCCATAATAGAAGGACTAGCGGACATCAAATGAAATGAATGGGTAGCAGGCTTCAAACTAATAACAGAAAGTTCTTCTTCACAAAGCAAATAGTCAACCTGTGGAACTCCTTGCTGCAGGAGGCTGTGAAGGCTAGAACTAGAACAGAGTTTAAAGAGAAGTTAGATAAATTCATGGAGGCTGGGTCCATGGAGTGCTATTAGCCAGGGGATAGAAATGGTGTCCCTGGCCTCTGTTTTGGAAGGCTGGAGATGGATGGCACGAGACAAATGGCTTGGTCATTGTCTTCGGTCCATCCCCTCCGGGGTAGCTGGTGTTGGCCGCTGTCAGCAGACAGGCTACTGGGCTAGATGGACCTTTGGTCTGACCCAGTATGGCCGTTCTAAGCTCAGGGCTCAGGGTCGGGGGTCTCACTAGGAAACACTCACCTTATCCCCTGGACTGAGGGTCTGCTTTACATGTTCCGCCCATTTCCGCTGGTGCACAAGGTGCTTCTGAAAGTGAGGGAATTAAGGGCTTCCTTCATTCTCATAGTGCTGGATTGGCCCAGACAGCATTGGTTCACATCTCTGCTAAACATGTTGTGCAAGAAACTGATTGCTCTCCTCCTACACCCAGACCTCATAACTCAAGACTTCGGCAGGCTATGCCACCTGAACCTACAGTCCTTCCACCTAGTGGCCTGAAAGCTCCGTGGCTGACAGTGGCAGAGCTCCAATGCTCAGAGCAGGTGCAGGTAGTCCTGCTGGGTAGTAAGAAACCTTCCACTAGGGCCATCTGTATGGCTAAATGGAAGCGCTTCTTCATTTGGGGTGCTAAGAAGATTTTCAACCTGCTGGTTGTGGACTACCTCCTCAACCTCAGATTCCAGGGGCTGGCCTCCTCATCGATCAGGGTTCACTTAGCAGCTATTTCTACCTTTTACCTGAGGTCTAGGGACATGACGCACTTCACGCATTCCACAGTACGCATATTTTTATGGGGTTTGGACAGACCTGCATGTGCATCAGCCTATCCCCCAGTGTGACCTACATTTAGTTCTGTCCAGGCCCAGTGAACCCCCCCCTTCGAGCCCATGGTGATGCTGCACCTCTCTTGGAAAGTGTCCTTCCAGGTGGCTATCACGTTGGCCAGGCACGTTTCTGAACTGAGGGCTCTCACATCAGAACTCCTGGAGACAGTATTCTTCAAGGAGACGTTCCAATTACACCCTCACCTCGCATTCCTTCCTTCCGAAGGTGGTCTCTCACTTTCATGTGTCTCAGGACATATTTCTCCTGATTTTTACCCAAATCCCCATGTTTCGGGCAAGGAACAGATGCTGCATATGTTAGATGTTAGGAGAGCCTTAGCCTTTTATTTAGAAAGAACAAAGCCCTTCTGTAGGTCTCCACAGCTCTTTGTAGCAACTGCAGAACGACTGAAGGGGCAGCTGGTCTCTGCACAGAGGATTTCCTCGTGGATTACATCCTGTATCAAGGAGTGCTATAGGCTGGCTGGGATACCAGCTCTTCCCCTCACGGCCCACTCCACTAGGGCCTAGGCCTCCTCCAGGTCCTGATCATAGACATCTGCAGAGCTGCCACATGGTCTTCAGTCCACACTTTTGCCAATCATTATGCGCTGGCCCACAAGGCTAGGGAGAAAGCAGCCCTGGGTATGGCTGTCCTCTGCTCAGTTCAAGGTTAGAACTCTGATCCCACCTCCTAGTGTTTCTGCTTTGGAACCACCTATATGGAATGGACATGAGCAATTACTTGAAGAAGAAAAGATGGTTACTTATCTTTGTAACTGTTATTCTTCTAGATGTATTGCTCATGTCCATTCCAAATCCTGCACGCCTCCCCTTCTTTGGAGTAGTCCAGTAAGAAGGAACTGAGGAGGTGGAGGGCCAGCAGGGGTATATATTAGTTGATATAGTGGTGCCACTCCAGGGGGCTCCCCTGCTAGCCCAACGGGTGCTGCTAAGGGAAAAAACTTCCAACAATGCATGCACACAGTGTTTGCACATCTACATGGAATGGACATGAGCAACACATCTTGAAGAACAACAGTTACGAAGGTAAGTAACTGTTTTTTCTTGACAAATTTGAGAATCTTTAGCCATGATCCTTTGCATTTCAAACATTTGAAATAAAACATAGTTATTCAATTTTTACTGAAATCATTATTTATGCTATTTGGAACAGAGGTAAACTTTTATTTTAATGATACCATCTACATATTTTGTTAGTCTATAAAGTGCTACCAGACCATTTGTTGTTGTTTTTTCTGTAATAGACTAACTTGACTACCCCCTGAAGCTTTTATTTTTATCTTAGGACCGGTTAAAATGGGCTTTTACTATAAAAGTTTGAAAAAATAAATGTTACAGAAAAAAAAACTTAGGATCATAACAATATGTAGGACAAAAGGCAAAAAACAGTCATGAAGACTAGAACTGTGGAAAGTGAGTCAGATAAATTGAATATTATTAAATATAATCATTATATCAAAAATACCATTTGAATAAAGCCATCTTCTTAATCCCAGATCATTATCTGTTTCTCTTTTTGAAGGGGTGGAGAAAAATGTAACATTCGTTCTAGGTGATTTATTTTCCTGAAAAACTATGTGTAAAAATGTCTCTAGATATGAGGAAATACTATTACTCTAACATTTATTATATGGGTTCAGTTGGTTTCTTTTTTTACAGGCTCTATGCAGTTGGTGGTCGTGATGGAAGTTCTTGTCTCAAATCTGTAGAATGTTTTGATCCTCATACTAATAAATGGACTCTGTGTGCTCAAATGTCAAAGAGAAGAGGAGGTGTGGGAGTAACTACTTGGAATGGATTCCTGTATGCTATTGGTGGTCATGATGCTCCAGCATCAAACTTGACATCCAGACTATCAGATTGTGTGGAAAGGTAATATTTAGATGAAAATAGTGCTAGTGAAAAAATGTGGCATGATTTTCACGAAGAGCTGTAATAGGACCCTATTAACATGGTAATAAAATGTTACTACTAGTAAATATGTAGACACATATCATGTAATCAAAATACAAATAGAATAAAAATACCATCTTATTGCACTTTATCCAGAAAAATTATCTTGGTTACTAAAAACCTCATTGAAGGGTTCAGACTTCATTTTCAGAAAAAATGTATAAGCGTCTTGATTAACACATGAGTGTTTCACCAAATTAGCCTTAAACAAAGAATAGAACTTTCTCCATTCACAAGGTAATTTTAAAATAAGTTACTATTCAGTTTCTACCAGTCCTTTAATGTCACCGCTTTCCTGCCTCCCCTTGACTTTATGGGAAAATCAAGTATGTGCATCTTCAAAAGTAATGCAATCATTGTTGAAATGGATTAATATGACATTATTATTAGAACAAGTTTCAGGTGATTGCATTACTTACAAAAGGCAGAACTAGATGTGATTTATACAGGGCTCATCAAACAAGTGACAATTACAGTAGAATCATAGAATAATAGGACTGGAAGGGACCTCAAGAGGTCATCGAGTCCAGCCCCCCGCCCTCAAGGCAGGACCAAGCTCCGTCTACACCATCCCTGACAGATGTCTATCTAACCTGTTCTTAAATATCTCCAGAGAGGGAGATTCCACCACCTCCCTTGGCAATTTATTCCAGTATTTGACCACCCTGACAGTTAGGAATTTTTTCCTAATGTCCAATCTAAACCTCCCCTGCTGCACTTTAAGCCGATTACTCCTTGTCCTGTCCTCAGAAACCAAGAGGAACAAATTTTCTCCTTCCTCCTTGGGACACCCTTTTAGATATTTGAAAACCGCTATCATGTCCCCCCTTAATCTTCTTTTTTCCAAACTAAACAAGCCCAGTTCATGAAGCCTGGCTTCATAGGTCATGTTCTCTAAACCTTTAATCATTCTTGTCGCTCTTCTCTGTACCCTTTCCAATTTCTCCACATCTTTCTTGAAATGTGGCACCCAGAACTGGACACAGTACTCCAGCTGAGGCCTAACTAGTGCAGAGTAGAGCGGCAGAATGACTTCACGACTTTTGCTTACAACACACCTGTTGATACAACCTAGAATCATATTTGCTTTTTTTGCAACAGCATCACACTGTTGACTCATATTCAACTTAAGGTCCACTATGACCCCTAGATCCCTTTCCGCCATGCTCCTTCCTAGACAGTCGCTTCCCATCTTGTATGTATGGAACTGATTGTTCCTTCCTAAGTGGAGCACTTTGCATTTCTCTTTATTAAACCTCATCCCATTTCTCTAACTTGCTAAGGTCATTTTGAATTATGTCCCTATCCTCCAAAGAAGTTGCAACCCCACCCAGTTTGGTATCATCTGCAAACTTAATAAGCGTACTCTCTATCCCAATATCTACATCATTGATGAAGATATTGAACAGTACGGGTCCCAAAACAGACCCTTGAGGAACTCCACTTGTTATCCCTTTCCAGCAGGATTTAGAACCGTTAACAACAACTCTCTGACTACTGTTATCCAGCCAATTATGCACCCACCTTATCGTGGCCCTATCTAAGTTATATTTGCCTAGTTTATCAATAAGAATATCATGCGAGACCGTATCAAATGCCTTACTAAAGTCTAGGTATATGACATCCACCGCTTCTCCCTTATCCACAAGGCTCGTTATCTTATCAAAGAAAGCTATCAGATTAGTTTGGCATGACTTGTTCTTCACAAACCCATGCTGGCTATTCCCTATCACTTTATTACCTTCCAAGTGTTTGCATATGATTTCCTTAATTACCTGCTCCATTATCTTCCCTGGGACAGATGTTAAACTGACCGGTCTGTAGTTTCCTGGGTTGTTCTTATTCCCCTTTTTATAGATGGGCACAATATTTGCCCTTTTCCAGTCTTCTGGAATCTCCCCTGTCTGCCATGATTTTTCAAAGATCATAGCTAAAGGCTCAGATACCTCCTCTATCAGCTCCTTGAGTATCCTGGGATGCATTTCATCAGGACCTGGTGACTTGCTGACATCTAACTTTCCTAAGTGATTTTTAACTTGTTCTTTGTGTATCCTATCTTCTAAACTTACCCTCTCTCTGCTTGTATTCACTACGTTAGGCACACCTCCAGACTTCTCGGTGAAGACCGAAACAAAGAAGTCATTGAGCATCTCCGCCATTTCCAAGTTCCCTGTTACTGCTTCTCCCTCCTCACTAAGTAGTGGGCCTACCCTGTCCTTGGTCTTCCTCTTCCTTTTAATGTATTTAAAATTTTATATTGAACAATCAGTGTATGTCTACACTACCCCGCTAGTTCGAACTAGCGGGGGTAATGTAGTCATCCGCAGTTGCAAATGAAGCCTGGGATTTGAATTTTCCGGGCTTCATTTGCATGAAGCCGGCCGGCGCCATTTTTAAATGCCGGCTAGTTCGAACCCCGTGCCGCGCGGCTACACGCGGCTTCTAATCCGAACTAGCTACTCCGTGCCGCGTGTAGCCGCGCGGCACGGGGTTCGAACTAGCCGGCATTTAAAAATAGCGCCGGCCAGCTTCATGCAAATGAAGCCCGGGAAATTCAAATCCCGGGCTTCATTTGCAACTGCGGATGACTACATTACCCCTGCTAGTTCGAACTAGCGGGGTAGTGTAGACATACCCTCACATATTTTCTTTAGATTAGTGATATTTCTCTAGGTCTTGGTTTCTGGCCTACTAAGCCAGCTGAACTTTTTCCTGCTACAACACACTGTCATACTTAGAACCCTGGGCAGATACAACTATCTATCCGCAGATGCAGATATCTACAGATAGAAACTGGTATCCACTGATGTGCAGGACTCTACTCCTGAGAACAGTGACAACCAAGTTAGAAGACTGTAGTGCCTCCACTTCCAGGAGCCAGCACCCAGTGCTGGCAGCTCCTCTTAGGTGTGGCTCTGCTTCTCCCAGTCCCACCCCTGGCAGGGCTGTCTTACCCTAAACAGGAGCGGGAGGAAAAAAGAGAGACAGTGAGTAGATAGCTCAAATAGTTACAAGAGGCTGATAAGAACAAAAATATATTGCTCGCTAAGAAGGTATCTAAAACGGTGAAAGTGTTTGGGAGATGGAATTGGTGTTGATTTTTTTTTTTTTAATCTGCACCGTGAACTGTGTTCAACACTAGCAACAAAAAAAAAAATCACAATGGGAGCCAGCTTCTTCCCCAAGATTTTGATCCCTTCAAAATGTTCTGCTTCCAGGAGGCTACCAGTCTCTTCTTTGCTGTAACTTCACACTGCCTTTTCGTAATATTTTTGTATCTCATGCAAAGAAATCAACACCAATTCCATCTCCCAAACACTTTCACCGTTTTAGATACCTTCTTAGCGAGCAATATATTTTTGTTCTTATCAGCCTCTTGTAACTATTTGAACTATCTACTCACTGTCTCTCCTTTTTCCTCCCCCTCCTTTTTTCTCTTTTTTTCCGTCTCCCCCCTTTCCCCTTCCTTTATTGGATCTGGACTTCTAATACTTCCTGTCACCTGAAGAAGTGGGTTGTGCCCACAAAAGCTCATGATACCATCTACGTGTTTTGTTAGCCTTTAAGGTGCTCCTAGACTATTTGTGGTTTTTTAAGTTTTTCCTGTTACAGACTAACTCAGCTACCCCTCTGAAGCTTTTGAATAAGCAAGACACTGCATTCAGCTGTACGGAGTGGAAATCCATCAACTACACAAAGAAACTCGCATAGATCCAAACAGACATCATTTTCCTTTCTAAGTGCAAACAGATGAACATCATATCTAAGGGACTAAGGGTGAAAAATCCATTGCAATCTACATATCCCACAGACTACAGCCTGAGATTATGCCACACTCTCACAAAGAAACTCAGGAACCACTACCTTATCAGCATTCTATAGAACAAACAGAAGAAAATCAAGGAGGAGCTCTCAACATTAGAAACTGACATAAAAAAACAAGCTTCCACACATGCTTCATCTTTCCAGACTTTACTAAAATTCAACAAACCACCTACAAGGATCACTTTGTCTCCCTTCAGAATACAAGGGACAATAAACTATCCAAACTCCTATACACCTCAAGATCTCTCATTCCCGATACTTTCAACTCACTTAGCAACATTGTCAACCTATCCAACCACTCTCTTGGCCAACCAAGAAATCTGTCCTATCACGATGACTCTCCTTCTGCCCCACCACTCCTACGAATATGATTCAGTTCTGTGGAGATCTGGAAGCCTTTTTTCACTGCCTTTGTCTAAAGGAATATTTCCAACACACCGATGTACAACACACTGACCTTGCTACTCCCCCCCTGCCAGTCCCACAAGAGGAAGGACCCCTACTAATGGTCGTAATGAGAATCTTGACTTCTACATTGACTGCTTCTGCAAACATGCTCGAGCTGACATGATCAGCAAACAGCAACATATAACCTCAGTCATACAGAATGCAATGCTATACACAGCCTCAAAAACAATTCTAACATCATAACCAAAGAGGCTGATATAGGGGGCACTGTAGTCATCACGAGCAGAACAGATTATGAACAGGAGGTGACCAGACAACTCACCAGCACCAGATTCTACAAGTCTTTCTCCTGTGATCCCACCAAAGAATACCAAAAAAATAACTGCTTATGAAGCTCCCTGATGCTGCTCAGGACCAAATTTATACTAACACCACCCCTGATCCCCAACCAGGAGTTTTCTGTCTGTTACCCAAGATACACAAACCTAGAAATCCCGTATGACCCATCATCTCAAGCATTGGCACACTTACAACAGGATTATCTGGCTATATTGACTCTCTCCTCAGACCCTATGCTATCAGCACTCCTAGCTACCTTTGAGACACCACCGACTTCCTGAAGAAACTACAAAACATCAGTAATGTACCTGAAAATACCATCCTGGCCACCATGGACATAGAAGCTCTTTACACCAACATTCCACATGAACTTCAGAGGGGTAGACGAGTTAGTCTGTAACAGGAAAAACTTAAAACAACAACTAGTTTAGTAGCACTTTAAAGACTAACAAAACATGTAGATAACAAGAAGTCCTGTGGCACCTTATAGACTCAAAGATTTATTGAAGCATAAGCTTTCATGGGCAAAGACCCACTTTGGCAGATGGTATTTGCCCACGAAATCTTATGCTCCAATAAATCTGTTAGTCCATAAGGTGCCACAGGACTTCTCGTTGTTTATGCAGGTTCAGTCTAACATGGTTACCTCTCTGATACTTGAAAACATGTAGATGTTATCATGAGCTTTCGTGGGAAAAACCCACTTCTTCAGATGACTGGAGTACAATGAGTCCAGATCCAAGGATAAATAAGGGAAGCGGGCAGGGGAGATAAAAAGAGAAATAGTGAGCAGATAAAACTTAAACAACAATCAGTCGAGCAGCAATCTAAGGACCAACAAAACGTAGATAGTGAGTAGATAGTTCAAGTAGTTACAGGAGTCTGTTAAGAACCATTAGCACCTCCGTTGGTTGGTTGGTTGGTTAAGTTAGTAAAACAGGGCTACTCAACTTTGGAAGCCACGGGGGTCACAATGATACTCACAGCACATTCCAAGGGCCGCAGCTTAAGCGTGGTTACACTTACGTTTGTAATCCCAAATATATACATGGGGGGAGTGGATAGCTCAGTGGTTTGAGCATTGGCCTGCTAAACCCAGGGTTGTGAATTCAATCTTCGAGGGGGCCATTTAGGGATCTGGGGCAAATCTGTCAGGGATGGTACTTGGTCCTGTCGTGAGGGCAGGGGACTGGACTCAATGTCGTCTCAAGGTCCCTTCCAGCTCTATGAGATAGGTATAGGCAGGGCTTGACAATCTATGTAATCTACTCGCCTGTGGCGAGTAGATTACAACCCGGAAGATCTGGGTTTGGGCGATCTGCGCATGCGCAGAACGCCAGATAGCACGGCTGGCGAGTAGGGCTCGGCTCGGCGAGCCCTGGGTATAGGTATATCTTCATATGCAAATAGCTTCTTTCACACTGTCAGACATGAATACAAAGCACTTCCCACAATGTTCCAGCGCTTCTGGCACCTCTTCCCTGGGGGCTAGAAACACCGACACCCTGTACCTATCTGTTCCAGCCAGCCTGTCTGCTTGTGTCTTTCAATGCTCACTCCGCTTGTGGAGCGGGTTCCCACTGGAGGCCATGTTCAAAGGATCCCACCTGCAGGCTGCATGTTGAGCCCTGTGTAATCCCAAACTGCACCGCGAGCTGCAAACAAATGGGCCGCGGCACTGCTCTTTGAAGTACCCCGTCTTACCCCCATTGTTGCCTCTGATAGAGGCAGCAAGGGTGGGGAATCAATTAGTCGACTGACTATCTGATAAGCACTTGCTTATCGAACAGTCAACTAGTCCTTACTACAGTCCACAACTTAAACCCTTTCTATGCATTATCAACAATCTACAACCTATCCTGGAAAATGACCCCCCACTCTGAGTCCTTGGGGGAAAGGCCAGTTCTTGCCTACAGACAACCCCGTAATCTCAAACAAATTATTTCCAGTAACCACACAACATACCTCCATCATGATCATCCAGGAACCCATCTCTGCAATCAGCCCTGGTGCTAACTCTGGCCACACATCTACACCAGCGATTTTATCATTGGATCCAACCACATCAGCCACCAAATCAGAGGCTCATTTAACTGCACTTCCACTAATGTGATCTATGCCATCAAATGCCAGCAATGCCCCACTGTCATGTATATTGGCCAAACTGGACAGTCTCTACGGGAAAGAATAAATTGGATACAAATCAGATATCCAAAAAGGCAATACACAAAAACCTGTTGGAGAACACTTTAATCTGCCTGGACACTTATTAATGTATCTCCAACTCACCATTTTGTTTCAGGCCAATTCCACAAGCCAAATACACAGAGAAGGGTTGGAACTTAACTTCATTCACAAGTTTAGTTCTTATGGAAATGGTATGAACCGGGATATTGGCTGGCTCGCACACTATCTTCCACAACCAACCTAACAATGGAGGTGTTAATTGTTCTTATCAGCCTCTTGTAACTATTTGAACTATTTACTCACTGTCTTTCTTTTTTCCTCCCCTCCTTTTTTTCTCTTTTATTCTTCTCCCCCCTTCTCTTTTCCCTTATTTATTCTTGGATCTGGACTTCTAGTATGCCCGTCATCTGAAGAAGTGGGTTGTGCCCACGAAAACTCATGATTCCATCTACATGTTTTGTTAGTCTTTAAGGTGCTACTAGACTATTTGTTTTTTAAAAAAATATTTTCTTTTGACAGTCCTGTGCCTTCAAAGCATCTTTATGTGATTCCCTCAATAAATTTATGTTTCTATTTTCTTGGCATTGTGTCTTCCTGTCGCAAAGCAAGACATTTGCAGATTGAGTCAAAAACAAGATCTTAAAAGATAAACTTGTCGAAATTCTCCAATTTACTCTAGACTCAAAGTTAAACTCAGGGTTTTTCAGTGTACCACCTGTCTATTATTGTGTTTGTGATCCTAATGATATCAGTTTATGGCCAGAAAAGTTCTGTAAATTGCCGTAGAAAAGTTTTGCCTTGTATACCAGGTCAACTTTTTTCTATATAGTTATTTCAAAAGCACTGGTTAACTTATTTGTCCAATGAATCTCCTTAGAAACACTGCATTATTCAGTATATAATTTGGGATTTAATAGTTCTGTCTGTCTGTGAGCTGAAGTGAGCACTATAGTCTAACATAAATGGGCAGAAGAACTTGATTGTAAAGCAGAGTATGTTCAGTCATAAAAGAGATTTTTTAAAGAAATTGTATCTATTTTTTAAAAGCTAGAAAAGATAAACATGGTAAATATAATCCAAATATGTCTTGGGCAAAGTTGCATGGTCAGCTCTCAGGATTGTGGACTTAAGTGAACTGGTAGTTATCAAAAAGCTTGTTCTAGTCATGGACTGTTAAATAACTATTTTAAAGGATTTAATTGTTTCCATTTAAAGTGTCTTAATTGATTTTCTACTTTACCCTTTCCTATTTAGCTTACAATAGAAACTTTACAAGAGCATAATTCAAATAACTCTAACACATGATTCATATATGCTGCTAAATGAAATTGCGTACATTATTGTTAGCAGTACTAGAAATCTTCTGTTTGTAACAAGGTGAGGGTTTTTCTAATAACTTGAATTTTTGTTCATGCTTTCAGAAATAATCAACTTTACATGTATTTTTCCATCCAGTAAATAAATTCATTTAATCTTGTCATTACACTTCTGGATGTGCTACAATGTAAAATATTTCAACTGAAATCATGGGACCTGTACAGTATTTGACCATTCAGAAGGTGTGCATCTAGTGAATGTACCTGGTACTGACTGTACAGCCTCAGTGAAATGATTAACCAAATGCTGCTTTTAAGGGAAAGGTTTAAACAAGTAAGAAACACTTTTAATTTCACACCTGAAGAGAAAATACTCCTTTACTGATTCCATTTGATAGTCTAATACCTTGAAAGAGTCAATTTCTGTATTTTTAATTAATGGAATTATAGGGAACTAGTAATATAAGCAGTAATATTAGCCTTTTACAAAAATTCTCTTTCAGGTATGATCCAAAAACAGATGTGTGGACTGCAGTGGCCTCAATGAGCATTAGCAGAGATGCAGTGGGAGTGTGTCTTCTTGGTGACAAGTTGTATGCTGTTGGAGGTTATGATGGGCAAACCTATCTTAATACAGTAGAGTCTTATGATCCCCAGACCAATGAGTGGACCCAGGTATAGTTTCTACTTAAATTATAAGGTGGTATTTATTTTAGTGATGTCAAGTGTGCTTTGTGCTCTCAAATAAAGAAGAGAGATAAAGTGCATGCCTACAATGAGATTACAAGACAGTAGAGCTGAAGCAGAAGACAGACACAGAGACCAAAATTTTCAAAATAAAAGTTTAAAGTGAGGTGCCTAAATCAATTCCATGATTTTCAGAAGTGCTGAGCACCGATCAGTATAGCCTTGAACAGATCCAAAGTAATCCATGGATATCTGCATTAATGTCCACAGATGTGGATGCTAAGGGGATGTGAGTGATTAACCGATAAGCGCTTAACAGTTCCAATTAACTGGTATGGGCTGGAGCAGCTACCCGCTCACCACAGGCATGGGGCTGTGCCAGCTCCATGGGGTCCACCCTGGGCAAGGGTGCTCCAGCCCAGTCAAAACAGCCCTTATCGGCAGGCCTGGCTCGGGTGCGCCACGGTCAGGGATACTTCAGCCCAGCCAGAGCAGCCCCTATCCGCAGCGGAGGGACCACATTACATTTAACTAGTTAGCCAATTAAATGGAATTTTACATCCCTAGAGGATACCTCCAAATATAAAGCATATATCTGTAAATTTGCAAGGTTCTGTATACAACATTTTTATCCACGTCCGTATCCTCAAAAATGAGTCTTGGATATCAGCATTCACATCTGATACCTATGGATATAAAGCAGATATCCACAGATTTGCAGAGCTCTACCCCTCAGCTCTCATTTTCCTACAGTTGAAAGTCTTGGCAAGTGTCAAGAAGATTGTGTTATTATTCAGCATCCATAGTTCTTGGTCCACATAGGAGAGACAGACCCCAAGGAGAATGGGTAGATGATATAGTAGATTGGTGCAGAGCTAGTCTACAGAAACTAAGCCACTCCGCACTGGACAGGGAAAGATGGAAGGAAATAGTGAGGGAGGCATCAGATACCAATGGGCATTGAGCCTGTGGTGGTTGTTGATGATGATGATGATGGATAGTTCAATATGATAAACCAAAGTTTAAAAAAATAGATTAAAATAGTAAGTACAAGAACTTGTCCTTTAGTTTTCTTTTTAAAACAAAATAAAATTTTTAAAGAACAGTTCTCACACTGCATGTTACTAGGTCCTTCTTATCAAGGTTTGATCTGATTTGCCTAAGAAACTCTTCTCAGCATCTCTTTTATTGAGATACTTATACCATGCTCATCATTGTGGTATATGAGCATCTGGTGAATAGACTTCAAGCCTGCCCTACTTTCTCCTTCAGGCACAAACCTCTGAGTGTTGCTTGGAAGTATTTTCCAGGTGATCAGGAGCTGTGTTAAAAGTTGCATTAAAAGACTTGCACAATAAAGGCTATTTGCAGTGCACAATGTCTTTTCTTGGATCTACTAAACCTTTAAAGTACAATAAAAATACTTTATTTTAAAAAATTCAAATAGATATTTTATATTTTACTATGCAGAGTACTTGTTTGCCAGGGTTCATAACTTTAGAGAGCAGAATTTGATCCTTCAGAAGAAAATTTACTTGCTTAATTGAACATTTTTATGTCAAGTTTCAGCCCTTTTTGTTAATTTTTAAAGCCATGTCACAAAACACCTGAAATATGACATTACAGCCTTAACTATTGTGGGGCACTATTGGTTTTGAAAATACATCTTTTTTTTTTAAAGTTGATTATATTTATTTTATAAAGATACCATGTATCAGTCATGTTTTTGTTTTTCTTCTAGGTTGCACCATTGTGCCTAGGAAGAGCTGGAGCATGTGTTGTGACAGTAAAACTCTAATAATTTTGTATATGAAGATACTAGTCTCCCCCGTATACTTATTAATTTTTCCTCAATGAATGAATATGTTATCAGTAAACAGAGGTGCTGTGTATTTTCCACAGAGCTAAGTGTTTGGGCTTTAAGATAGCATACAGCTAAACAATTTTTAATGAACCAAGAATAAGCACTTTTTAAAAAATTCTTATGTTACCATATACGTACAAAAACTGTATTTGTAAGCTATTGTGCTGCAGTCAGTTGATTGCCAGCAAATACTTTCTTCTTATAAAATGCTAAGAAACTGAGTAAGTCTATTCTAAAATAATTGGATGTTACATATTAGGGACCCTGATGTTGCAGACATGTATGGGAGTAATTTTATTCAAAGAAGTAGTCCAGCGTATTTCAGAGGGGAAAAGAGGTTGCAGGATCAGGCCCTAAATATTTAATTTGCCTGTACTGAATGTGTTTTGCTGCAGCTATGCAGGTTATTTTTCAGTGCAGACAGGCAAACCAGTTGTAAATGGCAGGCTTATTTCTTGCCTTGGAGATGAAGGTATCTATTTGGTGACTATATTGCACTTTTTTCATCATAACTGAGGTTTAGCAATCTTTTTATTTAACCAAAGCCTTATTTTAAGTATTGTCTTTATTATGCCAAGAGAAATTTGCTACTTAATACTTCTGCAGGAGTCATGCAACATCCCGCAGACTCTGGATTTTTAAAGGTTTTATTT
Organism: Pelodiscus sinensis; assembly: GCF_049634645.1. Lineage (NCBI taxonomy): Eukaryota > Metazoa > Chordata > Testudines > Trionychidae > Pelodiscus > Pelodiscus sinensis. Next base: position 93,240,623 of record NC_134715.1, on the reverse strand, counting down.
AACATGCAGTGTTACATTTCTTTACTTAGTTTCATCTCGTATTATTTATACTTGATTGTAACTACTCTCTGAGAGTTTTTCCTTTTAAAATGAGAGAGAGATGTGAAGGGTGATTAAAAGTGAGCCAGCAGAAGTTAACATGGGTGCTTTGGGAATTTCTAAGCATCCCATTACATGAAGGTTAAAAATTATCTATAATTTTTTAAATTGTATTTAAATTGGGGATGTGCACTAATTTGAAGAATACATTTTTATAAGTGAAATGGAACACTTGTGCTGTTTTTTCCTACAGTGTTACTTCAACAGATAGCATCTTGAAGGACTGACAGATTTAAGTGCCCTCAGTTAAGGATGATCAACACTTTGTGTAAAAGTAATAGTATCTCACAGGAACAGACTCCATTAGTTAAATTATTTAGTGAACTTCCTTTGACGTACTTTATAATTTGACTTTTTCGTTTGATTGTTATAAATTCATTACACAGAATTGTGTGGACATTCCAAATGTTCTCTGAAAGTTTTGTGAAAGAGTTTTTTTGTTTTTTGGCATTTGCTTTTCTGTGCCTTGTTTCATATGTTTTCAAACTATATAATACATGATTGTGTTTCTTTTTCTATTGAAAAATGTGAAGATGTGGGCTCATTGAATGTTTGTGAAAGTAAGTTCAAAGTGTCTGAAACCCAAAGTCTTTATACATTTGTAATTTTTAAATAAAAATGTCAATGTTAATGTTTAATGAATTATTTATTGTTTTAAAAACAATTACTGAGCAGTAAAACTTCGTGATGAAATGTGTAATGCTTATCTCTCAGTGTGTACCAGTGGTCATTGTTTTAAATATTTTTTAAGTACAATTTCCATTTGGTGGTTTAGTGTCTTATTTTTGTGCAATCTGTAATACAAACATTTTATTTTTGGATTAGTACATTTAAAACTGATTTATTTCAGCTGCTTTACATTATTTTTTAAAACTCATCATGCTGGACTTCTGTTGTTACAAAAGCATCTCCTGTTTCTATTAAATATTTTGAATTGTTCTTCATAAACAAAATTCTTAGGTATTCCAAGATAATACAGTTAATACCTCCATCTCTTTTTAAAATGGGACTAACCTATTAGCTAAGTGAGTTTCTTTCATCAGAGATGTTGGAATGACATACCCAGGGAATACAATCTAAGGATGTAAAAGACAAGTTGACTATCCAATAAGCATTTGCTTATCGGATAGTATTTTGACTAGTTGGCTAGTCGATATCTCCCCATCCCCCTTTGCTATAAGATGGAGGCAGCAAAGGAGGGGAGGAGGAGGGAAGGGTACTTCAAAGTGGCAGCGCATTACAGCGGCACTGCCACTTTGAAAGGCTGCCTTGGGGTTTCAAAGGGGTAGCTGCTGCACAGCTGATCCGCAGATCAGCTGTGAGGGCGGGCTGCCCCTTTAAAACGCCACCTCTGTGCCTTTCAAAGGGGGCAGCCGTGGAGTCCGGGGTCAGCCCGCAGCATTTCCCCAGAACCCTGGATCAGTCCCCAACTAGCCCTACTAGAACCCGTGGGCACCCTACAGAGCCCATCAAGTGCAATAAGTACAGCTTCAGCCAACTCAATCTGCACCATCAAGAGCCACCTCTGTATGTTCCCTGGATTGATCTGCTTACCAGGAGGAAGATGAACCAGCTTCAAGAGATGAAGAGTCTTCTCTTTCTTCACATCCACCGACACACATCTCATCTTCCCTGGATGACACCTTGATGCTCCCTTCTCCCACAGTGGGAGACAATTTTAAATCATTCCAGACTTTGCAAGAGGGTGGCCGATGTCATGGAGGTCTCCCTAGTGAGCCTCCTTGAAACTCAGCATAAATTAATCAGCATACTGCATGCCTCCCTGTCTGCTACTCTGGTCCTACCGATGGACCTAGCCCACATGGACCCTACCAAATTGATCTGGCAGACCAGCAACAGTGCCATGGATCTGCAAGAGGTCATACCATAAATACTACGTTGCACCACAGTGTGCTGGCTTCTTGTTTTCCCATCCATCCCCTAACTCCTTAGTTGTAGATTCCGTTAATCGGAGGGGAAAACAAAGTGACAAGGAGTGAAAACTCCTGGACCTCATAAGGTAGGAAGGCTTATTCCCCTGCATCTCTCCAAATCCGTATATCGAACTATCACTGCAATGCTTGCAAAAATACACACACCATATTTTCAAGCAACTATCACATTTTATTGACAGCCTTCTGGAGGAAAGAGAGAGGAGTTCAGGGCTAATATAAACGGAAGCACCGAGATTTCCTGCCCAGCTCTAAAGCTGCCTTAGACGCCTCTGATACCATGTCTCGTTCCATAGTGACAGCCATGGTGATGAGGAGGTCATTATGGCTTCATCTTTCGGGCTTTCCCCATGAGGTACAGGCCATGGAGAGGATCTTTCCAGGGTTCCAAGTTCTTCGCAGACACCACCAATGTGTCACTCCACTCACTTAAAGACTCCCAAGTCACATTGAAGATGCTTGGTATTCATGTCACTGTAGCAAAACGTAAATAGGGAACATTCTTTATTCACAGATACAAACCCACAACTTTTAGTCAGGCACAGAGACATTTTGACAACAGAAGGACGCAACACCAAACCAGATGAAGATAAACCCCTGACCAGCCTTCTATCTTTCAATCCTCAATTTCGAGTCAAACATTTTGAAGGTCAGGTTGAAAATCTGGTAACACCTCTCTGTTTAAGGCAACTACAGCCCCATTAACTGTTCTGGCAGTATCTAGTACTCTTCTACCGTCAACGATCCTCCATCATGACCTACAGATGGGTACTGGACATTATAAAGAGTGAATACTGTATCCTTTTTTCTTCTACCCCGTTCTCTCACCCACCTTCCCCATCTCTTTTCAGGGACCCATCTCACCAGAGCATTCTCCTCCAGGAAATCGACCACCTTCTTTATCTGGGAGCTGTAGAACCTGTTCCTCACTGTTACAGAGGCAAACGGTTTTACCCCCAACTTCTTCCTCACAGTGAAGAAGTTAGGGGGATGGTGACCAATTCTAGATCTCAGGAAGCTCAACCAACACATATGACTACAATGGTTCCAGATGGTTACCTTGCCCACTATAATTCCTGCCTTATTTACTGGGCAAGGACAACCTCACTATGGACAACCTCAGCAGGAATTTCAGCTCCAACTACGAATTGGAAATGGACCACAAAATCTTCCATCATATTGTTCCCGTGCAGATATTGGCATGCACTCCCTGGAGGACACATTCACAGTACCCTGGAATACACTGTTTCTCTATGCTTTCCCTCCAATTCCACTCCTCCATCAAGTAATCAGCAAAATAAGGTTGGACACAGCCATGGTGATACTTATTGCTCCAGCTTGGCCCAAGCAGACATGGTACACTTACCTGCTTTAGATATCCAGGAGAAGGCCATGTCGAGTTCCATTGCTTCCTCATCTCCTGACATGGTTTCTCAATGGTTCTCCTCGGTAGAAACAACATTCACTGATCAAGTTAAACAAATCTTGTTGAACAGTCATAGAATAAGAACAAAGATAAGTGGCAAAGATTCTCACGGTCAGAACAAAAATGCTTGAGCCCATCGATGGTACCACTTTCTAACATCTTGGAATACCTCCTAGAATTAAGAGTCAGGCCTCTCTTTCAGCTTTTTAAAGGTTTACCTCACAGCCATAACATCCTTTCCTCAACCCATTGACGACAAATCAGTCTTCACTCACTCAACAACCAAGCACTTTCTCAAGGGCATATAGAACACTTATCCATCTATCAGGCCCCCTGTTTCAGCCTGGTACCTAATTTTAGTGCTTTGGGGGCTCACCTGTAAACCATCTGAACCCAGCACAACAAGCTCCATGCCCCACCTTTCTATGAAGGTGGCTTTATTGGTGGCCCTCACATAGGCCAGGGGAGGGTTGGCAAAATCAGCACATTAATGGCAGACGCACTTCACAGTATTTCATAAAGACAGAGTGGTTCTCCGTCCTCACCCAAAGTTCCTCCCCAAGGTTCCCACTGTTTTTCATTGTAACGAACCCATAAACTTACCTGTATTTATACATCCAAGAATAGCCATTTGTTTTATCCCAGTATCACACTATGACCTTGAATTCCATTACTTATCTATCCAGGCCCTAAAACCATTTTCATAGTTGCTGCTTTCCAGGGTACAGTCCCTGATCTGGGTACTGACCAACTTCTTTGTTCCTAAATGTACGATTGTGGGGATGTATTTCTGATTTGACAAAAGGCAAGGGTTGTATGCCTTCAGATGTGATTAACAAAGAATAGAAGGGGTAGCCACGTCAGTATGTATCTGAAAAAACAGCAAGGAGTCCGTGGCACCTGAATGACTAACGGATTTATTTGGGCATAAGCTTTGCCCACGAAAGCTTATGCCCTATAAATCTAATAGTCTTTAATGTGCTGTTAGCTGGTAGCCGGGGTAGTGAGTGGTCTGTGAGCCCTATCACACACCCGAGTCTTTGACTGCTAGGACAGGGTCCCTTCTCCGTGGGCAGCCAGGGAGGCTGATGGGCGCCCCAAGAGTCTGCCCTGTGGAGGCGGCATGGCACAACGCTCAGCTCTTACTGTGTTTACCCCTGACTTGCTATGATTTTTTTAATTGTGTCTGGTTCTGTTACAGCAACAGGAGGAGTCAGGTTAAAGCTTAAACAGTTACTATTTTATTGTTACAAGGCAAGTTTAGCTGTTAAATGTTACTGCTGTGTTACAGATAACACAGCCACTACAAAAGGCAAGACAGAAAATCCAATGAAAAGTCACTTAAAGGTACCATGAAACCCTTTTGGTTCTCTGAGCTCTTATTGTATGCGCACAAAAATAGACCCCCTAGCAGGTATATTCTCACCCCTGCGATCCTTACTCCGGTGAAGCCAGCGTTTCTCTCAATCCCAATGGGAAGCAGTTGATATGAGACGAAGGCATCCCTAAAGTCTTGGGGGTCCAAGACCGCCAGGTATATGGGTGGATCTCCAATTAGAGGAGGCACAAGGCCCTACTTTATACCCCTGTGGTCACGTAGACGCTTCTCTTGTCATTAAAATGCCAATTAAGTTGGAACATCTTTGTGATGCCCATTCCCACAGGGGGTACAAAAGCTTAATTTGCACCTGTGAGGTGGAGGTAACTAAATCATTAGGGCTGGACATTCTTTCTGATGGGGCGGCAGATTCCTCTTCTGGGACGGTATGTAGGCGTATCAATTACTGGTACCAGCCAAAGGCAGCCCGAGGCCCCAATCACCTGCTGGCCCAATTGTCGCTATTATCTGGTTCCTGTCTAGCATCCAGGGCCATTATTATTCTAGCACCTCTGGAGGCCCTGGAGCCTTTGAAGACAGAGTTTTGCTATCAAGATTCTCTCCCCCAAGGCTGTCAGAGGGAGGAGGGTGGGGTTTTCTGTCTGGCTACATGTGCTCATTGTAGTCCTCATTGTAGTTAACCAAGGCAAAACAGACTCTTCAAAACATCAAGTAAGGCCACTAATGATAGGCCAGTAAGGTTATACTTTTCTTTGTATGCAGGCAATCAATCTCCTCTAATTACACCCATTTCCTTTGGACCAAACACAGCATTGCATTCCTTTCACTACAAGACAATTACACATCCTTCAGCGTGCATTATTATGTGGAAGCTATAGTGCACTGTAAAAGATCTATACAAATCAAAGTCTCTCTATTCATCCATTTGCCTAATGCTAGCATTTTGCACTATCCTCCTGAGAAGTAAAGTTTGGCCCTTTATTTACTAAGTACGCTATGAAAACAACATGCTCAGCATTCATCTCACTATTGCAGGTGCAGCACTGAAATGCTTAGAGGAGAATCATATCCAGTATTTTGCAGATAAAAGAATGATTATCAAGACACAATATCTTGAGGATAAATGCAACTAATATGGGTCAACATCAGTGTAAATTATGAGTGCTCAGAAGAACACATCACCTGAAAAAAAAAAAACCCACTATTGGCTATTGCTTTTCTCCAGTCTGACTGTATCCTTGCTTCTTTCCAAACCTGCTGAATTTCAAGTGAAATATAGACAGCTTTGGAACAGCAGTGATTTCTAACTGATAAAACCGGATTCTCCTTCAAGTGGTCCCCGTGGGTGCTCCAGTCTGGGTGCTGGTGCATCCTTGTGCCGGTAACCAGAGACTTTTCTAGCAGTTTTTGCCACGCTGCACAGGCACTGTGGCACTCTCTAGTGTTGTTGGAATTGTTGGGCGCGTGCGCAGCACAGCTCCTCAGTTCCTTCTCTACCGTCCTCAGCAGCAGACGGAGCCGATTGTTCTCCTCATTTCTGTAAAAAAAAAAAAAAAAAAAAAAAGTTACATTCCCAGTTTTAACCCTAATTTTCCTCACCTTCCAAGTTTTTGAGCCCTATTCTCCTTCCCTGTCAAATTTAAAAAAAAAAAAAATTCCCTTTGTGGTTCGCCGCTTTTCCCCAACCCCTCATTCCCGGCTCTCCAGGCTTTAAAAGATGCGAGTCATGTCGCGATGCCATGCCTGCCTCGGATAGGCACTCTAAATGTATTAAGTGCCTAAGGGAGGGAGCACCAAACTCAGAAGTGCCTCCACTGCTCCAAATTGACAGCGAGGGCGCACTGGGACAGAGCCAACAGGCTAAAGACACTTTTATATGAGAAGTCCTTCCATCCTTCCTCAGAGGACTCTCCTGCAACTTCAAGACCAGCACAATTGAGTAAGGGTATGGAAAAGAATCAACCCTCTACCCACTCTGTTCCTAATACCTCTAAATCGGGTCTTTCCCTGACTCCATCGCTACCATCAGCCGTACAGGTCAGCACCGAGGATAGGCCAGAAACCTCCGGTATGGTGCACTCAAAAGCATCGGCAACTCATAGACTTTAAGATCAGAAGGGACCACCATAATCATCTAGTCTGACCCCCTGTACAATGCAGGCCACAGAATCTCACCCACCCACTACTCACCTATATCTCAGATACTGATGTCTTCAAACAATAGTTGAAAGACCCCAAGATACAGAGAATCCTCCAGCAAGTGATCCGTGCCCCATGCTACAGAGGAAGGCAAAAAACCTCCAGGGCCTCTGCCAATCTACCCTGGAAGAAAATTCCTTCCCAACCCCAAATATGGCAATCAGCTGAACCCTGAGCATGTGGGCAAGACTCACCAACCAGACACCCAGAAAAAGTTCTCTATAGTAACTCCTATCTTCCCCCCATTGGCCTATTTACCACTGATAGTGAAAGGTCAATTAATTGCCAAGATCATGTTATCTCATCAAACCATCCCCTTCATAAACCCATCTAGCTTAATCTTGAAGCCAGTTATGTCTTTTGCCCCCACTACTTCCCTTGGAAGTCTGTTCCAAAACTTCACTCCTCTAATGGTTAGAAACCTTCGCCTAATTTCGAGTTTAAACTTCCTACTAGCCAGTTTATATCCATCTGTTCTTGTGTCCACATTGGTATTGAGCTTAAATAATTCCTCTCCCTCCCTGGCATTTATCCCTCTAATATATTTAAAGAAAGCAATCATATCTCTCCTCAGCCTTCTTTTGGCTAAGGTAAACAAGCCAAGTTCCTTGAATCTCCTTTCATAAGACAGGCTTTCCATTCCTCGAATCATCCTAGTGGCCCTTCTTTGTACCTGTTCCAGTTTGAATTCATCCTTCTTAAACATGGGAGACCAGAACTGCACACAGTATTCCAAATGAGGTCTCACCAATGCCTTGTATAACGGCACTAACACCTCCTTATCCCTACTGTAAATACCTCACCTAATGCATCCCAAAACTGTATTAGCCTTTTTCATGGCCATGTCACATTGCCGGCTCATAGTCATCCTGTGATCAACCAGGACTCCAAGGTCCTTCTCCTCTTCTGTTACTTCCAATTGATGTGTCCCCAGCTTATAACTAAAATTCTTGTTATTAATCCCTAAATGCATAACCTTACACTTCTCACTAATAAATTTCATCCTATTGCTATCACTCCAATTTACAAGATCATCCAGATCTTCCTGTATGATATCCCGATCCTTTTCTGAATTGGCAATAGCTCCCAACTTTGTCATCCGCAAATTTTATCAAGACACTTCCACTTTTGATGCCAACGTCAGCGATAAAAAGATTAAATAAAATTGGCCCCAAAACTGATCCCTGAGGAACTCCGCTAGTAACCTTCCTCCAACCTGACAGTTCACCTTTCAGTATGACCTGCTGTAGTCTCCCCTTTAACCAGTTGCTTATCCACCTCTCAACTTTCATATTAATCCCTATATTTTCCAATTTAACCAATAATTCCCCATGTGGTACTGTATCAAATGCCTTACTAAAGTCGAGGTAGATTAGATCCACTACATTTCCTTTATCTAAAAAAATCTGTTACTTTCTCAAAAAAGGAGATCAGGTTGGTTTGACACGATCTACCTTTTGTAAAACCATGTTGTAATTTGTCCCAATTGCCATTAACCTCAATGTCTCTAACTACTTTCTCCTTCAAAATTTTTTCCAAGACCTTGCATATTACAGATGTCAAACTAACAGGCCTGTAGTTCCCCGGGTCACTTTTTTCTCTTTCTTAAAATTAGGAACTATATTAGCAATTCTCCAGCCAAATGGTACAACCCCTGAGTTTAGAGATTAATACAAATTTTTGCTAATGGACTTGCAATTTCATGTGCCAGTTCCTTTAATATTCTTGGATGAAGATTATCTGGGTCCCCCTGATTTACTCCCATTAAGATGTTCGAGTTTGGCTTCTACCTCGGATTTGGTAATATCTACCTCCATATCCTTATTCCCATTTGTTACGTTGCCATTATCCCTAACCTCTTCATTAGCTTCATTAAAGACTGAAGCAAAGTATTTGTTTAGATATTGGGCCATGCCTAGATTATACTTAACCTCCACTCCATCCTCAGTGATTAGTGATCCCACTTTTTTTTGTTTGTTTTCTTCCTATTTATATGGCTATAAAACCTTTTACTATTGGTTTTAATTCCCTTTGCAAGATCTAACTTTACATGACTTTTAGCCTCTCACTTTGTCCCTACATGCTCTAACCTCAATAAGGAAGCTGTCTTTGCTGATCCCTCCCATCTTCCACTCCTTCTATGCATTCTGCTTTTTCTTAATCACCTCCCTGAGATGCTTGCTCATCCAACTTGGTCTAAAACACGTACCTATACATTTTTTCCTCTTTCTTGGGATACAGGCTTCTGCAACTTTAACTTAAAATAACCCCAGACCTCCTCCACTTTTAGATCCATAAATTCTTCAGTCCAATCCAGTTCCCTAACTAATTTCCTTAATTTTAATAAAATTAGCCCTTTTGAAATAAAAAACCCTAGTCTCAGATTTATTTTTGTTTTTCCTTCCATTTAGTTTGAACTGAATTAGCTCATGATCGCTCGAGCCAAGATTGTCCCCTACAACGATTTCTTCTATGAGGTCCTCACTACTCACCAAAACCAAATCTAAAATGGTATCCCCCCTTGTTGGTTCAACAACTACTTGATGAAGGAATTTATCAGCTATCACATCTAGGAAAATCTGAGCCCTATTATTATAACCAGTATTTGTTCTCCAGTCTATATCTGAAAAGTTGAAGTCTCCCATGATTACACAGTTTCCGTTAGTATTTACTTCTTTAAAAACATTAAAGAGGTCTCTATCCATATCCAAATTAGATACTGGTGGTCTAAAGCACACCCCAAGCACTATCCCAGGGGATTTTTGCCCAGACAGACTCTGTCTTCTCCATTCCATCATTTTATTTCTTTTCAATCTACCTCATTATTGATATACAATGCTACTCCATCACCTTTACCTTTATTTCTGTCTTTCCTAAACAACACATACCCTTCAATACCTGTACTCCAGTCATGCCTAGTCCACCATGTTTCTGTTATTCCTATAATATCTGGTTTCACTTCCTGCACCAGTAGCTCTAGTTCCTCCATTTTGTTACCTAAGCTCCTCGCATTGGTGTACAAACATCTTAATTTTTGCTGTTTCACCTCACTCACATTCTTTACCTCTGTACCTCCAATATGACTAATTAGACTAGTATCCACTCTGCCCTTCCTCCTTATGACCATTCTCTTACCCCCAGCTATATCCTTTCTTTCTTTGTTTTCTTCCCTCTCAATGCTAAAATCCGGCGTAGAGATTACCTGGACATCTCCCAACCGTCTCCCCCAAATTCCTAGTTCAAAGCTCTCTTAATCAGTTGTGCCAGCCTCCATCGTAGAAGTCTGTTTCCTTCCCTACTTAGGTGAAGTCCATCCCGAGAGAACAGTCCTCTGTCCATGAATGCCTCCCAGTGACCATACATCCCAAAGCCCTCCTTATAGCACCACTGCCTGAGGCACCTATTGAGCCTCATACTCCTATCACACCTTTGTTGCCCTTCTCTAGGAACAGGCAGAATCCCACTGAAGATCACCTGAACCTCGATTTTCTTAAGCATCCTCCCCAACCTGGCATAGTCTCCCTTGATTCGTTCCAGCAAGAATCTAGCCGTATCATTTGTTCCTACGTGAAGGATGATCAATGGATTCTTTCCCGCTCCCTTTAGGATCCTCTTCAACCTTAGTTCCACATCCCGTATCTTAGCACCTGGCAGACAGCACACCCTTTTGTCCTCTGGATCAGCTCTGGTTACAGGCCTGTCTATACTTCTCAGTAAGGAGTCCCCAATCACGTAGACCTGCTTTTTCCTGGTGACAGTGCGATTCTCTGGTCTATCCGTTGTTTCCTCTGGCTGCAAGTCCTTTCCATTCCTCTTTTCCCTTGCAATCTTTTTCAACCCATCCTGTATCCTCCTGGTGCTCATTATTGATGTTGTCTCCATCGACTCTTCCCCTTTATGTATGGGACTAGTCACTCTTCTCTTCTTCCTTTCCTTTCCACCTTCAGTGGCCACCTGCTGTATCCCTTCTCCATTCTCCAACTCCACATACCTGTTCTTGAGCTCTATTTCTCCTTCACTGGCCCATCTTTTCCTCTGCCTGGTTCTCATAGTCACATGCTTCCACTGTCCATTTTCTTCACCCAGCAGTCCCCCCACAGAGGCTTTTGATCCTGCTTCAGTCTGCATGTCTAAGCTTTCCCCTTCAGCCACCTCATGCCTTTGCTTCATTATCTGGCACCTCACAAAAGAGCTCAGTCGGAGCCAAAACAGAGGTCAATGGCACCGACCAGCACGGCAGTGGAACCGCCGATGGCACCAGCGAAAGATCGCTCGGCACCAAAGCATCACACCAAAACGGCACCGAGCCCAGCGCCGAAGAAGGAACGTGCTGTCAGACCACCACTGAGTGCCATGGCACCGGAACGATTTTTGGCACCGTCGACACTGCCGCTCCCCCTACTGCCACCATCCAAACTGCATCGTCCCGCACCAACCGAGCGGCGTGACCAGTATCATTCCCTAGTACGGAGCCACATATCATTGGCACTGCCTTCCCTGGGCTCTTCCATCTGTTCCGTGAGGTCTCGATGCTTCTCGCTCGGCCAGTGACATCGGCACCGAGCTAAGGAGCGGATTCTCCTCCCAGCACTCCAGCCCGGCACATAGACCTCAATCTTGGCAGCCGGCCCCAGTCCAATATGCATACTTTTCCGCTCCACACCCTTGGCATGCACAATACGCCAACCCACCTCAACCATATGCCACCCAATGGCAACCATGGAAGCCGCGTCCTAAGATGAGCTACCACTATGCCTCTTCGACTACTTCTAGGTCACCTCCCCCCTCACCTCCCGCCCCACTATCGGCGACTGAACCGAATTCTCCAGCCCCCTTGGAGGCACATGATTCTCTATCTGAAGGGGAGACCAGATCACCTCTCCATAACTCCTCCTCTTTCCCAGATGAAGCGGTTACAACAGAAGCCCCACCATCTGGTGATGACACCAGAAAATTCCAGGACTTGTTCAAGAGAGTGGCTATAGCCCAGGAAAGAGACCTCCAGGAGGTACAGGTGAAATAATATTGCCTCCTCCGCACCCTACAACCCACAGCCACCTCTAGAATAGCTATCCCGATGGACGAGGTTATTATGGACCCAGCCAACAACTTCTGGCAAACCCTAGCATCCATCACACCAACAAATAAGAGAGCAGACCACAAATATTTTATCGCACCCAAGAACATGGACTTCCTTTTTACCCACCCACCTCCTAACTCCCTAGTGGTTGATTTGGTTCGACACAAAAACAAACAACCTAACCTCAGAACCACTCCAGAAGACAGAGACCACAAAAAAGTGGATATTATGGGCCGCAAGGTTTACTTGTCAGCCACATTACTCCTCAGGGCTGCAAACTATACCGCCATGCTTGCGGACTATGACCATGCTAACTATTTCAAGCTTCAAGATCTGCACCAACACCTCTCAGAACACAAGAGGCTGATCTTGCTTAGCATCATACAAGAGGGCCACACGGTCTCCCGTACAGCCCGACAGTCCGCCATGGATGTAGAGGACACCGCAGCTCAAATCACAGCTTCAGCGATTGTCCTTCGCAAAATTTCCTAGTTACAGGCCTCTGGTGTTCCTAGGGACCTGCAGCAGAAGGTCGAGGACTTACCCTTTGACCAGACCAACCTCTTCGCAGCCAAAACCGATGAAGTGTTGCATTCCATGAAGGACTCCCGTACTACTCTCAGAACTCTGGGAATGTTCAACTCCTCCCTTCAAGAGAAGCAGGTACCAACCTTACCAACGCCCGAGAGACTCCTTCATATAGCAGCCCAAATACGATTTCCACCCAAAACAAAGAACCCAGCGGTGCAGACCACAACAACAGCAACAGCAACACCTCATGACTAATCCACCATCAAGCAAACAGCAAGTTTGAAGGTAAGCTCAAGAGCCGGGAAGCCAATTCACTGATACTGCCAACCTATACGCATCAGTTCCACTACCCCCTCTGGGCCTTTTTCCACCAATGGTCCCTCATCACTTTGGACAAATGGGTCCTGGAATTGATTAAATCTATTTACACTGTCCCTTTTACCTACCTCCCTCCTACCCATCCTCCTACCCTGTCCCTCTTCAGGGACCTCTCTCACAAAACCATTCTCCAACAGGAGGTTTCACATCTTCTTCGACTGGGCGCAGTAGAACAAGTACCACGTCAATTCCATGGCCGGGGTTTCTACTCAACTTACTTCCTCACCCAGAAGAAGATTGGAGGATGGCGACCCATCTTAGACCTCAGGCGCCTCAACAAATACATTGCTTGCCACCATTTCAAGATGGTAACCCACACAACTATCAATCAAGGCGATTGGCTTTCAGTTCTCGACCTCCAGGATGCCTACTTTCATATTATGGTTCATCCTGCTCACAAATGTTTTCTGCATTTTACGGTAGGCACCCACCACTGTCAATAACGGGTGCTCCCATTTGGCCTCTCTACTGCACCCAGGGTGTTTTCCAAAACCCTGGCAGTCATAATGGCCTCACTTCGCTGTCAAGGGATCATAATATTCCCATACTTAGATGATTGCCTCATAAAAGGCACGTCCTTCAACGAGACCAAGGCCATGACAGACACCGCAATAACCCTTTTACTCAGCCTCGGATTTAACATAAATTACGCAAAATCCACCCTACTACCAACGCAGAGGCTAGAGTTCATAGGTGCTCTCATCAACACAGTCACAGCGACAGCTACGCTTCCCAAGCACAGGTTTGCTACCATACGCAACCTCATCCTCGAGGCACAGTCGGTTCCCACTGTCACGGTCTGCGACTGCCTCAACATCCTCAGGCACATGGCTTCCACGACCTACGTAGTCAAATTGGCCGGACTCCATGAGACCACTCCAGTCCTGGCTCGCAACAGTCTACAAGCCTTTCAGAGACCAACTTTCCAAACCCGTAGCTATCCCACCACTCATCATCAACTCGCTGCTTTGGTGGACAATTCCGCAAAACATGTAACATGGCGTTCCTTTCCACTCTCTGCCTCCCTCATGGGATGGGGGGGCCCATTTAGGAAACATCACAGCCCAATGCAAATGGTCTTTCACGGAGCAAACTTTCCATATCAATCTTCTCGAGTTGTGGGCGGTCAGATATGCATGCCAACATTTCAATCAGTAAATAGCTCACAAGTCCATTACCATCATGACGGACAATACCACCTGCATGTACTACATCAACCAACAAGGCGGGGCTCGATCCCCTTCCCCGTGTTCGGAAGCTATAAGCTCTGGAACTGGTGCCTGACGCATGGGGTCACCCCTTCAGCCGTTTACCTTCCGGGAGAACTCAACATCACAGCTGATGCCCTAAGTCGTACGTTCCAAGACCAACATGAATGGGAGATCGACAGACACGTTCTCACCCCACTCTTCCTTCGCTGGGGCCACCTAGATGTGGATCTCTTTGCCACGAAAAACAACAGAAAATGCCACCTTTAACTGCTCCAGAGCACCTCTCGGCAAACATTCCCTTGGAGACTCCTTTTCGATCACGTGGGACGCCCCTCTCCTTCACACGTTCCCGCCCTTACTGTCCTACACCAAGTCCTCAGCAAAATCAGGACGGACCAGGCACGTGTCATACTAGTGGCACCTGCATGGCCCAGACAGATGTGGTATCCTTACCTCCTCAAGATGGCGGTGATGGATCCACATCCCTTCCCACTTCACCACGATCTTCTCTCATAGAACCACGAATGGACTCTCTATCCAGACGTTCTCAAGCTCCATCTCCATGCCTGGCTCCTTCATGGCTCCAGGATGCCGAGACTGACTGCTCAGAATAGGTGAAGGACATCCTGATAAACAGTAGAAGACATTCTACTAGAAGAACTTACCTGTACAAATGGATTCTCTCATTGGTATGCTCAAACACATGCAACCCCTCCAGAGCTCGCTCCTTTACCTACCTTACTGGATTACTTACTATCCCTTAAACAGTCGAGCCTAGCACTCAGCAGTATCAAGGTCCACACCACCGCCACAGCTGCTTTTCACCATTCCACGGATGGCGTTTCTTTTCTTGCTAATCCGCTGACCAAACATTTCTTTAAAGGCCTACAGAATACCTTTCCTCCTGTCTGACCTCTGGTCCCCGTCTGGGACTTGAACCACGTTCTAAAAAGCTTGACAAAACCACCATTCGAGCCTCTAGCCACTTGCTCTTGATCTCATTTATCTATGAAAGTCTCCTTCCTCGGCACTATTACCTCCAGTAGGAGGGTGAGTGAGCTTGCGGCCTTGATGGCCAACCCTCCATACACTGTATTTACAAAGGACGGAGTGATACTCTGACCCCACCGTAATTTCCTCCCTAAAGTGCCCTCCCCCTTCCACGTGAATGAACCCATACACTTACCTGCCTTCTTTCCGAAGCCACATGTCGACCCAGTCCACGCTGCATGGCACACTCTCGACGTCCGACGAGCTCTGGCATTCTACGTTGACCTCACAAAGCCGTGGCAAGCCTCACCTAGACTTTTCATCTCTTATGCTGAAAGATCTAAGGGACAAGCAGTCTCGTCTCTTAGAGAATTTTAAAATGGATTACCTTCTGCATTCGAACTTGTTACGCCTTGCATGACAGGCACTTACCTGGAAGTATCACAGCTCATTCCACCAGGGCGGTAGATGCCACAACCGCCTTCCTTCGTAACGTTCCACTCCAAGACATTTTCAGTGCTGCCACCTAGTCATCTGACCACTCTTTTGCGCAACATTATGCACTTTCCTCTTCCATAGCATCCTCCATGGCAATGAGACATGCTGTATTGTCCACAGTTACTGCTACACAGCTCCAAACCCACCTCCATGAGCCGACAACTGCTCTGTAGTCACCCAGAATGGAGCACCCATGGGGACCACTCAAGGAGAAGAGTTACTCACCTTGTGCAGTAACGGTGCTTCTTCGAGGTGTGTCCCTGTGAGTGCTCCACTACCCTCCCTCCTTCCCCTGCTTGGAGCCTTATACTCTAGCGCGTAGAGATGGAATGGAGGATCCGTGCCATGCACGTGCCCAACAATTCCAATGACACTAGAGGGCACCGTGGCACCTGCGCGGCGCAGCAGAAACTGCTAGAAAAGTCTCTGGTCGCCGGCGCGAGGACGCCCAAGCACCCAGAGTAGAGCACCCACGGGGACACACCTCGAAGAAGCACAGTTACTGTACAAGGTGAGTAACTCTTTCTTCTCAAGTGAGATTTAGCCGTCAGGCAGTACATATGGGCAGAATTTTAGCAGCAAGCAGCTCACAGGAAATTCCCTTGGAATAGGGGCAATACTGAGTAGTGAGAGATTGGAGCTGCCCTCCCCCATCAATGCTCCAGCACAGGTGGATGAAGAAGTGTGCTACCTGTTCCTGCTATGCCTATCCTGGGAGCTCTCTCCCTCTTCCAAGAAAAAAAAAAAAAGGAAAAGTGGAAGAGGGATAAGGAGACAGTTGATCAGAGATGCACAAAGATTTTTAGGGTCGAGGCCAAAATCGGAAATTCACTTCTCTTCTCCCAACAGTTTACCACAATAGGAAAACTAGGGTAGGAAGAGTGAGGGTGGATTCAGTCCAAACCACAGCCTTGACTTCTGGGACATATCCCGGAAAAGTTCTGCTGCATCCAAGCAATGCATCCACATTTTCAAAACAGTTTCCAAAAAAAGCGGATGTGTTCTTTTGGCATCCCTGTATTCCTCTCTGAGAGGAATAAGGGATGTTTCAAAAGAAGAGTTTTTTCTGAAATTTGATCCCGTGTAGATGGGCCAAATTTCAAAAGATCCTCTTTTGGGGAAAAAAAGTGGAAAAAGATACATAAATTGCAGTTCAGTTTGTGTATCTTTTTCTGCCTTTTGTCAGCAGTATTGACATAGCCAGAGTGTGATAGATTAGATCACAGAAACATCTTGGCTGTGTCTACACTGGCACCCTTTTCCTTAAAAGGGATGCTAATGAGACACTTCAGAATTGCAAATGCCGCGGGGGATTTAAATATCCCCCGCGGCATTTGCATGAACATGGCTGCCGCTTTTTTCCGGCTCGGGGTTTTGCCGGAGAAAAGCGCCAGTCTAGACGGGATCTTGTGGAAAATAAGCCCTTTTCCGGAAGATCCCTTATGAATAACCCCGAGCCGGAAAAAAGCAGCAGCCATGTTCATGCAAATGCGCGGGGGATATTTAAATCCCCCGCGGCACTTGCAATTCCAAAGTGTCTCATTAGCATCCCTTTTCCGGAAAGGGGTGTCAATGTAGACACAGCCCTTGGGATTGTCCCATGAGCTGATCAAGCCACTGATGCCTGCTTTCTGGGGCTTCTCTCCACCCTGTCCTTCTAGGCCAGAAGTTCTGGCCTTCCCCAGCCAAGGCACAGAGTTGGGGTTACTGTCCCCCTTCAAAGCAACACAGACAGTGAATTGGTTCAGCTCTGGGAGGGCTAAGCTATAGGGCTATTTGCAGCACCCAGAAACCCCAAATACATCCATCTTCCTCTGTAACAGTTTTATACAGAGAGCTCTTAAAGATATCCTCTCCTCCTTATGAGATGCATCCACAGTATCAAGCCCCGGGTAAATAATTAACAAAAGCATTTTTATTAAGTATAAAAAGTAGGATTTAAGTGCTTGCAAGTGAAAACAAAGTTACTAACTGACTAAGCTTTTTTTCCAAGAGTTCTTTAGAGCCCTTTATTTTCAGGTTCCTTCATGTGTATTAGGGATGTTAGCTATCAATTAACTGAATAGTCAATTTACCCCATGAATTCTTACCAGTTAGCCAACTATTCTGTAGTCTGTCAGACAGGGCCGGCACCCAGTGCAATCCAGCCCCACTCCCTGGGAGCCTCCTGCCACCCCACTCTGCTGCCTGTCTATCAGAAGCAGAGGCAGCATGTGGTGCCAGGCAGGAGCTGGTCCACGAGGGGAGCCAATTTAAAAACCAGCTCCCCTTGCAGACCAGCTGCCTGCCTCTGATACAGAGGCAGCAGATCCGGTTGACAGCAGTCTCTGTCTGCGGGGAGCCGAGCTCCCGGTGGACAGAGAGTGCAGGGGGAGGCTGCTCTGAATCAGCTTCTGTCCATGGCAGCCCAGGCTGGTCACAGACGGAAGCTGTTCCAGAAGCACCCCGTCTCTGTGGGGCTGGGACCCCATGCACAGAGGCAAATGACACACACAAGAGGCTGCTCCACAGGATGTGCAGCTGCCTCTGTCCACTGCAAGCCTGGGCTGCTGCAATGAAGAGGCAGCAGTGCGAGGGGGCAAAGGGGGGCAACCAGGTTTTAAGCAAGCTCCCCCCAGGACTAGTTCCTGTTTCCTCCCTTGCTGCCTCTGATACAGGTTAACCCAGGGGTGGACAAAAGGGCCTCCACAGGATTGATCAGGCCCACGGAGGTCCTGCTGCTCCCCTACCCCCAGGCCAATTAGTGCGTGGGGAGCCCACAAAGCCTCCTTCCACCCTGCCAGGAGCACATAGAGCTTTGAAGTACGGTGCGCTGGTGGGAAGAGCGGAGGAAGCTTTGCATGCTCCCCCACCCCTAGGCCCTAATTGGCCTGGGGCAGGAGAGCAAGGGAAGTCTTCTCCCATGCCAAGACCTTGGGCACCTTGGGAGAACATGGTGTGCAGGCGAAGGCCCTCCCTCACTACCAGACCAATTATTGTATGGGGTTGGGGAACCTGGAAATATATTGTGCCACAGGAGCCCCTTGAAAAATTTGCAAGGAGGGCTCCAGTAAAAATGCTGTTATTCCTGAAAATGATCAGCATAGCAGCATTGCACAAGAGGGTTTTTCTTGCGCAAGAAGGGGCAGTGTAGACAGCTTCTTGCACAAGAGCCTCTTCTACAAAAATGGTGGCTCACTACATATGCAAATGAGGCTCAGCAATATTCCTTGCTTAGCTTCATTTGCATAGCTCTGGCACAAGATCCCGTCAGTGTAGACATAGCCTAGGAGCAGATCGTTTCTCATTCTCTGCTCCTGCTTCAAGCACAGAACAAGTGATAAGGCTATTTCTACACTACAATCTGTACTGCTACAGCTGGGCCGCTCTAATTAGCTCTCCCGTGGCGCAGCTCTTTGCTTAAAGGAGAGTGGAGGCCGGGTCACCCGAAACACGCTTGGCTTTCAAGGAAACGCAATTACACCCAGGAGGACTCCGGAGTAGCCAACAGCCGTCCAGACCGCCTGCCGCCCACCCCAGCTGTGACCTTGTTCGGTCTACACCATAAGCGGCGCCTGGCTGTAACGTGACACTACAACCGGGCCAGCTAGTGGGGGGCGCAGGGCAGAGCGTCCCCCATGTGCCCTGCGCAGCTGCCCCGCCCCCGTGGCTTGTGGGACAGCCTCGTTCGTCCAGAGGAGCGCGACTGTCCCTGCGGCTCCGGGGCTCAGCACCCACATTAGAGGGAGGGGCTGCAAGTCCGGCTCGGCCGCTACTCCGGACAGCTAGCGAGACTCTCCCGGGGATCGGCCCCATCCAAGCCAAGCCGGGTCCAGCGGTCTATACACTGGCTTGGACAAGCGACCGCCTCCCCTCATCTCATCCGCTCACCTTATGCGCGGGGCTGGCTACGGAGGCCGGCAGGAGCTGCTTCGCTCAGATCAGATTCCAGCTGAGTCCCGCCTTCTCGCCCTGATTGGCCGTGGCACCGGAGGCTCTTCCCATCACCTGGGTGACAGGGACGCTGTTAGCAGGAAGGACTGCGCTCCCCCAGCCAGTAGAGCGTTGGTGCATGCGCACGCGAAACAGTGCCTGGGGGTCCCAGGCGAGAAGATGAAGGTAAAGTTGAGAAACGCCGTTATCGGGGCAGGCGGGGCGCGTACGGGCTGGGACCCCTCTAGCTGCCTGCGCGTCACGCCGGTCATAGGTCGAGGAGCCAGCCTGGGGCCTGCGGCACTCGGACGCCCTGCCCTGGGCTGGGCGAGCTGCGGGGCTCGTGGGCAGGCTGAGGTGCCCCGGCCTGGAGGGCAGCGCGGCCCGAGGGCACGTCGCTGTGGCGGGGCTGCGGGGAAGGCGAGCAGCTGGCCCGGGGGCGGGGCCGTGGGGAGTGGCTGTGCGCTGCCGGGCGGTGGGAATAGGGATGCGGGAGGGCAACCGGCTAACCGGTACGCGACGCCCTACACCGGCAATGATTATCGGCCCGGTTAGCCGCGGGGTTGCCCGACGCGCCGCCTGCCCCAGGCACGGGGCTACTCCAGCCCCGCGGGGCCCACTGCACTTACGGCTGGAGCAGCCCTTGTCCGTGCCCAGCCCATCCTCCGAGTCGCAGGCTGCGTGCTGGCCCCCCGGGACCAGGGCCGATCGCTAAGGGACCAGCTCTGTGAAAACCATTGGCCCAGCTCCACGGGAGGCAGCTTCTCTGCTGAGGGAGGCTACACGTCAGGCTCTGCAGTATAAATCTTATTTGAGCTTTACTAGGGTGCTGTGCCCCCTGCGAGCTATGCGCACCAACCTCCCATCTGTCCACCCCACCGTAGCTGGATCGTTGCCTCCCCTGCTACTCGTGCCACAGCGGGAGCAAAGTTGCCACCTTCCTGCAGCCAAATAAGGGCTGAAGCTGTACAATGTCACTCTGTCGGCCCGCAGGAAAAGTTTTTTTATATATGTATATAGAGAAAGATACTGCAGAGCCCACAGCGCATGTAACCTAGAGATGTTAAAATGAGTGTATTCAGGTAAATGTGTAACTGCTGAAAATTTGAGTGCTTACACGTTTACATGCCTTGCATGCAGGGGACTATTTATAAATAGAAAACTTAAATTCTTCTAATTTAAATAAAATTAAATATCCAGTTTATGTAAGGAAACTCCATTTTTTAATTTTTGTTATAAAATCCTATTCACTGTACTAGAAACTTTTTTTAAAACTGAAGAGTGAGCTTCTTATGCAGTCTCTTAAAGTAATGAGAACATTAGAACAGCCATACTGGATCAGATCAGAGGTCCAACTACCTCAGTATCCTGTATTCCCACAGTGGCCAATGCTAGATGCCCCAGAGGGAGTGAACAGAAACCCGTAATCATCAAGTGATCCCTCTCCTGTCATCCATTTCTAGCCCCAGACAAACAGAGGCTAGGGACACCATTCCTACCCATTCTAGGTAATAAACATTGATGGACCTAACTTCCATGAATTTATCTAGTATTCTAGTTCTTTTCTGAACTCTGTTAAAATCCTGGGCTTCATAACAAGATGTGGGGGGTGAGGTAATTTTATAGTTCAGTTACAAGTAAAAGTACACAACTAAACCAAGCAGCAACAATCAAATATGCTGTCTTTGCAAAAGTCTGAATTTTTTAAATTTGTATTAGCAATTTTTTTAAAAAAATAAAGTATATTTGTACTATTTTCACCTTTCGTTTTTAAGGCTGAGCTTTTTCAACACCAGATCTGAAGTGTCTGCCATGAAAATTCACTTTTCCCATGTAGAACAAAATACCTGTGACAGAATTCTTTCCCTTTTGTACATTTTCTATCCTGCAGCCTGTCTTTAATTGCTTTTCTGAATGTTAGCTAGATTTACTAATATGTACTAGGCAGGTTTAATGTTCTTCAGTGCTTACCATTTTAAATTTGTAATTCCCTTTTTCTTCCCTCAGCGAGTATTTACTCTATTAGAAAAGGGTTTGCTTGGTTCTCCTGTGCAATTCACTTGGCAGAAAACTTTAGGAAACTTCCTTGCTGTGACAGGGTAAGATAAGAAATATTTAAATATTACTATTATATATATGGAGGTAATTGAGTTATTTTCACATCCTTTTGTTAATGTTGTATATTCACTATCACAGTATATGTCGCAGTTCCTGAGGTAACTTGCATTTCTGAGCCCCTTTTTTGGCATTCTTGAGGGCACTCAATTTTGGTCTCAGACATCACTAGCTTGTCACCATTCTCAGGGCGAAGTCTTGTAACTGTCCACCTGTAGTCCAAGAATCTAGGCTACAATTCTATGTGTAAGTCACTGTGATTACTACAGTAGATCTGACTTCAGTTCAGTACCTATAGTCCTAGTCTCTCATGGGCAATGACAGGGTTAACTAGTGATCAACTAAGCAATGATTGAGTTATCAACTGATCAGCGGCAGTTTTGTTGTTTTCATTTCTTTTTATCATGTTTCTTGAAGTAGGTCCAACATATAGGTAGAGTTGGCAGAATTCAATTTTTTGTAACTTAGGCAGCTAATATGTATCTTTATTTTTAAGATTTGTGTTTGATATTTAACAATTATAATGTTTATACCTGTTGGAAATTAAGGGGAAGGAGAGTAATAGGATAACACTAACCGTGGGGCCCCCAAGATGTTCCCCGGACTGGCAACAGGGCTACAGGGGCACCCTGCACAGGTGAGGGAACCAAGACACCTAGGTAAAAAGTGCCAGGGAGCCTATCATTCTCACCCAATGGAGCAAAGACCCACGGCAAGGACCCCAAGGAGAAGGATGACTCCCTGAACACAGAGGGTGGCCACTCTGCTTTGGCTCCTGTGTTTTTGGTGAGTGAGGGAATGAGTGAGTGCAACTCTTCTGTCATGGCTCCATAAGGTTCCCTGCATGTCTGCAGGGCCTGACACTTGATTCCTGCAGGTTCAAGGTGTGGGGAAGGCTGTGATCTTGGCAGGTCAGAGCAGAGACTCCTGTCCAGAGCTATGAGTAACGGGACAAGCCCTTGGTCTGAGAGGAGGCTACCCCCTCTCAAGTGGCTCCAGCCCAGGGACAGGGCTCCCAGTACATCATCCTTGCAGTACTAGCTCAGGGTCTCTGCTCTGCTCTTCCAGGACTGCAGCTTTTTCTGGACCATGCACCATCAGGAATCCAGTGTCACAGGCCCTTTGGTAGTATAGTGAGTTCTCTTCCACCATAATATTACAGCATCACTTCTAGAATGGCTACCTGTGGCTTCCAGTGATGCTATAGGACCAGTGACACTGGGTCCCTGCAGATACAAGATGCAGGAAAGGCTGCAGACCTGCCAGGGCAGGTGGGGTAGAGCAGAGACCCTCCACCTTCTACTATGAGATGAGCCCCTGGATTTGAAAGGCTCCTGCCTGGGAATGGATCCTGGTGAGTGAGAAGGCCATGACAGTAGTCTTTCCTGCCTCACCTCAGGACTGGTGATACCTGATCCATGAAGACATAAGGTGCACAGAGGGGTTTTTTTTAATTTCACTGTGTCAGTTTAAATTGAAGTCTATTTTCACCTACCAATCTAAATTAAATTCTGCAAAGCCTGTGTATATTGTGGCAGACAAAGATCGCAAGCTGCAAGAGTTCATTGGAGGGCAGGAATATGGGCTGTTGAGTGAACAAGTTCCCATTTCCTGAATAGGCTGCTGGAGACTGCTGCCCAGCAATTAAGTCAGGCAGGCACCTGGGACTCATTAAGAGCTGACGTGCAGTAGCAGTTAGGGCCTGCAGGTTCCTTTATAAAAGGTTTCCCCTCAGGCAAGGAGGGGGAAGGACTGGAGTGAAGAAGGAAGCACAGAGTGAGGCAAATAAGAGGTTTTTCCCAAGATGCCAGGGAGAAGGTATTGCAGGAATGGTTGGGGAAGTAGCCTAAGGAGAGGCTGCTATATGGTGGAGATAAGGTCAAGAGCCTCACTAGTTGCCATTATGTAGGGCCTTGGGCTGGAACTTGGAGTAAGTGGGCAGGACCAGGTTCCACCCATATCTGGTGGGCTACCACAAGGGAAAAGAGGACTTTTGGACCGCAGAAGGGATTTCTCCTCCAAACTAGTGTCTGGCTTATGATGAAAATGGCTCATTAAGCAGGGAACCTTCACCTCTAAAAGAACCAAGAAACAGTGGGAGGGTCACCTCAAGCTTCTGAGGTGTCTTAAAATCCACCAGGAAGAGCAGGACCCAGGGGCACTACCAGAGTTCCATCACAATATGCAGTTTTTACCAGGGCTGAGTCTGCACCAGATTTGTTATTTACTTAGGTAATTAAAGAAAATCCCTCCTAGTGATTTTAGTTCTTGTAGGAAATTCTGAACTCCCCCATGGAGCCAGAATACAATCCTTAGCACATAATCCTACATATAAGATTTATAAAGCTGATATATTATGATACAATGATATTATAATATTCAATATCTTTTCTAATGTTATCTTCTGTTTGTAAGAGAGGAAAGCTTATCTTTCCCAGACCTGAAGAAGAGCTATGTGTAAGCTTGAAAACTTGCTTCTCTCACTAACAGTTGGTCCAATAAAAGATAATGTTTCACCTATCCTATCTCACTAATATCATGGGACCCGCATGACTACAACACAGAATATATCCATAATATCTGTTACAGTAAGTACCTATCCACTGGAAAAATCAATAAATCAAACTCATGAGCCATATCACTGTGGCATGAAAGATCAATGGGGGGAGGGGCGGAGTTTTTATAGAAACTTTAAAGGTATTTACAAGTGAACAAGAAAACTAAATTAATCTTCTCTGTTTTTAGAGCTGATCACACTGTAAAAATCTTTGATCGTCATGGGCAGAAGAGAAATGAAATTAACTTATCAAGGTAACTATAAAGAGTGTTTGGAGCACTTTATTTTAAAAATGGCCTATTCATACATATAAGTAATATGTGAAAGGTGTATTTGAGGCAAAACTGAATTTGTACAATAGCCATGAAAAATGAGGAAAATACTATATATTCTTGCACATAAAAAGTTATGTGGCTATACTGTTTGTCAGATGAAAGGTAGAGATAATTTTAACCAGAATTTCAAGACCTCACATAAATAGCTCATTGCTAAAATACATAAATGTATAACACATGTGGCTGGCTAGAAAGATTTAAAATACTAAAAGTGGCGAGGAGTCCTGTGGCACTTTATAGACTAACTGAAGTGTAGGAGCATAAGCTTTCGTGGGCAAAGACCCACTTCATCAGATGCTACCCCTCTTATACTTAAAATACCAAGTTATCTCTGGTCCAAACTTCATCTAAAAGCTGTATAAAAGTATTTTCTTCATCTGACTTCTCTCTTCTCACCATCTACTGACTTCTCTCTTCTCACCATCTACTCATGTTAGTTAACAACCAAAAACTATCATCTTATTTTCTATTCCATTCTAGTCTGATTCCATTTTAATAAAGGCAGTCTCCTGTCCTCTATATAAGCTCCCCTTCCTCCAAATATACCCCAATGCCTACAAAACATAATCTGTTTTTTGCACTTTTTTTTTATCTATGCACTGAGACCTTGAAGTACCTTCTGTATAGCTGGACCTGTGTATGGAACTCAAAGCATTTAAAAAAAAAAGCTACCACTGAGGCCCTGGACCTATACCTTCTATTCTAAATTTACCTTCTAGAACCTCTGCCCCATAATTCTCTACATCATTGGTATCAATACATGCCATGACCACAGGATCTTCCCCAGTGCCAGCCAACCAAACTGCAGGTGATCTCCTGACATCTGGCAATGAAGTCACCATGTTGTTCTCGTGGTCGCCAGCTATCTACATTTCTGATGATCGGTCTCCCGTCTCCACTGAAAAATAACTGTTGCAACAGCAATCTCAGAGCATGAGTCTGCTGGTTCAGATTAGTGTGACAAGGCAAAAAATAGCAGTGTACATGTTCCTGCTCAACTGGAAGCCCGGGCTCTGAGACCCTCTTCCCCCCAGGTTTCAGAGCCCAGGCTCCAAGCAAAGCAGAAACATCTGCACTGCAATTTTTAGTATTGTAGCACAAGTCCAGGTTGGAGCTCTGAGACTTGCTGCTGTGTTTGGTGTGGGGGAGAAGTTCTGCACTGTAGAGGTACCTGTTGTTTTTCCCATTGTACTGTAAATTAGCGTATATAACCCACGTACGTGTATTACCCGCACCCGTGCATCACCCACAGTTTTTCCTGATTGTGTGTTTAAAAAAAAAAAAAGTCTTAGATAACCCATGCACGTGTTTAGCCCGCAGGAGATGAACCCCGAGTACTGTTAATGAATAATAACGAGGGTAATTAACTCAAGCATCAGGGTCTGAGCCTGTCACACAGAAGCGTTTGAGCTCCAGATATATCATTGCACAACTGCCAAAGCGCAGAGTAGATAGCCGCAGCCCGACAGGGCAGACTGGCTGTGTCACGGGAGGCTGCATGGGAAGGAAAGGTGACTGAGCTTACCCCTCGCACCATCTCCAACCCTCCCCAGCTGCCTTCTGCCCGTGCTGTGCACTCTCCCGGGGGTGAGCTGTCTGACCCAGGCAGCCAGAGCCAGGAGCTGAGCAAAGGAGCTGTGTCCTTAAACACAGCACCCCTCCTCTCACAGAGAGACAGCCACGTTCAGACAGACACAATAGAGGGAATGTCACAAGGTATTCCCATGGGACTTGGAGTGCAGGGCACAGGGGATGAGGTTTCACAGCTGATTACCTCCTCCCTGACTTCTCATCCCCCTCTGCACTGCCTGCTGATTCGGCACCTCAACCGTCACCGAAGTAAAAAAAACAAAACTTGTATAACGTGCGGACGAGGATAGCCCACAGGGGGGCGTGGTTTGTAAAACTTTGCATAACCCGTGGGTTATATACGCTAAAACATGGTAATTCAATCCCCTCAGTACATGAGACGTGTCAGTCTCCACTATCTGTTGGAAGGAGAGTCCCATCTAAGGGGGGTATGTTCCTTCATTCCACCTTGATGTCCCTTTCACCATGAGTGTGACTTCTTCAGCTGGACAACTGGGGAAGTCAGTTCTGAGGTGAGCCTATATGCAGGGTCTATAAACAATTTCATCCATCTCTGCCCTTACAGTTGAATAGTTCTGTGCTCAGGATGCTGTATACAGGCTCTCATAGCCATGAGCTACTTGTATTGGATGTATATGTACGCCAATTGGCCACAAAGCAAATAGTCTTTCTTACATACTGCCACTCTGAAATAAATTGTTGAGTGTGCTGTTTAGTCTGCTGCTGACTTACCTGCATAGCTAGACTGGGTTTTAACTTTTATTGGAAATTAATTTAACTTTGTTGTGGTCTGTTAATTATTCAAGGAAATGGATTTAATTCCCCAGTCTGCCAGGCAATAACAGATCAATGTAGAGCGTTGTTGTTCTGAGTGACTGACTAGCACTCAGTCCAAGCTCTGTTGTGGTCAGTCATCCTGAAAGACCTCAGGTGATGATGACACTGCAAAGAAAAACCCACAGCTGGCCCGTGCCAGCCACCTCAGGTTCCTGGGGTTTAAGCTGCAGGGTTTCTTCCATTGCAGTGTACACTTCTAGTCTGAGGCCTAGGATCCTCCCTCTTCACAGGCACCAATTTGAGTCCAGAAGTCTGCACTGCAGTGAAACATCTTCACCTACCAATATGCATAAGCCAGGGCTGCAAAGGTTTATACAAACATTTGTGTTCCAGAATCCATCCATCCTGTTTTCTTCAGGCATGCAGCTGAGCTCCTAGAATTGAGTGTCTCTTTTTCCCCTCCCTGGCACTTTAAGGGACACTACAATAGCCCCTTAGACTGAGTCAACTGACACAGGCCAGCCAAGGGTTTTTAATTGTAGAATTACCCCCAAGAGGCTTCTTCTGCACTATCTCTGAGGATTTTTTTTTTATGATCCACAGTCTTTTCCAGTCCTAATAAGAGCCTTTGGTGCCCAAGCCCTTCCTGCACTAGTGCAGCAGGGAAATGTACCCAATGCAGAGGAATTTATAATCCTTAATTTCCTTCTTTAATCTTAATTCTCCTCTGCTGAATTGTGAGGTGTGTCTGCCCTTGTGCTCATTGTAGGAACAGCAAATAGAGCATTTCCTGCTTACATGTGATCTTCTGTCCCTAACTTAATATTCTTCTGAGAAGTACCAGGCAGCTGTCCACATCAGGTGGCCTCCAAAAATCTATAAGGTTGTGTGACAGCTTGGTGTCCCTTGAAGATCCAGAGTATGTTGGAAGGGACCCTCTAGCCTTGGGATGTAGCAATTGATCAGAACTCTGGAGCCCCTGTTGAACACACACGTGTTAGGAAGAGGTCATAATTTTGATGAGATTAGAGCTGGGGTGCAACTTTTACTTGGAGATTCAGGTTTCTGTAACGTAAATGTCTCATACTGTCTAAGGTTTGTTATGAGGGGAGGAACTGAGTCGGGGGCTTCAGTCTGACTGTGTATAATTTTGTTGCATACCCTCAAACTTTAAAAATCCACTAGTAAATTTTATTCTCTCTCTCTGTCTGTGTTTCTTAAGCAACTGTGTTGCTATGGATTGGGATAAAGATGGGGACATCTTAGCCATAATTGCTGACAAATCCAGTACCATTTATCTGTGGGATGCCAACACAAACAAAACAAGCCAGGTGGACAGTGGCATGAGGTAAGAACAACTCTTCTTGTAAAAAGTAAAACATGTCAAGAATAGACTACTGCAGCATGTGGCATGCTCTTGTTGGTGCTACATCCAAAATCCATTTGGAAGCTGAAACTAATGCAAGTGCAGCAGTCTGTTTCTTAGGAGAGAGATGTTGCCACAGAGATGTTATATTCATGTTTTGTAGACTTGATGAGCTATCTTTACATTTCAAGGTAGAGCATTTCTGTAGGTTTTGCTCTATAATACCTTAAATGGCCTTTTAACTGTCTACTTGTGAGATTACCTCTATCCAAAACATGTGCTATTGCCAAAATTGGGATCAATAGAAACACTTGATCTGGAATCAATTCAGTTTAAAATAGAGGTTGCTGCTGAGAAGGCACTTTCCCTAAGGATTCCTCAACTTTGGAACTTGTTTCCCACACCTGGGGTCTAAAAAGATGAGTCTCTTGACCTTCAAATGTATTACAAAGATCTTTCAATACTGCTTTTGAGGCCAATATGTTGTGTTGCTGAAGGGCAATATGTAATCTTGTTGCTGTAAAGTTTAGCTGCTCATTGTCAGTGTATGATGGAGATTGTGTCTGAATATTTTCTATAGTATGATTTGTGTTTTTAAAGCAGTGGTTCTCAAACTTTTTGGCCCAATGGCTGGCTCAGTGCAAACCTTTCCATGGACCACCAGTTGCTAATGGAAACTCAACATTAATTACATCATTATGCCCAAGCCACTTTGCTAGTGCTACAGCTGAATGGTTTAATTTAAATTATTAAACAGATTAAGCTTTTTAACTTTCTCATGTTATTTATTTAAAATAAGTTTGATAAACTAAAATATTAATTTATGTCCAACACAAAAGGTTTAAATGTTTTCTTTATGGCAGTGGTAGGGAATCTTTTTTGGATTCGGGGTCATTGATCTACAGAAAAATCAGTTGGGGACCACACAAGTGAGAAGGAAAAAAAAAACTCATCCAAAACCCCCCGAGCCCTCACTGAGGTGGCTCCCAACTGAAACATCTCATTCCTGTGGTGCTCCAGCCCCATGGGGTGAAGGGAACGGACAGAGAGGACTGAGGTTCAGGGCTTCCCATAGGCCAGATTTACTTTTCTGGGGTTCTACAGTTAATGGACTTTGTGGACCCCCTTAGGCTTTGGTGGGGACAAAAATGAAGGGTTCAGTGTACAGGACAGGGCTGCCAGCAAGTGTGACAGAGATGGAGGGGGGTGCAGGATCTGGGCGGAAGATGGGGTATAAGATGCGCTATATGGGTGAGAGAGAAGGTGCAGAAGCAGGCTGGGAGTAGGGGGTCTGGCCAGGGGGAGGGAGCAAGAGCAAGGGAGGGTACAGCGTGTGGCCAAGAGGGAGGGTGCAAGATCAATGGTGGATGCAGGAGCAGGGTGTGGGAGTAGGTGTTTGGCCAGGAGAGAGGGTGCAGAGCAGAGGTGAGCAATAATTTTCGATGAGGGGGCACTCCAAGAATTTGGTAAATGATCAAAAGTTGTACTGTTCCATTATTAATGGAGAAGGTGCGGGGGTCTGGGATGGAGGTTGGGTGCAGAAGGCAACTTGGGTAATGATTGGGGTGTAGAATCTGGTAGTGAGTTTTGGATGAAGGAGGGGATCACGAGCTGGGGCAACAGAGTAGGATCAGAAGGGAGTCCAGGGACTGGGAGGGGAGTGTGACCTGGGGTAGTGAGGTGCAGGGGTTTGGGCTGTGACTTGGGACAGGGGTGCATAGTCTGTGAGGGGTAAGGATGCAAGAGAGGATTCTGGACCAGAGAAGGCTGTAGGAGGAAGGAGTGCGGGGCCTGGGAGAGGATTGGGACCTGGGTCAGGAGTGCAGGAGGGGGTTCAGGGATTTTGGCTGTAATCAGGGACAGTGGATTGGGGAGCAAGATCTGGGAGGGATTTGTGACATGAGGTGGGGCATACAAAGAGATCCAGTCTCTGGGAAGATCTGGGGGCTGGAGCAGGGGTTCAGAAAGTTTGGATTACCTGTAGGGTTGCCAGGTGTCCGGTATTCACCCAGACAGTCCGGTATTTTCACCTCCTGTCCTGTAAAAAAATCAGAAAATACCAGATTCCTAAAATGTCTGGTATTTTCTGATTTTTTTTATTTTTTTCCCAGATGGGAGGGGAAAGTACCGGGTGCTTACCTGATTCCACAGGGGAGCTGTCTGGCCCAGAGCAGGAAGACAAGATGGCAGATGGCCACTGGCAGCCTGTTAGGGCCAAAAAGCCTCAAAAGCATTTCATAAAGGGGCTATGCTGGTTTTTTTGCTCACTAACTTTGGTCTCCCCCTTTTTTTTTCCTCGGCAGAATTTTTTTCCCCAGTGGGTTTTTTTTTTGAGGGGCGGGGGGAAGGATGTTCTGTACTTTTGGTTAAACCATCTGGCAACCCTAATTACATGAGGTAGGGGAGCAGAGGTTTGTGGGAGGGAGGGGCTTATTCTTGCTGGGAGACCTTACCTGGCTCTCAGCCAGGTGCCCAGCAGGTTCCTTAGCCAGGGTCCCTGCCTTCCAACCCCTGTACCTGTTCAGGGAGCTGCAGTAGCCATGTTTACTGCTTTGAACAGAATGCTGAAAAAGGGGGGGGAGATGAGGAATGAGTGGCATTTTCTATGCTGTCCATCCTGCAAACAGGAAGCTGCTATTGGCTGAAACCAGCCAATGGGAGCTACTGGGAGGTGGGGCAGCATGAGATGTCATTCTCCCCTCCCTCCAGGCTCTCAGTGTTCAGAAACACAAACACACATGTGGCCCTGCAGCCAGCTTTCCTGAGTGCCAAGCAGGGTCAGGACAGGCAGAAGGATAGCTGAGGCTCTTGCAGACTGGATCAGCCTGCAGATTATCTTTTGCTCAGCCCTGCAGTAGGAGCAAGCTATGGGTGTAGGGTCTTGGCTGGAGGTTAGGATAAGTGAGGAGGATTGGGGTGCAGGGTCTGGGCATACGGGAGCTGCTTACCTGGCTCCATGCCCTTCTGGGTCCCAGTAGGGCCGCCCACAGCTACCATTGGCTACAACTCCACCCAGTGAGAGTGGCAGAGAAAGGCTGTCATTACGCTGGCATTCCCCCAGAGATCTGGTTGGGAGGGAGACAAGAAACATAGTGTAGAGCCGCTTGTTCTGCTCTCTTTTCACACTCCCTTTCCGCTTCTCCACAAAAAGCCCTTAATTATGCTGCTGTCCTGGGATTGGGGCTTTCTTCACACTCTGTCCTTGCCACAGGGAAAGCCCTTGATTACACTGCCATTCCCCCAGCTGAGCTGGGCAGGAGGAAGGCGAGAAATGCAGCGTGGCTCTGTTCTCTATCTCTTTTGAGCCGGTGTGGTGGGGTCAGCACTTGGTGGACACGAGGCTAGAGTGCCAACACACTCCCTGCTGTGGGGAAATCGGGAGAGGGGGGATTAGCTCCAGCTGTGGATGACCTGGGAGGCAGCCACGGATCACTAGTGGTCCAGGGACTGCAGTTTGAGAGACACTGTTTTAAAGAAATATCAAGAGTGCCTAAATCCTTAGATTCTCCTCCTATCATTAGTTGCATAACAGTAGCAGTCACAATGTGCTAGGTACTTTTAAAGCATGTGAGATAATAAAATTCCTGCTCCTAATGTCACCCCTTAGCAACAGAGCAAATATGTTCCTCTTCACATGATTTATGAGAAACTTGATCCTGACAGTCACAGACTCAAATGCATCTCATTTTGTCTCCAGTAGCTGGGATATGAGCAGCTCCTCTTACAGAAATATCTATTCCTTTAGTACTTCTGCTCTGGGTAAATAAAAACTGATTTAAAAAATTATTTAAATTGGATTTTAAAATTTTTTAATCATTAATAAAATACTAAATTTCTCATTTAAAAATAAGTTACAATTAAGTCTCATGACAAATATGCTACACCTACACTTGCAATTTCATAAAAGTGAATTAATGGCTCTAGTCTGTCCAGCCTAACTCAAGAAGCAATAGCTGGTAAAATTCTTGGCTTTCAATTTCTGTTTCTCAGCAGACTAAAAAGTAACATGTGCAAAGAAAGACACAAGCTGGATAGGGTCATTTTTGTTCTGTGCTTATGTGGGGGTAGGCCTGGGCCGAACATGACAAAAGGAGTTAGTTAAGACATTGTCTTAAAGACAGAGATTATATATAGAGTAGGATGGAGGCAAAATAGAAAGGAACAATTAAGTGGACTGGAAAGAAAAAGGAAAGACCTTACTCAGAACACACACAGCTTTCTAAATTCCCCCACACTTTGTCATGGTTTCTGGGTATAAGAGACTCTATCTCTTATGAGTATTCGTTCCCTAAGCAAAAAGGAAAATATTTCAAATGTAAGTAGTGCAAAAAGAAGATGCAAGGCCTAGTTGCAAGAATGTAACATCATAAGGAAAACTGCTTATTGTGAGGAAATGATTTGGATGATGTGGATATGGCTGAGTGGGTCAGCTGGTTACTAACTTAAATAATTCACTTTGCAGTACATCATTCTTCAAGACACTCTGTTCTTTTTAGGATAAATATTATTTGACAAATTTCCAAGTTGTCTGTTGTGCTGGATGTTGCAAGGGAAAAACATTAGCTTAGCTAATCCTTATGGCTTGTTTAGATAGATTCCCACTCTATTACCCAAGTATACAAGATAGAAAACTGCAGTAAGAGAAGTCTAGAGTTGCCAATTGCCACTTAGTGTCATTTTCAAACATACCCTTTATTTTGAAACAAAATACAGGTCTATGTAGCACTTTAAAGACTAACAAGATGGTTTATTAGATGATGAGCTTTCGTGGGCCAGACCCACTTCCTCAGATCAAATAGTGGAAGAAAATAGTCACAACCATATTTACCAAAGGATACAATTTAAAAAAAAGAACACACATGAAAAGGACAAATCACATTACAGAACAGAAGGGGGATGTAGGGGGGAGGGAAGGAGGTGAATGCCAGTGAGTTAATGATATTAGAGGTGGGGAAGGGGAGATGTCTGTGAGTTAATAGAATTAGAGGTGATAATGGGGGAAGCTATCTTTGTAATGGGTAAGATAGCTGGGGTCTTTGTTAAGTCCCGTGCGGAGAGTGTCGAATTTTAGCATGAATGCCAGTTCAGAGGATTCCCTTTCAAGTGCAGATTTGAATGTCTTCTGAAGTAGGATGCAGGTTAGCAGGTCATTCAGACAGTGTCCTTTCTGGTTGAAATGACAAGCAACTGTTTTTTCTTTGTGATCCTGTCTAATGTCTGTTTTGTGGGCATTGATTCTTTGGCGAAGTGTCTGAGACGTTTGTCCAATGTACATAGCAGACGGACACTTTCAGCACATGATAGCATAGATTATATTTCTGGAGGCGCAGGAATATGTATTCTTGATCTTATAACTCACTTGGTTAGGAACATCATGGTTATACCATAAGTCTATTCCCTATGTCACTTCATCATAACTCAGCTTTTTCCAAGGGAACCCCATTCTATAGCTGTTTTCTTAAAAAACCCAGAAATGTCAGTGACTTCATTGGGGTTTACTTCACAATTAAGTGCACTCTAAGCATAGACCGTCTTAACTTTTTGGTAACTTGATTTAAATCAATGGTTTTTTGGGTGATTTAAATTGGGATTTAAAACACCTTGATTTAAATCAATCCACCATGTTTTTGCTTCTGTTGTTATCTTTTATGCTTGTTAGTTTACAAAGTAAAAAATACAATAATAAAACAAATAAAATGTCCTTCAAGGGCATTTTACAAAAAATACAGTCCCCCTCATGTAATTGGATTTTAGAATTGATGTCTCAGTGAGGAAGCCATACATAATTGCACACAACAATATAAATGCAACAGGAATGTCAGGATTCAGGCTTGGCTGACAGATTGGGCTGCAGGGAAATTGAAATTATATTTTTAATTAATTCAATTAAAATATTAGCCTTTTATATTTTTTTAAAAAATCACACACAAGATAGCCTTCCTGTATCTGAAACTCAAAGGAAAATAGCTTCTGCTAAGCTTTCTCACTACATTGGATAATTTGTCAATCAAAGAACTATGATCCATCATGTGAATACAATAATGGGATCAGTTCCAAATTAACCATGACATGACAATGCAAAACAAATTCGAAAAGTACCATCTCTTTTTAACACTTCTTAGAAAGAAATTTGTCAACTTGATTACCTCTGGTATATAGGCAGTCCCCGGGTTACGTACAAGATAGGGACTGTAGGTTTGTTCTTAAGTTGAATTTGTATGTAAGTCGGAACTGGTACATATTGTAGGGGAAACTCTAGCCAAACATTTCTCCAGAACTCAGTTTTATTCTCCCACACCTCACTTCCCTCAGTCCTTTATTCTCAAGCTGAGGTGTCTGCTGAGAAAAGCCACTCCGCGTCTCCCTGGTCTGCTGGGGGGGGCGCTAGCTTCGTGTCTCCCTGGTCTGCTGGGGGGAAGCAGCTAGTGCGGGGTTGCCTTACCCCGTTTGTAAGTAGGGATCCGATGTAAGTCGGATCCATGTAACCCGGGGACTGCCTGTATTTGAAAATATATCAAGGATTTTTAGACCTTATGGACAGGTGCCAACATTTAGATGTGGATATGTATTGCATTTGTACATTTCTAAATATTTAAACAAATCTTTTTTTCCCCTGAGTTCATTGCTATTTTGAGCATGCTTAAGCAAGTCTGAAAGTGGCAAACTCCCCTTAAATGAATGAATGAATTAGATTCAGCTCAAGTTTACCCAAGACTTTGCAAATACAAAAAGAAATATAGTGAAAAATGCTCTTGTTTAAGTTTTTTAAAAGACTCTCACTGATGCTATTTAAGATTACTTTATTGTGTTTTTTTTTAAATATTTGCAGAGACCCAATGTCTTTCTTGCTTTGGTCCAAAGTTGGAGCCTTACTTGCTGTTGGAACAACTAAGGGAAACTTGCTTATTTATAACCGACAGACTTCTCGCAAGATTCCTGTCCTTGGTAAGTACAGGGAGAACCTCTTAAAATTCAGGATTCTCTGGTCTGGTAGGGAGTGCGGCTTGCGCTGGCACTGTGCAGGGTGAAGTCCCGACTGGAGCTGGAGGCAGCAAAGCAAGCTGTCTGGGGCTAGCACAGTGGGAGATGCAGCCCCATCCAGGGCTGGCATGATAGGAAGCTGAAGGCAGCAGGGCAGGCAGCAGGGAGTACAGCCCCAGCCGGGAGCTGAGCCTACAGTTGGGCGGGGAGCCATGACCTCTCCTGATCTGGCAAACTCCATGGTTTGGGAACATTAAGGTCCTAAACCATGGAATTCAGCATAGGACCAGGGAGGTTCAACCTGTCTTATACTGAATTCATAGGGTTTGTATGTATCTGAGAGAAAAATTGTACTCCAAGTGTTAAGTTTCCTTTTTGTTCAGTTTAAAAATATAATACTGTATAACTAACTCCAAAGTGTACCTTTGTTCAAGTAGCAACTTTTGTTTCATTATGCATGCGAGAATGGTTTCTTATAGAATACTTTGTAAAACATCTCTGCGATGACTGAGTGGCAACGTTCTGTACTGCCATGTGGGAAACTGGGAAACTTGAGCTAAATTTTTTTCCCTTGCTCCGCAGGCCAGAAAATTGGCAGTGGACTGTTTTGTGTTGATATTCTATCATTTCCATGGTATATTTGAGGAGAAACATCAATAAACTTTAGAGTCCCATGGGGGGGGGGGAGAAATGGCAGCTACTGTAAACAATTTAGGTTTGATACAAATCAGGTGGAAAGATGAGAACGTCCTAAAGGTTCCATAAAGATACAAAGGCTTTCCTCTCTAGGATTTTTTTTTTTTTTAAAAAGAAAAACTTTCATGATAAATATTTTTGACAATTATGCGTTCTTTAATATTCACCATGTCAATTTTTTGTTTCACAGGCTAATTATTTTATGAAAATATACATAGTTGAAGTACATTAATCTTTCCTTTAACATTTAAATTTTTTTTTTAATGTGTGTATTGTAGGGGTCAAACCTGCCTGGGATGGATATAAATTAGAGGTCACATTTTCACCTCTAATTTTGTATACTTTTTTAAAATATGTGTAAGTTAGGTGTATATTTGTTTTTCAGGTAAACACACCAAGCGGATCACTTGTGGTTGCTGGAGTACTGAAAACTTGCTGGCACTAGGTAGTGAAGACAAAATGATAACTATTAGCAATCAGGAAGGAGATACTGTAAGACAGGTAATATCATCACCTTTATTTTATTGTTATACTTTGTTTATGATCCTGGGGCAAAATTCTGTGCTGGTCTCTGAGAGTCACAAAACCAAACTCTGTGCCCAGTAGGAGTGGATTCTAAAGTGGCTATAAGTCATCTTTGCATTCTCTTAATCTTGGACTGCTTCCAGGGCTGGAGCATAACTTCAGCATACTTTGGAGCCTATAGCAGTTTCTTTGGGTTGCCCTATGGACTCAAGTACTCTTCAGTGCTGCATGTTATGGCTTGCCCCAAAATGCATTATGCTGCAGTTTGTCCAGAGCCTAGCCAGGAGCTACCTGCGTGGGGAAGAGAGCGAGAAGGTCATGCACACAGATGTGTAGGAACCGACTGAATGGAGCAATTGGCATATGCTAGTGGCAGTCAGGTATGGTAGCACAGTGAAATGCCAAGTCTGATCCCGGGAAACAAATATAGACTGATGCGATCACATAGTTATGGGACGATGACTGGTGGCTTGCAAAATTTTTGTATATATAAGGCCATTTGCATGGAGTTTTGCGAATCATTTTCCCCCAACTTGAAACACCATAATACCAGAACGAGACCCTTTTTTACACTTGAGAAGTGAATGGCCATAGGTTTTAGGATGCTCACAATGCCATACTGCTACCAGTCAGTCAGGAATTAATTCAGAATGGGTAAGTCTACAGTGGGTGCTGCTGAGAACCAAATAGCAAAGGCAATCAATACACTTCTGCTAGGAAGAATAGTAACTCCAGGGAATATGCAGGGCATAGTGAATGGCTTTATTTGGATGGGGTTCCCGAATTATGATTGGGCAATAGATGGACTGCGTACCCTTATCTTCACACCAGACCACCTTGCGAAAGAGTATATAAACCACACGGAGGACTTGGATGACGTGCCATTTCACCAATATCAACATGGGATGGTCAAGAGAGGTGTATGAGATCTGAATCTTTAGCAACTCCATTCTCTTCAGGAAGCTGCAAGATAAAACTTTCTTCCCAGACCAGAAAATTACCATTAGAAATGCCAATAGTTGTCTTTGGAGACCCAACCTACCCCTTATTCCTATGACTCATTAAGTAATACATAGGCAGCCTGAAAAGCAGTAAGGAGCAGTTCAGCTACAGGCTGAGTAAGTGTAGGACAGTGGTAGAATGTGCCTTTGGCCATTTAAAAGGATGCTGGTGAAGTTTATATATTCGATTAGATCTCAGCTAAAGCAATATTCCTATTGTTGCTGCTGTGTGCTGCATAATATCTGTGAAAATAAAAGGGGAAGTTTCTGGTGGGGTGTAGGACTGAGGCACGTTACTTGGCAGCCTGTTATGAGCAACCAGACACCAGAGAATAAGGAGAGTACATTGAGGCACATTATGCATCAGAGAGGTTTTGAAAACCAGTTTCTTGAATGACCAGACAATGATGAGACTACCTTGTGTTGCTTGTTCCCAACCTTCCCCATTGTACAATTATGTGTGTTGCTCTGTAAACCAGCCTCTCTATCCACTGCCCCTTCCCAAATGCAGTTGGCATAATAAATAAAGATCCTGTTGTTCTGAAATCATGCATTTTTCTTTAGGAAACACAGGGAACACAGGCAAAACTGAATACAAAAGGAGTTGCAGGCATAGCTAAGGTTTCATAACAGAGGGAGAGCACAAGGACATGTCTTATTACAGTTCCCCTGTGTAGCAATCACAGCTGTGGGAATGTCAGCCTTCTGCTCCAGGAAATATCCCTGGAAGTGGAGTTAAAGGCTTCCCACATTCTAGGACTTCTAGGAGAGGAGGATATGGAACTTGGTGAGGAGGTATAAATTGTCCCCAAATCTGAAATGGTCATGTGTGAGAACAAAGTAACAAAAGCTCATAAATCAGTTGCGCCGTGACATCATTGGGGATCCCCTTCCTGACAGCTTGTAGTCCATCTTTGTGTGGAATGTTGGTATAGCGAGCTTCTTCCTCCTTAGTGGCTAGGGTGGTGTTTTCTGAAAGATAACTAATGGATTGTAGTTTCCTCAGGATGTCAGTGGTGTGTTGAAGCTATCTGGGAGCCCTGATAGCAAAGGGCCTGAGGAGAAAGTCTGCATAGCCAGGCAATTCTGCCGAAGGAGTGCAGTGCCTTAGATGATGGGCCATCCAGGACATCAGGTTTATGGATTTGGGTAGTAGATGGAATACTTTGAGGCTTTGGGTGTTTGTCTACGAAGATTTGTTCCTGTGCTGCTTCAAGAAGTTTCTTGAGTAGATCATATAGGTTTTTTTGGTATTCCTTGTGGGATCAAAAAATAATGCAGTGTTAGAGAGTTGTCCAGCACCCTCCAGTTTGTAATCTGACCTGTTCATGATAACTATAGCACCTCTTTTATCAGCCTCTTTGATTTCTGAAAGAATCATCTGCAGAAGTGGGCTGTATCCATGAAAGCTCGTGATACCATCTACATGTTTTGTTAGCCTATAAAGTGCTACCAGACTGTTTGTTGTTTTTTAAGTTTTTCCTGTTACAGACTAACTCTGCTACCCCTCTGAAACTTTTTATTATAATGTCAGCATTGTTTCTGAGCATTTCATGTACAGCAGTCCCCGAGTTGTGAACGGTCGAGTTACGACCATTCGCATTATGACCGAAGCGGTTGTAAATGCGGTTCCCGAGTTACGAATGCGATCCGTGCTTACAAGCAGCACGGTTGCCATATAACTCACTAGGGTCCGAGTTATGAACACTTTGAGTTACAGCCAAGTGTTTGGTCCATAACTGGGGGAGAGGCTGTACAGCATTGTTTTGAGCATTTAATGTATAGTAAAATGGCTTTGGAATTTTTATGGAAGCAATGCTATATATATTCAACATGAATCTCCTTTTGGTAGATAGAGAGGGCTGCTTGTTTCATCCTTTTCAGTTCTGCTTGTCTCTAAATGCTCTAGTGTTGGCTCTTTCTTCTTTTCCCATTATGGGTTTGATTGGTTTTCTTTTTTAACACGATCTCATTTGGTCATGCCACTTCAGTTACTAATATATCTACATTAACATGAATTTAACACCTCTATTTAGACTTACATCTTTATCTGCCTTTCGGACATCTATTGCTGGATGTTCCCTGGTAATTAAAGCTCAACAAGATCAAAGCTGTAGTTTCTTTCTCTCTCCTGTTATTAATGAAGAGAGGATGTTGATTTTATGAATAAAGGTAGAATAGTGGAATTGTTACTAATATTTATATTGCACTAACACACAAAATATTCTAGATAGGAAAAGTGTCCTCTTATCTTAGCTATACAGTGCTCAGCACACTATGCGTAGAGTTCTGAAGATCTGCGAAAATCCACTTTATATATGCCATACCGCATCTGTGTATGTGAATGCAGATATCCATGGTTTATTTTTGTGGATGCAGACACACAATTTTGCATCCACACAGGACTCTAATTATATACTACATAAAAATAATATCTGAATCTGGACTTTCTTTGCAGACATCAGTAAGAGCAGATCCCAGTGATATGCAGTTCTCAGTGATGAAGACTGATGAAAGGATATCAACCAGGGAAAGCACAGTAAGTGACTGTATGAAACCAATGCATAGTAACATTCAGCACGTCAGTTGTTCTGAATGTAAGGGGAATGCTCTATCTGTGTCTGCTGCGTTAGGCTACAGCAGTGGTTCCCAACCCCTAGTCCACAGACCAGTGGGGTTCCACAAACCCCTGCCTTCCGGGCTGTAGCACTCTTCCAGGCTATGCCCTCAGCTGCTAATGAGCCTTGCCCATGGGGGAGCTCAGTTCCCTATAAGGTGCATGCCTTCACGCGCACTAAAAATTCTCCTTCCACAGCGAGTGACGGGTGGCTGTCCCATGTGCTGTGGTTGAGTCGGGCCGCAGTGAGGCTATCCCTACTGGGGCAGCCTCGCCATGGCCTCACTTTGAGCTCTGGTGGCTCCCCAAGGTCCCAGGGTGCTGCAGCCTGCAGCACTGGTTGGAGTTTTGCAGGGGGGAGCCAGGTTCCCTGACTCAAACCAGCAGGTGTCAAGGGGGCTAGTACCACCAGCTGTCAGATGGGTGCCATGAGCCCGAGATGCGCATGGGCTGAGTGAACCTGCACCTTTAGGCCCCCACTGTTAGTGGCCTGGAGAGCCACCAGAAACATGCGCCCGTCTGTGCTACAGACACTGCTGATGCCGTGTGTGTGTCGGGGGCTGGGCTGTCGCCAGGCCTGGCAGGGCAGGAGCAGGGTCTCTTCCTAG
The DNA here is from genome assembly GCF_049634645.1 of Pelodiscus sinensis. NCBI lineage: Eukaryota > Metazoa > Chordata > Testudines > Trionychidae > Pelodiscus > Pelodiscus sinensis. Next base: position 93,199,840 of record NC_134715.1, on the reverse strand, counting down.
CCACAGAAGAGCGCTTTGCTGTGAGGCAGGAGAAATGATCATGGTGTGGCAGCCATAGAGTAGCCACGACCTGGGCAGTAGCGCTCAGCTGGCTGCTGGAAGGCAGCAAAGGCTAGGTGGTGAGGGGAGCCTAGTGCAGGGGGGCTCTGGAGGTGGGACTAATACTGGGGGATTGCGGCACGGGGGCTTGGGATGGGGCTACTATTGGAGACTGGCACTAGGGGGAGACTTGGGTTGGGTGCAGTGGGGCTCTGGAAACCTGGAGGTTGGCATTGGGAAATCTCGTGGTGGTGAACTCTAGGGGATGGGGGGCTGGCACTGGGGATCGGTGCAGGAGTCTCTGGGGACAGTGAATGGTACTGCGAGGATAGTGGAGGGTTTGGGGCCCTCCTAGAGGGTTAGGGCGGGCACTGGGGCTTTTGGTGGACTGGTAACATTTTATTTGAATATTTGCATATTATGCAAATAATAAATATGCAGATGTTACCAGTCTACCAAAAGTTTGTGAATGGGTTTGCCAGTCCCTGATATCAAAAAGGTTGGAACCAGTGACCTATAGTAATAGTTAAAAGGTCCAGATGCCATTTTCTGAAAAGGAAGAATTAATTTGATTAAAATAAATTACACTACACACAAAAGTAAATTTGCTGTGGTATCGTTAGAAGAAGAGCTTAAAATAATAGTAATTTTTAAATATATCAGACGTTTAACACTTACAATGAATAATGGTATTCACACTTAAGAACTGAGGGTATGTCTACACTACAAAGTTAATTCAAACTAACGGACGTTAATATGAATTAACTTTGCTAGGCGCTACACTAGCATTCCGCTAGTTCGAACTTAATTCGAACTAGCGGAGCGCTTAGTTCGAACTAGGTAAACCTCATTCTATGAGGACTAAGCCTAGTTCGAACTTACTAGTTCGAATTAAGGGGTGTGTAGCCCCTTAATTCGAACTAGTGGGAGGCTAGCCCTCCCCAGCTTTCCCTGGTGGCCACTCTGGCCAACACCAGGGAAACTCGTCTGCCCCCCTCCCGGCCCTGGACCCTTTAAAGGGGCACGGGCTGGCTACGATGCCCGTGCCAGGTGCAAGCCTGCCAGCACCCAGCTAGCAGACCCTGCACCTGGCACGGCTCGAGCCAGCCACCCGATGCCCCCCAGCCCTCCCCCTCTTCCCGGGACCAGGCTGGCGGCTCCCGGGAGTTTGCCCGGGACCGCAAGAGGCGGGCACCCGCCTGGTCTAGTGCGGACACCGTGGACCTTGTCCACGACCTCCGCACTAGGCACAGGAAAGTGGCCGTCTAGGGCAGGAGAGCTGCCAGCCTGGCCACCCAGGAGCAGGTGTGCATGAAAATCAAGGTTGTCCACTGAAACCCCCGACCCTGAGCCCGGAGCTTACAATGGCCGTACTGGGTCAGACCAAAGGTCCATCTAGCCCAGTAGCCTGTCTGCCGACAGCGGCTAACCCTAGGGACCCTGGAGGGGATGGACCGACGACAGTGACCAAGCCATTTGTCTCATGCCATCCCTTTCCAGCCTTCCACAAACTTTGGGCAGGGATACCACTCCTACCCCCTGGCTAATACCACTCCATGGCCCCAACCTCTATCACTTTATCTCACTTCTCTTTAAACTCTGTTCTAGTTCTAGCCTTCACAGCCTCCTGCAGCAAGGAGTTCCACAGGTTCACTCTTTGCTTTGTGAAGAACAACTTTCTGTTACTAGTTTGAAGCCTGCTACTCATTCCTTTCCTTTGGTGTCCTCTAGTCCTTCTATTATGGGAACTGATGAAGAACTTTTCTGTATGCACCCTCTCCACCCTACTCATGCTTTTATAGACCTCTATCCTATCCCCCCTCAGTCTCCTCTTTTCTAAACTGAAAAGTCCCAGTCTCTTTAGCCTTTCTTCATTAGCCTCTGATCATTTTAGTTGTCCTCCCCTCTCCCACCCTTTCTCTTCCCCTCTCCCACCTCCTTTTCCCAGTCTCCCCAAGTTTTGTTCAATAAAGAGAGATTCTATTTTTGACCACACGTTTTATTTATTTTTGTACATCAGGAAGGGGGGCTAGGGAAGGGTAAATGGAAGGAGGTGAGGGAGGAATGGGGTACGAGCCCCCGATGGGGAGGACTGGGCTGGCTCTGCGGGCTTCTGGGGGTGGAAGGTCTCCTGTAGCCCCCCAGTTGCCCCCTCTCCCTAGATTGCAGCCTGTGGCAAGTGCAGCCGGTCTGATGGCCGAGTGCTGTGATGTGCCCAGTGTGGGCACTCAGGGCACTCCAAGCCAGGACTGCTTTGCAAGCGGGGCACCCCTGAGAACTGTCTGTCCGGGGTGGGGGTCGGGTCCCTTTAAGCACAGCCCTCGGCTAGCCTGAGACAGCAACTCCACGCTCTAAGTCCTACTCTGATGCCCTGCCGGCACTGCTTCCGGCCATCCTTAACCCCGGTTGAGGGTCCACTTAATGTGGACATGCTAGTTCGAATTAGCAAAACGCTAATTCGAACTAGTTTTTAGTTCTAGATGCGTTAGTTAATTCGAACTAAGCTAATTCGAACTAATTCGAACTAAGTTAGTTCGGATTAGCGCTGTAGTGTAGACATACCCTGAAAGCTTTAAGAGATGATGATTGGAGAGGGGCTGAATCCAGATCTTTGGATTCATGCACACTCAGACTTTGGGGAACCTCAAATCTCTAGTTATCAGCTATTACAGTTTTTTGGGGCTTTGCTGATGCTTGGTTCTTTTCCAGCTATATTAAGAGACAGCATTTGGAGTTGGTGCTTTTATTTTTGCATTTGAATAGTCCTAAAATAGGAATTATCATGAATAATGCTTCACTTTTAGATAGAGGGCAAACAGAATGATCTACTTTGGAATATAATATTTTTGTTTAATATCTTTGTCAATCCAAGCAAACACAATGCATGAGAGACATAACATTCTTTCTTGTTTTCTTGTTATTAGATATTCTAGTAGGAAGCCTTCGTTTTCTGATGATCTACTCTCCTCCTATTTTGTATAGAATTTACCCTATATTGACTAGCTGCTTTGTCTGATAGTAATGCTACTTATTTGATCACCAGAGAATGTAGAGAGAACATTGAGAATTGATTCTTTGTTCCCCTAGAGTAGGGGTTCTCAAACTTCATTGCACCGTTTCTACCTTCTGACAACAAAAAATACTTCATGCCCCCAGAAGTGGGAGGTCTGAAGCCCGAGCCCTGCCACCTTGGGTGGGGGACCAAAGCCCAAGCTCCACCACTCTGGCCAAGGAAGCCAAAGCTGAAGATCAAGGGCTTCAAAGCCAGGTGGTTAGCCTATAATTCAATTCCTGCTGCTGCCCAAGACTGAAGCCATCCGGCTTTGGTTTGGCCCTGGACAATGGGGCATGGACTTCAGTCTTGGACTCTCGCAATTCTAAGCCAGTCCATGTGATCCCATTCAAAGGGAGTTGCAACCCATTTTGTAGTCCTGACTCTCAGTTTGAGAACCCCTGCCCTAGAGACAAAATGCATTATCTCTGGGGATTTCTTCAAATAAGAAGCATTTCTTTGGATAGAAGTTAAATTCTATGTCTTAATAATTTTAAGGAAATCATTTTAAAGTAACTTGAATAACTTTTAAGGAAATTTCGTTCTATTACATATTTTTTATGTTTAGAAATGATATCTGCTTAGAAGCTTTGTTTATCATTGCAGTGGCAATGACTAAAATTAACCTCCAAATACTGTGCTTCTGTTTCCTTGCATCTAAAGGAGAAAAATCTCAGCATCCCCAAAATACAATATCTTATGACTGTCAAGTTATAACTTGACCAATGGAACTAGACCTTGAACAGAATTCTGAAGATAATTAGTACAAAGCTTCATCATTTAGTAAAAACAGTACTGTAGTGTTTTTTAAAATGTTCTCACTGGATGTGTTTTTCACTTTTCAATTGGCAGATAAGTGTGGTGGTTGGCAAAAAAACATTGTTTCTTTTTAATTTGAATGATCCTGATAACCCAATTGATCTGGAATTCCAGCAGCGCTATGGCAACATTGTAACCTATAGATGGTGAGTAAACACTAAGTTCTTAAAATTGCAAGAAAAAGTTGAGGGGCATCTTTTTAAATGATATTATTTTTTTTTGGTATTTAACCCACTATCACATGAGGATTTTGAGGATGTACAATAGTCCTTTTAATACAGTATTCTTTTCAGACTAAAGCACTGGTCCCTAAACTGGACATGAGGTAATGTTCAAGGAGCACTTGGCAGGGCCTGGGCCAGCCACCAGAGGGGACAGGGAGGGAACACCACCCAGCCCTGCTTCACTCCCAGCACAGCTCCATTTGCAGCGCCTCTTCATTTCCAGCTGCAGCTCTGCTCTGCTCCAAGCTCTGCCCTCAGACCATCTCAAACCACAACTCTGCTCCAGCCCCAGCCCTGCTCCACTATGTCCTCTACTCTTCCCTCCATTCTCATTCTGCCCCCAGGCCAGCCTCCCCCTCTAGACCCACCTCTTTCCCATCTCCTTCTTCGTCCTCAGTTCTGCTCCCAGTTTTGTTTTCAGCCCAAGAACCAATTACAGTGCAGGTGGGATCTCCCTGGTCTTGCACCCTTGAGATCCAACTGGTCCCAGATTAGGATTTTTCCAAACCTAGGAAGGTCACTTCTGGCTCCCTGGCCCAGCTCCAGCCCCACTGTAACCGGGCAGCTCAACTGGGGTGCACTGGGCTCCCAACCCCTCTGGCAGTTCACTGCTAGCAGCCTGCTGCCCTGCCAATCCACAGGGCTCCCAGCCACCAGTCCTCCACCAGGACTCTCTGATCCTGGAACAGTTGCTGGATCAGAAAGTCACAGTTTAGAGAGATTCAGCCTTGGATGGGAGGGCATTGACAGATTCCATTACTGATAAGGAGAAGTTTAGTCACTGCTAGACTAAGGGTATCTACAATTTACAGTCACATCAACTGAAAATTGTTGTTTAAAAAGTTGGGATGTCAAACTGAAACAGTAGAACTGTGGTTGTACTCATTCTTGGTAATGATATGGTTGCTGAAATTAGTGAGTGGCTTCTGTTAGAGGAGAAGTTGGTGACACAGAATCAGGGAACGTTCTTGATGTAATCTGTTTATTTACAAAAATATACACACCTGAGGCTGGCTTGCATCAGCTGACTTAGGCTTGCAGGACTCATGCCATGGAGTAAAATTGCAGTGTAGACATTTAGGCTAAAACCAAAACCCTAGGTCTGGAACTTCCCACAACTCTGCCCCAAGTTAGCTAATGAAGGCCAGCTGTAGGCGTGTATATTCTTGTAAATAAACAGAGTTTTATGTAAACATATCAATAAAACCCATTCAATGATTCTCTGGGTGAGTAACCTGCTTGTATGCAGCTTTTTGGTAAGGAGTTTTGTCACTAGATGTGACAATGACAGGGGTTGGCAATAATTTGTAATGGGGTGCCACTCCAAGAATTTGTAAGTGGTCAAGGGCCACACTCGTCCATGAAATTAAAGGAGGTGTGGTATTTGGGATGAAAGGTGGGTGCAGAAGGAAGCTCAAGATAGGGAGATGGAGTGCCAGAAGGAGTGTGGGAGCTGGGAGGGAGTTTGAGGGAAGGAGAGGGTTATGAATTGGGTCAAGGGATTACAGTGCAGGAGGGTGTGCAGGATCTGGGTGGGGCTTTAGGTGCTCAAGAGGATTCTAACCAGGAGGAGGGTGCAAGCTGGGAGGGGGTTGTGACTTGTGGCATAGGTGCAGGAGGGGAATGCAGAGATTTGGATTGTGACCTGGGGCAGGTGATGGAAGCACAGAATCTGGGAGGGGGAATGGGTGCAGGAGCAGGATGTGGAGGGTTTGAGTTATGTGGTTTGGGTGTGCAGCGGGGGCAGAGAGTTTGGGAAGGGGGGAGCTGAGGTGCCAAAGGCAGGCTCTGGGCAGGAGGCACTTACCCAGGAGCTTCCCAGCCAGCAGCCCAGCAGGACCCTACGGTAGACTCCATGCCTTCTGTGCCCCCCACATGACACTCAGAGTGGCCAGCTGCAGGGCCCATATATTTCCATGGCCACTGCAAGCCCTGAAGGGCAGTACTTTAGGGTGCTGCCTGCCCTGCAAACACATTCTCTCCCCCACCCTCCTCCCCCTGACTCCCAGTGGCACTCAAAGAAACACTTGGCCCTCTGAGTGATGTGAAGGGGTGAGGAAGGCAGGGAAGTCTGCACAAGGCTATCTATGGGCTGCAAGCCAGATCTGGTGGCACAGGCCATATTTTGCCCACCCTTGGATGATTGTTTAGGACTCAGTGACCTTACTCAGATTCCAATGCTTAGGAATGATGGGTGGGCTCAAGCCTTGAAAATCCAATTTAGTTTACACTTGTCAAGGAGGAGAAAAAGATAGGAGCAGAATAAAGGCATTCAGGTGACCAGGAAGTATTTAAATACGAGAACACACAGGAATAGCGAGCTAGACAGAAAGCAGTAGTATGAGGCAGGAAAGAGCAAGGACAACCTAGCAAATGGTAGCCTTTGAAGGCATGAGGGTCCTGCTCACTTTTCTGAGCCCAGAAAGCCCCAAGCTCTCTGGACAGCCCAAATAATGCCTTGGAGTGGTGAGGAAACTGAGGCAGACACACAGAATCATAGAAATTTGGGGCTAGAAGGGACCTCACGAGGTTATCTTGTCCAAACCCCTCTGCTGAGGTAGGATAAAGTATACCTGACAAGTGGTTGTTCTTAAAAACTTTGAATAATGGAGATTTCACAACCTCTGTTGGAAGCCTATTATCCTTATAGTTTTTTCTAATATCTAACTCTCTCCTTTACTGCAGATTAAGCCCATTACTATTTGTCCTGCTGGTTACTGAACTTGAGAGACAGTTGACTGCCATCCTCTTTATAGTAGCCCTTGAGATATTTGAAGACTTTTTTCTTAGGTCCACAAAGTTTTGCTTTCTCAACACTAAACATACCCAGTCTTTTAAGTGGGAGCTAGTAGTGCTGAAATTACATGCCTTTTAACATCCCTAATATAAACCCCCATGATTTTGTACATTTGGAGTTATTTTTCCCATTGTGCATCAATATTAAATTTTAATTTGCCATTTTGTTGTCTGGTCACCCAAGTTAGTGTGATCCTTTCACAATCAGCTTTTGACTTAACTATTTTAAATAATTTTGTATCATCTGCAAACTTTGCCACTTCACTATTTACATCCTTTTCCCATTTACATCCTTTGTAAACTTCACAGTTTACGTCCAGCCTGCCACCATCCCTCAGCCAAACTGAAGCCTTTGGCAGGCTCTTTGCCTTCTACACACAACAGTCAGCTGAGGAGACCATGTGCTCTCTATGTGCCTTGCCCTCTGGTGAGGGGGCTCTGCAAGCTGCCTCCACCCCCAGCACAATCTCACAACTTCTATTAGCCACAGTTCAGCCGAGTTGCCTGCCATGCTTGCAGCTCAGGCAGCGCATGGAGGGCTTCCCGCAAAGAGTGCATGGCTCAGAGAGTACATGGCCTCTGTAGTCAGAGCCTTTGAGTAGCATGCAGGAGCACAGAAGGCAGGTAGCCTGCCTGAGTATGCTGCTGGGCTGGTGGCCAGGAGCTGCCTAGATAAGTGCCTCCTGGCCAGAACCTGCACCTGGCACCCCATCCCCTCTTCTTCTTCCCTCCCCCCCACACACAACCCTCCACCCATACCCCTTCCAGACCCCGCACCCCTATTTCCTTCCCCACGTCACAACCCTGACCTCCAATTGTAATGGGATTGGTGAAGCATGAGTCTTCCTTACAAAAGCTTTGCAGACACTTCCCTGACATATTGTGGTTTATCTATGTGCTGATTCATATTCAACTTGTGATTCACTATAAGCCCCAGATCCTTTCAGCACTACTACTGCCTAGCCAATTATTCCCAATTTTGTAGTTGTGCATTTGATTTCCCTTTCAGAGTTCAGTACTTTGCACTTATCTTTACTGAATTTCATCTTGTTCGTTTCAGACCAAGTTAATTTTTAATTCTAACCCTGTGCTCCCAAGTTCTAACAACACCTTTCTGCTTGGTGTCTGTCATCTTCAGAATTTGTAAGCCCATACTCTCCACTTCATTATCCAAATCATTAATGAAAATGTTGACTAGTACCAGACCCAACAGGGCCATCCTTGGGGTTGGTGTGCTGGACAAGGACCTGGGGAACCATTCTAAGGTGGTTTTGTCAAGAGCAGGGTACCCTCCTCCTTACTGCTGCTCCCAGGAGCCTCCTGTCTGCTGTTTTCCTTCAATGAGGAGAAGAGTCCTACACGCAGCTCCCATCAACAAATATTTTTATGTCTGCTGTAGGAAGATTCTGTGTGGGGTTTTTTTTTCTTTCCCTCTTTGTTTCTTCAGCACTTTGACTTTCAGCCTGCTCAAAGTCCTCATTCTCATATTGCATTACTATATGTTGTAGCCAGGCTGCCCAGCATCTCTCTCCCACTTCTATTGTTGGTTTTGCTGTAGGTACGGTGATGGCTACATCATGATTGGCTTCTCACGTGGGTGCTTTGTTGTTATTTCTACACACATTCGTGAGATTGGTCAAGAGATTTTTCAAGCTCGCAATCATAAGGACAACCTAATGAGTATTGCAATATCACAATCACTAAACAAAGCTGCATCATGTGGAGACAACTGGTAAGTGACCCTATTTGTATATAAAATGTTTGAATAGCAAGCATCTTAAATCAAGCACGATTACTTACTTTCTTAATTGTTACATCTTTTAATTTCTTGTTTCTTTTATATTGGCTAATGTGGTACTTGAATCCAAAAGTGTTACTAATGTACTTTCATTACTGTGTACTACTGATTAGATACAGAGTTCCTGTTAGCAGTAGTTGTTCATCTAATCCACTTAATCTATTATTGAGAAAATTTAACTCATTTATGGAATACTAAGGGTTGATCTGTATGAAGGTATATCTGTTTACAAACCAACACAGTTAAAGTGTGGATGCAATTATTCGGTACAAAGGTATTTATGTCAGTGGAGTTGAATTTACAGGAGTAAGCTACATTGACGTAAGGCTATTATATCGACTGTATAACAGGGTCCATGCAAGGAGAAGTTATACTTAAGTGTATCTATTTTTAAACCAATATAGTGGTACAAACTCTGTGTGTAGACAGCCCCTCTGTTTGTTAGATGTCTAAAATTTATTTAGAACAATGTAAAATTCATGCTCTGAAGCTACGAAAATTTTGGCTTGGATAAATCAGTATTTAGGACAGTTTTCTCCATTGAGAGATCATGCTACAATCTAAAGCGTTTTGCCTCAGAAATAAGAGCATTCCACACAATCTCAACTTCTATGATCGGCATAATGTGAAAGTTAGATTTTCACACTATGACCAAACAGATAAATTATCTGCATATCTTTTATTATCTACTTGTACAGTACTTAGCACAACAGAATCCTCATTATTAATATTCATTATTTGTACTGTAGTAGCACCTCGATTGTTACCCTCAGTTCAGGATTCCATTATAGTAGACATTGGATCAACAGACCACCTCACCTGCCCCAGAGAAGAGGCCCATGACACATAAGGTGCATCTACACCGCACACCCTTACCTCAAAATAAGCTACACAATTTGCACAATGAGAATTGCATAGCTTATTTTGAAGTAATTTCAGAATAAAGCGGAATTCCAAAACATCCCTTAAACCTCTGGAGCGAGGATTACAGGGACACTGGAATAGCGCACCATTATTTTGAAATCTATTTCAAAATAATGGGCACACTCAAAAGACATGGAATAGCTATTTTGTCAGCTCCTCCTCCCCAACATGCCTTGCTCACTGGGCACCCGAACCCTGCACTTATCTGCACCTTTCTCTCCCTCCCACCAGTTTTGGAGGAGCTGTGAATTGCTTGATTCGTACTCTGTCCCCTCTCCTCCCTCTCCCTTCCAGAGCTGGAATGTAGTGAATCAGTGCTCTCTCATCATAACCATCATGAAATGAAAGTAATCAATGAATATAGTACTAGTAAAGGTAATGACTCTTTATATTTTTTTTGTAGCATTAAGATCCATGACCTGTCAGAACTGAAGGAAATGTATGCTATAATAAACCTGGATGATGAAAATAAAGGTATGATCAAGTTTTCAATGCTGACATGTTTTGCCAAATCATATAAAACAGAATTTTATTTATATTGACAAGTTGTTTAGAAGAGAGACAGTATAGACAATATTTATTGAATAGCACTCTAAATATAGACTGTGGTTAACTCCTTCCTTTCCAATATGTATGTATTATGAGATGGTCTATTTGCCAAACTGGATATTTAATGTAGCTTTTTTTGTGGGAGAGGGGAGGATTTTAAAAATTGCTGAGATTCTGTTTTTCAAAAATAGTTGATTGTCCACTGTTTTTCAGTCCATAGCATGTAATATTCAAATTACTAAAATAATTTAGTGTTTATTTTTTCCCATTTTGCATTGTGGTTTATTTTTCTGAGTGGCATGTTCTTGTGCTAAGAGCATGTATTGGGTCTATTCTATTCTAATCCTGATTACTTTCAGAGTATTGAAATGAGACTACATCTCTGGAGCTGGAGTCCTGTGTTTCTCTTATTTCAATACTCAATTCATTTATTGTGAATTTTGAAGTAATTCCTTCTAAAACTAATACCAGAATAGCAGGTTGTGATCTATGATAAACTATTTTTGTTCTGTTTTACATACTTTTTATACTTCAGTGCAAAGAGTTGAAAAATATTCTTAAATAATGAAATCAGGTCAGGGTTTCTTTTTAAAAACAATAGAATGGCTTGTAGGTTTCACTGAAAATCAAGTAGGCTTTTTTTGTTGTTGTGAAAGCTTGTCAATATTTTAGGCCTTGATCACCTGGCTTGGACAGATGATGGGCAGTTGTTGGCAGTATCTACACAAAGAGGCTCGCTCCATGTCTTCTTGACAAAGCTTCCAATCCTTGGAGACACTTGCAGCACACGTGTTGCATACCTCACTTCTCTTCTTGAAGTTACTGTGGTCAATCATGTTGAAAAAGTATGCCATTTTATTAATTTTTCACTTAATTTAGATGTAACTTTTAAGTAAGCAGTAACAATGTGGCAAATGAGTGTGATTTCCTTATAGGAGCTACCAATCACAGTTTCTGTTGAAGTGGAGCCAAACTTTGTTGCTGTAGGTCTTTATCATTTGGCTGTAGGAATGAACAATCGTGCTTGGTTTTATGCACTTGGAGAGAATAGTAAGTATAACTGTAATTTTCTCATTTTAGAGTACAGTATTTTATCATCCATTATCTGCTAAATATAGATCCATTTTCTAAAACAGGTGGTTTTTTTTAACACTTCTAATATCCTGACTAATGCAAGGTGTTGTTATTGTATAATCTCATGTGACACTAAGATTCAGGACAGCACATTGGATTCCCAGAATTTGGATTAGTACAATCAAGACATAGTGGAAGCAATTAGAATAAAAATTCAGGGTTTGAAGGGTTAGATGAAGCCTTTTGTTATTTATGTCATCAGGCCATGCTGCCTAGAAGTTGCCACCAACTGAAGGTTGTTTGGCTTATGTGCAATTTAATTAGGAGAGAAGCCATAAACATGGAGACTCAACTTGTTTTCAAATTTCTTGAGGTGTTCTTTTTAGAACAGGGTTTAGATGGGTTGGTGGAGCAGGGTGAAAAAGCTTGTACTACACCTTTTTTTTAGGCATCACACTTAAATCTCAAGTATTTATCAATCCAGGATCTTTTGTGAACAAAAAGATCGCTCTAAAGAGAAAAAAGTCCACCATTAGTCATAGATGAATATAATTGTAGATTAGTGAAATTGCATCGGGAAAGAGGGCCCCCTTTAATCCTTAGTAACGTAAAGATGTGACTATGAGAAAGCAGTCTCCCATGTTTCTATCAAGGCTTCCTTCTACTTCTCCTCTTTATACTCCCTTGCCGCCTTATTATTAGTAGTAGTAATTCCTAATAATCTAAGGTAATACGGTCACAAAATGCACCATGCACAATTAATTTTTCCCCTCTGCATTAAATTTTGTAGGTGTAAAAAAGCTTAAAGACATGGAGTATCTGGGGACAGTAGCCAGCATGTCTCTCAATTCTGACTATGCCGCTGCACTTTTTGAGGGTAAAGTCCAGTTGCATATGGTAAGCATACAGAAGATCTGGAACTCTAAAAGGACAGCTAAAGTGGCAGTAGACAGAGAGAAATTGTAAGTCCTAATGATAGTAAGATTGGTTAGAGTGGAAATTAGGTGCTGAGTGGGTAGGTAGATGTAACTAACCAACATAAAAGTTAAAAACCTTACAAGAAAGTATTTTGGTAGCAAACATGAGAACCACAACTGAGTTATGTGTGGCTTGCCAAAGTGTAAATTCTGTCTTGTATAAGAAAAAAGTGCTAGCTTATGAACTGATTAATAGCTTTCTTTGGAAATTCTGTATGGTGCTTTAGGGAGCAGCTAGTGGTTTGTAAGTTGTACATATGAGAGGACAAATCTGAGCTGATTATATCCAATAAGGCAGTGGTCCCCAACCTTTTGGGGCTTCCGCACGCCCAGGGGCTTGGGCTGCGCATGCGCTGGGTGCCCAGGGTGTAATAATGGCTCAGGCCAGCCCGGGTAACTAGGCGGGCGCACATAAATGCCCCAGCAGGCGCCATTGCGCCCACGGGCACTGCCTTGGGGACCACTGCAATAAGGTAATGCCTTGCTGTCAGTTTCATAAAAACAAAATTCATTAATATCTTGCTAGTGGTAGTGTAGTGGTTTGTTTTGATTATTTTTATACTTTAGATAGAAGGTGATGGTTTGGATGCTCAGGAAGAACGAGAGACTCGACTTTTCCCAACTGTGGATGATAAATGTCGAATCTTGTGCCATGCTCTTACTGGTGATTTCCTCATCTATGGTACAGATGTAAGTACTTTGCTTGTTTCAAATTTTTCTTACATTCAGTAAGTGGTTTTTTTTTTTTTTTGATAACTTACACTGTTTTTCTTCCTAAAGTAAACATAAAGTGTATGGTTCTGATATGTAGTGTACCTTGACTTACTTTGTATGCAAGCTGTTTTTAAGCACAGACAAAATTTCAGCCAGCTTCCTTAATTATCTAGGTCTCTGTGATGCAATTGCACTGGAACATTACAATAGTTCAGTTATTTATGGTTGATGCTCAGCGTCATAGCTTAAGGCCAACTCCTGCTTTCGTTGAAGACAAAACTGCATTAGCAAAACTGCTAATGAATTTAATATTATTTATTTGTTTTATAGTGGTGCCAAAGGGCATCAATCAAGGATCAGGCCCTCATCGTGCTAGGAGCCTTATAGACCTCCAAGGGAAAAAATAGTCCCTACTATAAAGATCTAATAATCTAGGTTATTTTGTGATAACTACATAGGAGTTGTCATCTGCCATGTGCCATCCTCTGTACAAACATAAAGGCATGGTGCCTGCCTCAAACAGCTCACAGTTTAAAGTGGTAAAGAGTGTATGGTTCTTAAAGGACACATTAGCACCCCGAAGACAGGATAAACCAAAATGGAATACCATTAGAGTAACTCCATCAAAATGAATTACCTCAAATATGTTTACATTATAGCTGCTTGTGTGGTAATAGTATTCTGAGTGAGCTATTATTTATTATTAGACAGGTATTATTCAGTATTTCTACATTGAAGACTGGCAATATGTGAATGAATATCGGCATCCTGTCAGTGTCAGAAAAATCTTTCCAGACTCCAGTGGAACCAGATTGGTTTTCATTGATGACAAAAGTGAAGGCTTTCTGTATTGCCCAGTAAGTCAATTCATGACATTAATTCCACTTTAATTACAAGCAGAGTTGTCTGTACGTTATTTCTACAGTGTGGTTTGTTTTATCACAGCATAAAGAAACGTGCCGATTGGCACGTATTTGTCATACACCCTCTGCCCCCAAAAAAGTAAGCTGACAGAGAGAGGGACATAGAAGTTGCTAGACTGATCAGTCTAAGCTTGCCTTTGGCAAAAATTTCTTCTTAATCTCAGGCAGTTGGTTTATGTACTGTTTATATATATATATATATATTTATAATTACTTAAGTAATCTAAAGTTACTATGTATTTTCTCATTTTCAGTTTTAATGTTTCATGTTCTAAAACTGTTTCATGACCCCTTCTGGACCACTTACTCCTTTTCTATCTTTTTTGAGATGGGTGACCAGAACTGCACACACTATTCTGTGTGTCTTATTAGCTTTCTACTCAGTAAGTAATTTATACTACTATTTTTCTAGGTAAATGATGGTGTTCATGAGATCCCAAATTTTCCACCAACTATTAAAGGCATCCTGTGGGAAAATTGGCCAATAGATAAAGATGTATTTGCTGCTTATGATGATGATAAAGTGTATACTTATGTCTTCCATAAGGATACCATACAAGGTACTGTAAATAATTAATAGTTAATTAGTTATCTGACATTTTATGGCAGTTAGTTAGAACATGTTAACATTATTTAAATATTACATTTTAATTAGTATGTTCATGTGAACTCGCTGCATGTGTGTAATAGTACTGCTACTGGTAAGTATTGTCAGCCAAAACACAAGCAGGTTTATCCACACAGTTCTCACAAAGCGTTTCAGTCCTGACCTGCAGATTTCCTGCTATTCTAGGTTGTGGCCTCTCCCAGAGGCTTCATGTAGATGTTAAACAGCTTAGGGGACAAGATGTAGCCTTGCTGGACCTCGTAGCACAATCGCCACGAGGTTGAATAGCCTACCTCCCCTTTTCTCCCAAACAGAAAATGCCCAAAAGCACTCCCCCCTACAGTTTTTAAAGGAACATATTAGTTGTTGGTCAAAGTCTTAATGACTTTTCATTCCCTATTGGCTTAGAAGTTACAAATTAAATGCCCAAAGATTGTTAGCCTGTCAGAACACAAGATATGGGTTATGGACTCTAGGACCTGTGAAGAGGGGCAAGACTGAGCTTTCAATACTTTCTGTTAAGCAAGGAGTTGTTTTTTTTTGAGGTGGGGGGGGTTCCTCTTTTGATACTACTTAGATATGGGCAGATGTATGTCCTGTAGTATAAATGTTAAAATGTATTTAATTTTATAAACATGTACTCTCTGAAATTTACAGCGGTTACATGTTTAACCAGTGGGGATGTGGGGAGGAGCCGGTGCTTCCATCCATACCAGCTCCCTCCTCTGTATCAGAGTTCAGGAGGGCTTAAAAGCTGGCTCTTGCCTTCCCCACCCCTGCCTCTGATACACAGGCAGCAGTGGGAGCAGCCTGTGTGTAACTATTAGGATTAACAGATAAGCCCAGGCTCATCCGTTAATCATGTAAACGGCTTCACATTCACATCCCTAATCTCCATTTACTTTTCTGAGTTGAGGTGTTTGTGACTGTGCTAACTGTAGTAGTAAACTATTAGTAAATATAGAAGAGTGCCTATGGTATGAGTTAGGGATGGGAACCTCTAGTCAACTATCCGATAAGCATTTACTTATCGGATAGTCAACAGACTAGTCGAGTAGTTGCTCCCCCCCCCCCCCCTTGCTGCCTCTATCAGAAATAGGCAACAAGGAAGGGGAGAAGAAGGGGTGCTTCAAAGTGACAGTGCCACGTGAAGTCTGGGGCCAGACCCTGGGCTCCATGTGGTGCTGCCGCTTTGAAATGCCACATGCAACCCCGAGGCCAGCTGGGAACTCGGACTGCACGCAACGTTGTCAAAGTGTCAATGCCACATGGATCCTGGGGTCGGGTGGAGGGTTAGAGTCCCCAGCTTGACCCCAGGCTCCATGCGCTACTTCTGCTTTGAAATGCCGCCTGTAGCCTGATGCTGGCAGGCAGTGTCTATGCCACTAATCTACAAGTGGATTTTGGGGTGCATTGTGCTCTGATATCAATTATCTGGCCTTTCACCACCCTTAGGCTGTGAGCCCATTCTGCAATAGCCCAGGCTTCAATCATGGCCTCCGTCCACAATGTGCTACTTCAGGAAATACGTAGAGCAGCCATGTGGAGTTAAATGTACGTTTTTGCTGTTCGTTGTGCCTTGGTGAAGTATTTGGTGAGGGATGTCTCCTTCAGGGCATGGCTGTCTTCCATTTATCTCTTCCATCTGCATCTTCACATCCTCCTATGACTTTAGTATCTTGTGTTAGTTACCCTCAATGGAATACAATAAGGACCATCATTTGAAGATGAGCAGTTTAAAAACCTGTAACTGGAGGTTCGTTGAGATGTTTGGCTCCTATTTGTATTATACTTCCTGCTCTCCTTCTTCTCTGCCACTGATCTACGGGATTTGCAGTGGAGAAAGAACTGGAGATGCAGTCAGTCTGCTCTACCCTTTATCTCTTCAGACAAAACCACAAGGTGAGTCAGGGCACATGTGCAGTTTAGTGGACACCACTTTCTAATTCTTCACTCCAGACCCATAGTGTGCCTGTATAAAACCTCAGTGTAATACAGAGAGGGATCACACAGCTCAAAGAACCTGTTACAGGTAGCCTCCTCTTTTCTGTCTTCATATCTTTCCCTCCTCTCATGCTTCCTAATGTTCTGGGTTTTTTTTACTGCTACTGCTTGTTGAGCAGATGTTTTCAAAAAACTATCAAGATCTTTCTTAAGTGGAAACCCTATCATTTTGTTTGCAGAACTGAGTGTTTTCCAATGTGCATAAGTTCATACTTATCCACATTAAATTTTAATCTACCATTTTGTGTCCCAATAACTCAAGTTAATAAGATCCCTTGTAACTTTTTGCAGTCTGCTTAGGACTTAACCGTGTGAGAAATTTTGAATTGTCTTTAAATTGTACCCCCTCACTGCTTACCCTTTTTTCCAGATCATTTATGAGTATGTTGAACAGCACAGGTTCCTATACAGATCTTTTAGATATCCCACTATTTACCCCTCTCCGTTGTGGAAACAGACCCTTTATTCCTATGTTTTGTTTCCTGTATCTAACCAGTTACTGATTCATGAGGGGACTTTTCCTTTTATTCCATGACAGCTAGTTTTCCTTAAAAGCCTTTGGGAACTTCAGTTTAAGATTATGAACTTAAGGTTTGGGACCTAGATAAAGGCATTCTGAAATTCCAAGTACACTATATCAATTGGATCACTCGTGTCAACACACTTGGTGACACTCTCAAAGAATTCTAATAGATTGGTGAGGCATGATTTTCTTTTTCAAATGCTATGATGAATCTTCCCCAACAATCAGGTTAATCAAAATGTTTCTGATAATTCTGGTCTTTAGTTTCAGCCGTTTGCTTAGTACTGAAGTTAGGCTTACTCGCCTATATTTACTAGGAGCCTTTTTAAAATTGACATTGCATTAGCTGTTCTACAGTCATCTATTACAGAGGCTAATTTAAGTGATAGGTTATATGCCATAATTCAGGGCTACTCAACATGTGGCCCATGGGCTGCATGCAGCGCTCGGCCTGTTTGTTTGTGGCCTGCGAGTCTGGTTTGGGTTTACATGGGGCTCAACATGCAGCCTGTGGGTGGGATCCTTTGAACATCGCCTCCACTGGAAATACAGGCTCTGCCCCCAGCTTCCTGGAGTCAGCCACTGATCAGTTTCAACAGTGGCTGAATCTCGAGCCTGGGACAGAACAGCTGGGCTGCCAGGTAGGTCCCTGCAGGACCAACCCGGCAGCACCCCAGCTGCTCTACCCCAGGGTCCACAACAAAAGCCTGGTCTGCTGGCGGGGGGGGGTGCACTAGCTGCCTCCCCCCCCCCCCAGCAGACGAGGGACACCGGGAGCAAAGCCGTAGCGGCAGCGGGGTGCCGCGCCTCTGAGGCTTTGCTCTGGCAAAGCCTCAGAGGCACGGGACCCCGCCGCCGCTGCGGCTTTGCTCCCGGTGTCCCTGGTCTGCTGGAGACGGTCCCCAGCAGACCAGGGGCACCCGGAGCAGCTTTTCTCGCCCCGGAGGTCGAGGTGGCGGGACCGCTGCACTCTGGGCCGCGTAACTCGAGGACTGCCTGTACACTCCACAACAGCAGGGCGTCTCCCAGGCAGGGTGAACATTGAAAGATGCAAGCGGATGGGCTGGCTGGAACAGATGGGTACAAGGTGTCTATGTTCTAGCCGCCAAGGAGGAGATGCTAGAAACATTGTGGGAAATGCTTTGTATTCATGCCCATCAGTGTGAAAGAAGCTATTTGCATATATTTGTACATGTATGCAACCACATTTACATTGCAGCCCTTGGCATGTGCTGTGAGTATCATTATGGCACCAAGAGCTTCCACAGTTGAGTAGCCCTGCCATAGTTAATAGTTCTGCAATTTCATATTTGATTTCTATTGGGACTTATTACTGTTTAGTTTATCAGTTTGTTCCAAAACCCCCTCTATTGACATTTCAATCTGGGACAGTTCCTCAGACTTGTCACTTAACAAGAATGGCTCAGATGTGGGAATCTCCCTCTCATCCTCTGCAATGAAGACTGATGAAAAGAATTAATTTAATTTCTCTGCAGCAGTCTTGTCTGTCTTTAATACTCCACTAGCATCTATGTCATCCACTGATTGTTTGGCAAGCTTTCGGCTTCTGATTTAATTTTAAAATGCTCTTAGTTTTTTTCTTTTGCTAGTTGCTCTTGAAAATCGTTTTGGCATATATTTTTACACTTGGTATCTTCAGTAGATGATGAATGCCAAAATTAGAGATCTTGAATAGGTCAGATTGGTCCAGGTGTATGTAACGCTGTTGGATAAAAGAACAAACCTGTTGAGATTTTCAAAATAAGATTCCTTCACTCTTATATTTCTTAACTGTTCATAACTGCAACTGGCTGCTAAATATGTCATAATGTAGGAACATTTTAAATAACATTTTTTTCTGATTTCCTAATACAGGGTGTAAGGTTATTTTGGCAGGTGGCACCAAGGTTCCCTTTTCCCATAAACCATTGCTTTTGTATAATGGAGAATTAACCTGTCAGACTCAGAGTGGGAAAACAAACAATATCTATCTTAGTACTCATAGTTTCCTTGGCAATTTGAAAGACACTGGATTTAATGAGCTGAAAAAAATACTTACTCAGACTTTAATGTTGAAAAGGTAGGTCTGCTTTTTAATTATATTGATTTAATCATTTTCTTCTGTGATTGAAGCACACAACATATTGCACATGCTAGTATGCTAAAAATCCCATGCTGAATATTGATAAAATTTATATTAAACCATCATTCCATATAAGTGTTTAGTTTGTTTGGATAGCTGAGTAACACGTGATCCAATGATTTTTTTTTTCACTGTTAAGTAAGAGCCACACTAATCTATTCAAGAGCTGTTCAGGGCTCCACGATAGCTTCTCCCCCAAAACTGACAAAGTGCATGCCACCCCAGTCTCTCCAAGGGAGCAAAAACAGTACAATGGAAGGATAGTGCAAGGTGAGAAGTAAGCCAGAGAAAGAAAATAGTTTTTCTTAAGAAGACAGGTGGGGCAATTGAGGATAAACTGCAGGCCAGCATATTCATGTGGCCCTACTTTTTCCTGTCATGTGGCCCCTAACAATTTTCCCCAACCTAGAAATTAGTCAGTTCCCAGTTGCTCTCTACTTTTAAAGTTTATCAAGCTTTTTAGGTTTAAAAGAAAATATTATAAGAAAAGATATATTGAATGCAACTTTTACTTTGTTTTGTTTCACCCTGCATAGGTTTTCTGAAGCATGGGAGTTATGCAAACGTCTGAATGATCAATCTAGTTGGAATGAGCTTGCCAGAGCTTGCCTGCATCACATGGAATTGGAGTTTGCAGTACGTGTTTATCGGACCATTGCAAATGTTGGTATGGTGATGTCACTAGAGCAAATAAAGGTAACATTTAAAAGTAATTGTCAAATCTTTTTGTAAAAATATGAAAGATGAAGATTGCTGGAATTCTGGTGTTGTGTATTATATTATATCCATATCGGAGAGGGAGACTGTATATATTGAGGAGAAGTCAGAGCCATCTCTAGACAGTTTGATTTCAGATACTTACTGGAATCCCTCCTTAATTAATTTATTTGCCTTGAGAAACGTAGTACTATGTGCACATACTCTGTGGTGTATATATAACCTATGGTTTAGATCAGGTTTTGCACAAGATGACTGGAAGATAGCTAATGTAAGACCAATTTTTTCTAAAAGGTTCCTGAGGTGATCATAGCAATTACAGGCAGATACTCCTAACTCAGTTTGGTGGGGAAGCATCAACATGGTTTTTGTAAAAGAAAATCACGTGTCTCCAATCTATTAAATTCTTTGAGGGGGGTTCAACAAGAATGTGGACAATGGTGATTCAGAGGATATAGTGTATTTAGATTTTCAGAAAGCTTTGACAAGGTCCCGCACCAAAGGCTGTTAAGCAAAGTAAGCTATTGTAAGATGAGACAGAAGGTCCTCTCATGGATTAGGAACTGGTTAAAAGATAGGATAGGAAGAAATGGTCAGTTTTCATGCTGGAGAGAAGTAAATAGTGGTGTACCCCAGGGGTCTGTACTGGGACCAGTACTATTCAACTTTTTCATACATGATCTGGAAAAACGGATAAACAGTAAGGTGGCAAAATGTACCTACCTTGAGCAGTTTTGTATCCTCTGTAAGTCCAAAGCAGACTGTGAAGAGTTACAAAGGAATCTCATGGAACTTGGTGGCTGGGCAAAAAAATGAGAAGTGAAATTCTATGCGGATAAATGCATAGTAATACACATTGGAAAATTTCCCAGGCTGTCCTTACCCATGTTTGTGACTTGTGCAGCCCAGCATTGGCATCCCATCTTGTAGGGGAGCAATTGCCTCGTAAGTGGGTGCTGTGGGAGGAGGGGGGTTGCCAACTCTCTCAGACCAGATGGTCTCAACCAGGGGTCCCCAACCTTTCGGGGCTGCTGGACGTCCAGGGGCGGGGCCGCGCACGGACCGGGTGTCCAGGCCGGCACCAGCACTGCACATGTGCCATGTGCCTGGAGGCGGGGCTGCCCACATGCCCGGGGCCAGCACTGGGGGTGGGGCCGGCCCAGATCATTTGGCAGGCACACATAAATGCCCCGGCGGGCGCCATGGCGCCAGCAGGCACCACATTGGGGACCACTGGTCTAGACACCATTGACTGCAATTGTGTTCAGTCTGTCCGATCTTGGGAGAGTTGGCAATCATGGAGCAGTGCAGGAAGAGAGGTTCACCTACAGCCTCAAGAAAGAAGGTGGGAAGTGTGGGGGGCAGTGGGTGGTGTGGGCCAAAGGAGAGGAAGCAGTCGCACTGCTGTCCAGAGAGAAGCAGTGCTTTGAAAGCATGCCACTTCTCTTCATCTGCCAGCTGCCCCTCCTCTGGAATCTTCTGGACTGTGAGCATCATTCACCACCACCTGGTGAGCAGGGCTAGGCGCAGCTTGTGGGGTATTGGCTGTGGGATGGGGCTGGAGGGGGGGCATACCTAGGCCTACACAACCTATACAGCTGCATATGCCTAAGAAGGACTTGTGCCACACTATGAACACTGGCCATGTATAAATCACTTCAAAAGAGGAAGAGAGACCAACCCTGCCAGTGCCCCACATAACCTAGCTGTGCCTGACCTCATTCCAGGCCTTCACAATACGCGCAGAGTAACAGGTCACTGAGACACCAACAACCACAATACTAACAGTCATTAGCAACTCAGCCAGTGACCAGTGTCATCAAAACCACAGTTTTGAACCTTTTGATCAAGGGTTTGCATGACCTCCCCATTTTGCCTGCTATGCAGTACCCATTTGACTACAGCCTACACCATTTCCACCATGTGTACAGCTGATCACACAAGATTGCTGGGTCTTAGAGATAATCTTATTGGGCTACTCCATCCCATTCACTACCTCTCCTTCCCTCTGACTCTTGCCACCCCATTCAGCAGCTGCTGCAGGGCTCTGGCTCTAGCCCCATGCTCCAGGGGCCTGCTGCAGGGCTCTGGTCCCATACTCCAGGGAGCTGCTGTGGTGCCCCGGACCTGTGCTCCTGGAGGCTGCCGCAGGGCTCAGAAGTGAGCCCTGTGCCAACCCATGCTGCCAGGTGACTCCAGCCAGGCCCCGAGCTGCTAGAGGCTGCTGGAGGGCTCCAGCCCCGGTCTTCTGCTGCCGCCAGCTGGGCTGCTGACACTGTTGCCCCAGCCCATCTGGCCCTCCTGCCTGCCTTTAATCTTCTGGGCTCTCTGGTTCATGAGCATCCATGATTCTGCTGGATGACAGAAGTTGCCAGACTCGAGAGTACCAGTTTTTGAGGTACCACCTATATATAATTAATATATTTTAAAACAATGTGTCTATTGGACCTTTTAAAATGAGGGCTTTAGAACTGGGCCCTTACGTTTTGCTGACTGACATGTTTTGGGTAGACTCTGTCCTTTCCTATTTGACAGCAGGCCTTATGTGTATGTTGAGAAGAGTCCCACTTGTTGTGTAATGAGATGTTATATAATTTGTTAAAACTCTGCAAATCCTTACAGCAAAACTGTGTGCCATGTTTTTTTCTGGGTAAAGAAGGTGACACATGCACAGACACATGACCTAGTAGAAGGATCTGTAGAATCTTTAAAAAAAAATAGTAATAGATGATACAATTTGTGATAGTATAATCTTCTGGACACTTGTAGCACTCCATTTTTACTTACAGAGAATAGAAGACCACAACCTTTTAGCAGGACATCTTGCCATGTTTACCAATGACTTTAATCTGGCTCAGGATTTATATCTGGCATCCACCTGTCCTGTTGCTGCACTTGAGGTACCTAGTAAAGTTGCCTACAAGCTTGTCAGATATTAATTGTTTTTCTTGCCAGTCTTATATACAGAATAATGACAGAAGTTGCCGGACTAGAGAGTACCAGTTTTTGAGGTACCACCTGTATATAATTAATATATTTTAAAACAATGTGTCTGCACATACAGTGTAGATTTTACAGAGACAATCAAACTTAGATGAAGTATTTTATTATAGTTTTATTGAGAAATGTTTGTTACCTTGTCATTTTCTAAGATCAGTGATTTGCAATAGTGCATCTTAAATGCATATGAAAGCAGGAACTATAGGACTGTTCTATTGTAAATTGCTGATATTGGACAGTTGTAATGGCAATAACATTTAAACATTTTGTCATTTCAAAAACAGTTGAAAAAATACGTAACTTTGAATGCCTCTCCTGTTTTCCAAAACCCTAAAAAACTTTTTTATAAAATTTGTGTAAGTATTGTACCGGTTTCCACTCTTGCCACACTTACTTACATGACAAGTCCCATTTATTGGACTATGTGATTATTTTACATGGTGTTAATTCTACTCAGTATTATAGTATTTCTAAACATTTTTAGTCCTAATAATATGGATCTGTCAGTTGCTTAATTAAAGTATGTATTGTGCCTTTTATTACTATATCACCTTCTTACTATCATCTGTCTCATACTTGCTGTTGAATCCAGCCAAGTTACAAACTTTGATAATTGTATTTATTATAGTAGAAATTATTATAATAATTCAGTATTTGGTGCTTATATCAGAAGATTGGTTTTATTCCCAAAAAGCTCAAAGAGTTTATTTTGGTAACAGATGAGAAGAGATTTACAGCATTGGGACAGTGCACTACAGCTAGCTAAGCGATTGGCCCCGGACCAGATCTCATTCATCTCGAAGGAGTATGCTATGCAGCTTGAATTCACGTATGTTCTATAGTAAAATGTGGGATCATAATATTGAACTACTACTACAAAATAGAAAAATGCTAGTGATGTCCTGAAAGCATTTCCACAGAGTGCGATTTGTTCGAACCACTACAGCTCATTACAGTGCTATTCAAAAACCCTGAGAGGTCCTGCAGCTGTTGTACCAGGAAGATTGGGAGTATCCACAGAAAACTATTTTGGAAATGTGGTTCACAAATGTAGCTGCTCATGATTGTTTTAAGTGCCCATTAAAAGAAAAAATGAAGTCAATTTACCAGTGCAAACAAAATAGACTGTTACCCAGATATTTAGTTGCAGATCAGTTGTAGCTTGGAGTAGCTTTCTCCTACATGCCACCTTTTCTCTCTGCTGTTGAGAATGGAAGAAAGTTTGGTATTTAAATGCCCATTCCTCTCATTCTCAGATCATCCTTAGTCCTCCCATCTTCTGCATATTTGTGAAAAGAGCCAGAATTCAAGACTCTTGAAGACTCTTGTCTTCTAAACCTAACTATATTGCTGGCCCTATCACATTGATATCTTGTTTTCTTTGGTTGTAAAATCAAGATAGGAGAACATGGCTGCTTCAGGTATGTACCAATGAGCAGCCGTTAAGCAGGCTTAATCTGGTAAAGTGAGTGAGATTTATGGAAAGACAGTGGCTGAGAGGGCTTCTGCAATACCAGGTTTCCAAGCTTCCAGAGAGACCATATGAAGGAGTTGCTTAAAAATCAAATTCAGCCTCATCACCAGTGAATTCCAGTGTTAAAGGCTCACGTCTTAGGGCCCATAGATGTTTTTGGCATGACAGTCATAAACCCTGATACAGGCCTTATTTGTGCACAGATGTGCACTGAAATTGCTAAATAATTTTTTAATTCATACCTATTGTTGTTTTGGAACAAGTCTGTTTGGGAACCCCCTTATTTTGGAATAAAAGTGTTCTATTTTGTTTGTCAGTAAATATATTATTAGTCAACATTAATGGTATCAAAACAGGACACTTCTTTCTGAAATCAGCCTCCATTGCCTGTTGAGCTCAAGATGTAAAAGGACTAGAAGTGCTTGTGGAAAGAGGCTTCCCTAAGAGACAGGTGTGCATTGTCACTATTTTATTCTTCTTGAAACATGAAGGGATATAACACACATGCTTAATTCTACCCTTCTTACCTAAGCCACAGAGGTCTGAGATGGAATTAAAAGGCTCACAAGGCCCATAGGGTTAAAGTGAAAAGTAAATATGTTGTGGCACAAACTACATAAAACTTAGTAACTTTATTATAATTTCAGTTTAGAAATTAAGATGTTTTGGATCAAAATGCCTGCGTAATTAGAGACAATAGCTACAGGTGGCCACAAAAAGGAGGGAACTGAGGCATTTGTGACTACATGGCACTTTTTATAACCTTCTCGCAAAAAAAAATTGCATTAAATACTGGAAAAATGTGATCACAGGATTAACTGTGTGTGTTGCTTTAGGAGATCCATTTATTTCTCAGCTAAATAAGCAGACTTAACTCTGCAATTGTTGTTCCTATTAATATCCATTTTTACACTTTTTTTTTTTAGGGGTGATTATGTAAATGCTTTGGCACACTATGAGAAGGGAATCACAGGTGACAATAAGGTAATGTTGGTATACAAGTAATTATAATATAGAATCATAGAATACTAGGACTGGAAGGGACCTTGAGAGGTCATTGAGTCCAGTCTCCTGCCCTCATGGCAGGACCAGTACTGTTTAGACCGTCCCTGATAGACATTTATCCAAACATTTATCCAACCTACTCTTAAATATCTCCAGAGATGGGGATTCCACAACCTCCCTAGGCAATTTATTGCAA
This sequence comes from Pelodiscus sinensis, assembly GCF_049634645.1. Classification (NCBI taxonomy): domain Eukaryota; kingdom Metazoa; phylum Chordata; order Testudines; family Trionychidae; genus Pelodiscus; species Pelodiscus sinensis. Next base: position 93,174,282 of record NC_134715.1, on the reverse strand, counting down.
TGTCTAACCACCTTGACAGTTTAGGAGCTTTTTCCTAATGTCCAACCTAAACCTCCCTTGCTATAGTTTAAGCCCATTGCTTCTTGTTCTGTCCTCAGAGGCCAGGAAGAACAATTTTTTTTCCCTCTTCCTTGTGACATCCTTTTAGATACCTGAAAACTGCTATCATGTCCCCCCTCAATCTTCTTTTTTCCAAGCTACACAAGCCCAGTTCTTTCAGTCTTCTTTCATAGGTCATGTTCTCTAGACCTTCAGTCATTCTTGTTGCTTTTCTCTGGACCTTCTCCAATTTCTCAATATATACTGAGTCCTTCTCTTACAGTTTATTTAAATATAGGGTTGTGTATTCTTTTGTAAATAATGTAACTCTCACTTCCATTTGGAAAAACAATCTTCATGCATTGCTATTTCTTATCATTGTACACACCTGGAAAAATTGTATATTTGATAATAAACAGTTTACTATAGGTCTGTCAAGCAATTTAAAAAATTAATTACAGTTTATCCCACTGTTAGAGTAACATTTATTTAACTATTTTGGGTGTTTTTTCCACACTTTCAAATATATTGATTTCATTACAACATGAAATATAAAGTGTATAGTGCTCACTTTATTTTTATTACACGTATTTGAACTGTTTAATTGAAAAATACTATTCCTTATGTTTTTTTAATTGAATACAAGTACTGTAGTACAATCTCTATCATAAAAGTTGAATTTATAAATTATGCCATCCCCAGATCTTATTATATTTTAACTGCATAGTGACAGTGGGTAGGTCCTGGACCTGGAGCAAGCCAGGACTGAGCCAGGCTTGCTCAGTCCTGTCTTGTACTGGTTCCAGGACCTACCCCTGCTGAGGTTCTTTGGTTTAAATATAGTAGGAGCTGGGCTCTTATTGCATTTAAATTGCAGGAATATCTTACTGCCTCTATATAAATCCATGGTACATCCATGTTTTGAATACTGCATACAGATGTGGGCGCCTTATCTCAAAGGCAGAGCTTGGATGAACAACAGCCGAGAGAGCAGGCAGGGTTTCGAAGAAATTTCAGCACGATCGACCATATATTTACCCTTATCCAGCTCCTAGAAAGAACGAGGGAATACTAACTTCCGCTGTGCATTTCTTTCATTGACTATGAAAAGGCCTTTGATAGCGTCAAGTTCAACGCAATATTAAAGGCGCTCACAGAACAGGGCATTAACACGCAATACATCAATTTGTTGAAGGAAGCGAATACTGGATGTACGACAGATATTACGCTCCTCCGTATCCCAATTAAGAAAGGCATGAAGCAAGGAGATACAATTTCACCGAAACTATTCACTGCATACCTTGAAATGTTTATAAACAAGATTAATTGGAGGAGTGGTGTCAACATAAATGGAGAACGATTATCTCATCTCAGATTCGTGGACGACATAGTATTAATTGTCGAAAGCACCAATCAATTGCAGAGCATGCTATGAAGACTTGACAAGAAAAGCAGTCAGGTCGGTGTGAAAATGAACCGCTGCAAAACGAAATACATGCGATCAGACGTCTTACGAAAAGCCCGAATAATGATAACAGGAGAAGAAATCGAAGAAGTGGAATAGTACATATATTTGGGCCAAGAAGTTAATATTCTCCAAGACCTGAATGGAGAACTCTTGTGAAGGATTCAGGCAGGATAGTGCACATTCAGTTCCATCAAGGACGTCCTCAAAGAAAAAATCGATAAGACCACACATACAAATATCTTCAATTCAACAGTGCTGCTAGCCATGTTGTACGGCAGAGAAACGTGGGCACTGATGAAGAGAGAGAGGAGTGACTATTGGTAGCTGTAAGGGCAATGGAGAGTGCTATATTAGGAATTTCCCTTCTGGATTGTATTCCAAATTAAATTGTCAGAGAACGCAGCGGTGTGAAAGATATTATCGTGGAAAGCAGACGTAACAAAATGCAATGGGCAGGACAATAGGTGGACCGCAATTATTGCTGAGTGGTACCTGCAAGAACAGAAAAGACCACCCAGTCAGCCTCCAAGAAGATGGGAAGATGACATTGTTAAACATTTTGGACGAACGTGGAGAAGAAAGGCAAGAGTGTGAGAAGAATGGTGGACGTGTTGTGATCGGCGCAGTCTTAACGATAGCTGAAGACCGATTGATCCAGGTGGAAAAGGTTGAGAAAAGGGTAACAAAAATGATTAGGGGTTTGGAATGAGTGCCATCTGAAGAGAGAGTAAAAAGACTGGGACTTTTCAGCTTAGAAAAGAAGAGACTAAGGGGGGGCAGATATGATAGAAGTCTATAAAATCATGACAGGAATGGAGAAAGTAAATAAGAAAAAGTTATTTATTTATTCCCATAAGAACTAGGGGTCACCAAATGAAATTAATGGGTAGCAGGTTTAAAATAAGGATGTTAAGTTGTGTTTAATTAGTTAATCAAGTAGTCAACGGAATTTCCATCAACTACTCAATAAGAGGAGGAAACTGCAGAGCTGCAGTGGGGCCAGCTCCTGGACCCAGGAGCTAACTCTGCTGCAGCTCTGCCTTTTAAATGTAGTGGTTAGTATGGGCAAGGATGGTAATCCTAGCCTCATTTTGTCAGGGCTTGAAATGGGTGACGGGATGGATCATTTGATGATTACTTATTCTGTGTATTCTTTCTGGGGTACCTGACATTGGCCACTGTCAGAAGACAGGATACTGGGCTAGATGGGCCTTTGGTCTGAGTGGACCAAGTAACAAAACAAAACAAAAAATGAATATTTGTAAGTTGCACGTTCATAAAAAAGAGATTGTACTACATTACTTGTATGAGGTGAACTCTTACAATGCAAATATTTGAAAGAAAAAAATATACACTTTGATTATAATTACAACACAGAATATATGTGGAAATAGAGAAAAATATTCACAATATTTGATACATTTTAATTGGTATTCTATTGTTTAGCAGCACAATTAAAATTGTGATTAATCGTTTTTAATTGTGATTAATTTTTTAGTTGTGTGAATTAACTATGATTGACAGGCCTAGTTTATTAATATCTACTGAACTAACGTAGTACATGGAAATTATGGTTACGTGATTATTGTGAAATTGTTCAAATGGTCAATATTAAGTGGGGCAGGGCCAAAATAATAATATATTGAAATACAATACTTATATAGATCTCTTCATTTTTTTGTAGTGAGCTGATCAGTAAAGAAGAATAAAATGAATAATCAGATTTTTCAGAACAAGAGAAATAGCAGTGCTTTCTTATTATTTAAAAACCAAATGTGTGAATTTATTGGGCTAGTACTTTGAGAGAAGTCCACTTAGAAGTAAATAACTTCCCCATCTGCCTTTTTTCTGTTCATCTGTGCTGGTGTTCTGTTCTGTTTCCTTGTCTCTTTTTGAAACCTATCTTTGTCCTGGCCTGGTGAGTTATTTAAAAAAGTAGAAGTGTGAAAAATTGATGGAACTTCTCTAGAAAGTTACCTAAATGTGGCCAGCAAGGAAAACCAATACTTTTTCTACTGAAAATATAGTTATCGCTTCACTTTTCATCACCAGTACCAGGAACATGATGAAGCTTGTCTAGCTGGAGTGGCTCAGATGTCCATTCGAATGGGAGACATTCGTAGAGGGGTTAATCAAGCCATTAAACATCCTAGCAGGCTGCTAAAGAGAGACTGTGGAGCCATTCTGGAGAGTATGAAGGTATCCCTAGTAACAGAGACAGCATTAATAATTTGATAAATTCACAGTCTCCAAATTAACATTTTTATAATTTTTATTGAAGCAATTTTCAGAAGCTGCCCAGCTATATGAAAAAGGCCAATATTACGACAAGGCTGCTTCAGTATATATTCGCTGTAAAAACTGGTAAGTGCACATTTAGTACCATTTTACATTCCTTGAAAAACTGGTCAAACTGTAGTGCCCTTTGAAAAGAAATAGGACTCCTCTAATCATCTTCATTATCCTGGGGCCCAGAAATGTAAAAGGATCCAGCGCTCCAGCTGTTACGGTAGCAACAGTAGCAGCTGGAGCCCCAGGCCTTTTAAATAATGTCCAGAGTCCTGGTATCAGAGGGGTAGCCGCGTTAGTCTGAATCTGCAAAAGCGACGAGGAGTCCTGTGGCACCTTATAGACTAACTGAAGTGTAGGAGCAGAGTCCTGGGTGGCGCTGAAGGGCCTAGCTCAATGCCCTAGCCCTGTGGTCACCAACCTGTTGATTGTGACCAACTGGTTGAGTTTGTAGGCACAACCAGTCGATCGTAGGCATTCCAGCCCCCTCCTCCCGCATTTTCCCACCACCACCAAGAAGTAGCCCGTGCTGGCACTACCTCCTGGGAAAATGGAGTTAGCACCAGCTTCCTGCGGCTTGGGGAGAGAAGTCCTGCACTTGCACACCAGACCCAGAGTCTCAGGAAGCATGCAGGCTGCTCCTTCCCTCCACCAAACAGCCGGCGTGCTTCCTGAAAAGTCGGGTCTGGTGCACAGCCAGGGACTTCCTTCCCCCTGCTGCCTGCCTTCCTGCGCTGATGGCTGAAGGGCAGGCAAGTCCCGGGCTGCAGGACACACACACCCTGCGCAGGAAGGCAGCAGAGGGAAGGAAGTCCCCAGCTGCGCACCAGATCCAACTTCTCAGGAAGCACACTGGCTGTTTGGGGGAGGAGCAGCCTGCTTGCTTCCTGAGACTGGATCTGGCACACAGCCCGGGATGCCCTCTCCCCCTCTCACAGGAAGGTAGCAGAGGGAAGGAAGTCTCCAGCTTTGCACCAGACCAGAGGAGCAGCACACACAGCGGGATCCCCAGGTACCAGCCAAGCTGTTCTTCCCCCCCTCCCCCACACACACACACACACAAGCACCCCCCTGGCCAGTTTCCCACCTGCCTCAGCCCACACCAGCACCCTTGCACCGGCCCCTACTAGCATCCTGCACCATGGCCAGAGCCCCATCCAGCACCCCGCTCCTGCCCCCTGTCCAGACTCCCACCTACCCCATCCCCCACCAGCACCCTGCCCTGGCCCCCACCAGCACCCTACCCCCTGGCCAGACCCCTAGCAGCACCCTGACCCTGCCTTCTGGCCAGACACCCACCAGCACCCTTCTCCTGCCCCCGTCTTCCTAGCCAGACATCTACCCCAGCTTGCTCCTTACCCTGTTTTCCACCCAGATTTTCTCCCCCATCCCTATCCTACTCACTGGCAGCCCTGTCCCATTCACTGGGTCCCTCATTTTTGGCCCCATCTCAGAGTGTAGAGGGGCCCACAAATTCTACTAACCCTGGAACCCCAGAAGAGTTAATCTGGCCTGAGGCTTTGAACCTCAGTCCTATCTACCCTCCTCCCACATGGGGCTGGAGTGCCAGGGGAGTGAGATGTCTCAGTTGGGGCCACATCAGTGAGGATTGGGGGTTTGAGGGGTTGTGGTTTTTTTGCATCTCACTTGTGTGGTCCCAACTGATTTTTTTTTCAGTGGGTTAGTGGCACCTCACCCAAAACAGGTTCCCTGCCCCTCCCATAAATAAAGACAATTCTGAAACGTTTTGTGTTGGACATATTTTATTTAAAAGTGAAGCCTGGCCAACTAGCCCCCAATTGAGGCCAAGCCCCCATCTGGCTGCAGCATCATAACACTCCCACAGACCCCAAACCTGAGCCCATCATACACCTGAATCCCTTGTCCTGAGCCCTTCACATCCCCAAATTCCTGCATCCCCACATCCCCAAGTCTTCTGCCACAACACTCCTACACCATCCACACACTGCAAATCTGTGTCCTGAGCCCATCATACACCCAACCGCCCTGCCCTGAGCTCCTCATATACCACTTAAACTCCTGCACCCCCACAAGCCTGCACCTTGCTCAGCACCCCACCTAACCTCAACTCTCCAGCCTGGAACCCCGACTGTGAACTAGCATCCCCTTCTTCACCTCCTCCTGTACCCAGATTCTCCCCCAGCGCTTGCACTTCTCACCCCTTCCCACACCCAAATTCCTCATTCCACCCAAAGCCCACAACTCCTGCCTTAACTTGGGCTGTGTCTAGACTGCAGGCTTCTTTCGAAAGAGCCTCTTTCGAAAGATCGCATCTAGACAGCAGGCGGATCTTTCGATAGAGGAAATCCGCTTTTTCGAAAGAGAGCATCCAGCGAGTCTGGATGCTCTCTTTCGAAGACGGCCTCTTTACATTGTAGAACGCCTTCTTTCGAAAGAGGAACTTTCGAAAGAAGGCGTTCTTCCTCGTGAAACGAGGTTTACCGCCATCGAAAGAAAAGCCGCATTCTTTCGAAATAATTTCGAAAGAACGCGGCTTGAGTCTGGACGCAGGGGAAGTTCTTTCGAAAAAAGGGCACTTTTTTCGAAAGAACCCCTGAGTGTGGACACGGCCCCAGTGATAGTAAGGGCTGGGGACAGTTAGTGATAGAGAGGAGGAGAATGGAGGGGGTGGGGTCTTGGGGAAGAGGTGGGGTAGATCTTGGCTTGTCCTGACATTTAAAAAGTGATCTTGGGTGTAAAAAGGCTGGAAACCACTGCTCTACCCGTTTCCCCTGGAACCATGGGAACCATGTCATGCCTTGCACAGACCCCAGTGAAGTCTGTTGACTGTCCTGAATGTGTCTGATTAAATAATGAGCAGTCCTGTGGCATGTTGAGAGACTAACAAGTTTATGAGGTCATGAGCACAAAAGCTCATGACCTCATAAATTTGTTAGTCTCTAATGTGCCGTGACACAGGACTACAAGTCTGTAGCTTTAGAAACAACAAACATGGCTACCCCTCTGAGTCTGATTAAACAGTCTACTGATTTTTCCTGTGGACTAGATCAAGTGTGATTTACACTCTGAATCTTCAGAAACACAAGTTGAAGTAAATCAAAATTTTAGAGTTAACTGCTGTTTGCTTTTTGTAAACACTTTAAAGCGCTTTCAAAGCTTCTCATCTATATAACAGAAGAGAAAATATTTGTAATGCAAATTATCGTATTAATTTCCTTTTTCATTTAAATGACTACTTGTACATACTATTTTTTGTTTTAATTATTGCTAAAGTATAAGATCATGTTGTTGTGCTATTCATTTGGCACACATTTTGTTAGTACCTTTTTTCACTTGAATATTTCTACAAATATGCTTATACTTTATTTGATGAAATCAAATAAAGAATGGTCATGTTTATTATTTGGTTACTTTATTATCTTGGTTTTCTAGGGCAAAGGTTGGTGAGCTTCTCCCTTGTGTATCATCTCCAAAGATCCACCTGCAGTATGCTAAAGCAAAAGAAGCAGATGGCAGGTATGTTTAATTTTCAGAGTCAAATAACCAAAGATTTAGAGCTACCAAATGTTAATATTCAATTTTGTTCATAAACCAAGAAGTATGCAGTGAATACAGTATTCATGGAAAAATATAAAAATCAAATATTCGACAAATGTCTTGAAACTAGACAGATTGCATTTCTGACAAGGAAAGAAATATTTCTGATTTTATTATCCTTGGGTTAAGCTTTAAAAAGCTTTTTTTAAAAATGTATTATAGCTTTTAAGTATAGTAGCTGTGTTTAGCAGTGATGATATGCTGAAGTTTATTTTTCTTCTAAAAACTCTGGAGTTTTTATAAAAATCTATGATTAATCATCACAGTCTGGAAAATAAACATTTTTTTAAATAAATTACAGTAGTACTATTTGTCATAATTGAGTCTCCAAATTTTCCCTAATCGTGAGCTCAACTATAAGATATGAAAGGTCCAAGTACAGGATCTTTTGAACAGGGAATTTCTGTCGAAAATGCCCTGTCTAAACTGCCAGGGTTTGTGGGGTTTTTTTTTTGTTTTTTTGTTTTTGTGTTTTTTTCAAAAAAGCTCCATTTAAAAAAAAAAAAAGCGGCAGTCGCCATTATGCAAATGAAGTGCAGGAAATTCAAATCCCAGCTTCATTTGCAATATCGACATGCCTACTTTACATCCCTCTTTCGAAAAAGGAATGTAGTCTAGATGTAGCCTTACTGTTTATCTTCTAGGGGAATAAAAAGACGGTATTACATGAAGTGTTTTGTTTTCCTATTGTCATTATCAAAAGACTTTAAATGGGGAGTACATGTTGTAAGCAAAATTATTAAAAACAGCTTAATTTCACAGGGTGACTTCTTAGGTGTAAAATATTGTGAGTTCCTTGTATAGAGTATTGTGAAGATTCTTCGAGCCAAGAAAGCTTGAATGTAAAATGTGGGCATCATTATTTTGCAGATACAAGGAAGCAGTTGTGGCTTACGAGAATGCCAAACAGTGGGACAATGTAATCCGGCTATATTTGGATCATCTTAACAATCCTGAAAAAGCTGTTAGTATTGTCAGGGAAACACAGTCTCTTGATGGAGCCAAGATGGTAGCCAGGTAATACAGTAATGTAGTTACATTAGATAGATTTGCAAACCTAACTATACTAACCTTATCTTCTTAATATAACCTCTCATGCTGTCGTCATTGTTGCCTCCTTCTATATTTATTGCAAAGTGCTTTGTGCTCATACACGAGAAGTGATTCAAAAATGAGGTGTTAATAGTAAGCCCTCTAGTCCCTCCTCAGAGGGGTTTCACTTATGCAAAGAGTGTTAGGAATTATTTGGGGTTTTTTTTTTTTTTTTGGTATCTTCCTCTGTTTATTTGTTGATATGTTCCAGTCTTCAGTTTATTTTTCTTATTACAGAAATCTTAAATTTTTGTCCATTCTAGTCAACAGATTATTTTGTTTGATTTGTGTGTTCTATCTTGTAGCCATGTAAAGCATAGTCCTTTTACTTACTTTATTTATATTCTGTTCTCTTATTCAAATTACCTGGTATCTGGGAGGGATATTCTTTTAACTGTATTTTGTATTGTGTATTTTAATTTGAGATAGGCACCCCGAGCATAGAAGAAGCATCTCTAGGTTAGTTCATAACCCTGAAACTTGTTTTTTATTTAGTGCAACATTTTGTAATCCTTGAGATAACTGAAAGGATTAATCATATGCTGATGACTTTTTTAAAAAGCCTCAAGAATGCTCATGTTAGTACATCTGTAGCTTTATGTAGGACCAAAGCTGGTGCTAAATAATAAAACTGTATTTGCAAAACAAGGGTGATATTCACTCATGGTGCTGAGGATCAGTGTAAGTCTCTTTTCACCATGTAAGCTCCAGGGTTCTGTATAAGGTTAGTCTGCTGGGTAGCCAGACAGGTTTTCTGTTTGCCCTTTCCATGCATCTGTAACCAGTTAATGCTGAACCTTGCATTGGGGTTGTGGCTATTACTGGAGCCATGCACGCAGATCTGGGTTTGGGATGTGTGTGAATTTCTTCACTAAATGCTCCGCCTGCATTCTCTGGTTTCTGTATAGGGGAGTGAATTTCACTCTGAGTGCACAAGTTTGAATGTTCTCACTCTTGTATATGACTGCATGAACCAACAAAAGCAGTAAATATCCATTCAGCTCAAACAGCAATATATGGTTGCATGGGAACGTATCAGAAACGTCTCACTCTATTAAGAATGTGTAAGAAACATAATTGGACAGATGATCTCAAACAATGAGAAATTCACTTCATTATTTTAAAGCATATTTTAAAAAACCGTAGTCCTCACTGAGATCCAATATAAAGTTTTACATGGAAAAAAAGAGTATATGAAAATATCATTGGAAAAAGATTTCTGAAAAACTTTTTGTAATTAAATGTCTCTGATTAATTTTTTTTGGCTAATTGAGTTTCACCAAAGTTCACTTCTGCCTGTTGTTGAAGAAAATGCCTCACTCGGTTTAGGCAGCTAAACAGACAGTTTTATTGATCAATAAAACAAAGTGAGCCAAACGTGGTCCCAGCAGAGCTGGGTCCAGTAAGGCTGGCTAATACAATCAATCCTAGTATTTTATACCCTTAACCAAATAAGTCTGATGTCAGGGCAAGAAATCAAAGTGAACTTCAAAGAGGAATTATTATCAGCAAAGAAAGAAACAGGTTTTAGGGAGTAAGGGCTTCAGCTTAAAATAGTTCATTAACACATTCCAACAGCGCATTCTTCTGGCCTCTCCCCACCTCGGTGAAGGCCAGTTCACTCCCTCTAATATACGTGAGGACACAAGAAACTGAAATGGCTTTTGTTATACAGAATGGCTTCTAGCTAAATATGAAATGGTTTCCACACTGTCAATAACCATACCAAATTTGATCCCAAATGATAGCAGTCTTTTTGGCTTCATCTACATTACATCCCTCTGTCGTCAGAGGGATGTAAATTAGACGTTTCGAAAGTGCAAATGAAGCGGGAATTTAAATATCCGACGCTTCATTTGTATAATCACATTCTGACGCTGTTTCGAACAAGCACCATTTTGAAACTGAAACTGCAGTTTAGACACGGTTCTGCCAATAGCGGGATGATTTTTCGACAGATCCTGTACTCCTCAATAAACAAGGAGTACAGGATCTGTCAAAAAATCACCCTGCTGTCGGCAGAACTGCGTCTAAACTGCGGTTTCAGTTTTGAAATATTGCTTGTTTGAAACAGCGCCAGAATATGATTATGCAAATGAAGCCTGGGATATTTAAATCTCCGCTTCATTTGCACTTTCAACGTGCTTTATTTACATCCCTCTGCTGACAGAGGGGTGTAGTGTAGACACGGCCTTAGAAAACTACATGCAAGCTTTAAATAGAAAAGCCTTCTCATCCATAATTCTTACTAGAAATTAGTTGATCATAACATATGTGCAGCAGCACTCTAGAAGATTTAGAAGAGTGATTTAATAGTCCCTCAGTTGCTACAATCATTGAACAAGAGAGGTTTTCTTTGGAGAACATTTGGTGTTTATTTATTGTTATTTACCAAAAGTCTTCATCTATTTATTCCAATTAGATTCTTTCTGCAGTTGGGTGACTATGGTTCTGCCATCCAGTTTCTGGTCATGTCCAAGTGTAATAATGAAGCTTTCACACTAGCTCAACAGCACAATAAGATGGAGATTTATGCTGACATCATTGGTGAGAATTCTATTGTCATATTTCTATTGGGAATTCTTTAGGAATGTATGGCCTATCTGTGAAGAAAGGTATATAGAAGTCTAGAGTAATAATAACGTACAGTTTTTGTGTGAAATTTCACATCTCTTTAATCCATGGTCACTCTCAGAATTCAGTTTTCTACCTCATTAGTACTAGGAGGCAATGGAATAACTCATAAAACCAGTTCACAGTTATGCCATTTGACTTTAATTTAGATTTTACTCCTAAATGTAATTGCTGTAGTTGTTTATTAGGTAGAGAATTGCTTCAGTAAGTCGTTAGTCCTGTCAAGGCTTTTTCCCCGCTCTGATACGATAAATGCAGAAGTGGGGGCCTGCAAAAGTACCCCAAAACCTTATCTTTCCAGGCTTTGGTTTAAAGTTTCCCCCCAAAAATCTTAAAACCCTAGATTTTGGGGATAAAAAATCCGCTGCCACAACCCAAGTAGTAATAAAGAAACCAGGGAGGGACTACTTGGGAAATCTCAGCCCCCAAAAGTAAAACCAGGACTCAAAAATTAACCAATACCAGGTTAATAAAAGGAAAAGAGAAAAAAAACTTTTATCATCACCATAATATTCCTGTTGCAAGCATAATGACTAGATGGAAAAGTCACAAATTAATATACTCATGGAGGGATTCCACCATGTGCCAAAGCTTAGCTTTACAAAGGAGAGGAAAACCCCATTTTTAAATACACAGACATCAGATTCCCATTCCCAAACCATAAAACAATAAAACCTAATGGATTTATATAAATAATACCCTACTTACAGATAGTGAAGAGTCTTTTCTTGGAGAGAGACATAGTGTCTGTCTCCCTCAGTAACTGTAGAGAAACTGCTCTAGGGACAAAGGAGAGAAAAACCAAAAATTCCTTTGTCCCAGTTTGAAATTCCTACCTACATTCCTATTGGCCAACTCTACCTGGCTTAGGTATAGTTAACCCATTATTCCCCAGGCTGCTGGCCATCTCTCATGATCATGACAAGTCCTTTATCTAAGATCAGATGTGGCACATTAGGTATAAAATGTGCAAAACAGAACTTATAAATCCAGCTTGCTCCTGTTTTATTTGAAAACCAAAAGCCAAAAATGTGAAAGTAGATGGTTTGCACTCTTTCATGTCTATAAATCTTTGTTTCATGAGAAGTTTTGCTCACCTTAGTGTCTGTGTTTCAGGTTCTGAGAATACTACCAATGAAGACTATCAGAGTATTGCACTATACTTTGAAGGAGAAAAAAAACATTTTCAGGCCGGCAAATTCTTTTTGTTGTGCGGTCAGTATGCTCGGGTTAGTATACAGAGAGTAAAACAGCAACAGCATTTAAATGGCAATGGTTGTGCAAAACACTGAATTCCAGATCATTACACTTCCTACAGATCAGGAAAAAAGGCTTCTTTACTAATTCCTCTTATTTTACATTGATGCAATCAAAATTCAAAATATGGTCCTACCTCCAACAAAATGTAGAAGAAATTATTTTTCCCATGAAATAGAAAACAAAGAAAAGGTGAGCACAATATATTTTTATTGAGGCACGCACACAACTTTTATTGACATCAGTAGAAGCTTCATATGGATTGTAGACATAATATATCTGAGTGATATATGAACAACAGTTAGTTTAGTTACAGTTGACTTATTTGAATATTCAATTGTAAAAAAATTCATTAATTAAATACTGTAGCTTACTGAAACACAGAATTTTTGAGTATGCAAATTAGCATATTTCTTATTGACTGGTTACAAGTTGATTATGTCAGTTGCTGCATTTTAAGCTGTATGTTTATGTCCTGAGAGGAAAAAAGCAAGATTACAATTCTTTTCAAATTACCAACTGGTAGGGGACGGTGACCTGCTCCTCTCAGTAGGCCAGTGCCCAATTAACCCTTGATTGCAGTGCTCTGTAATGCCCCCATAGAGAAAATTCTCCTGTCATTGCTGGCTGTAATGGCTGAAAATAAATGTGCCAGGAAAATGCTGGATATGCTTCTGCAGCTCTGAGGGGGCCATGGGAGTGAGGAGGAAACAAGTAAATAGATAAGGGTGATGTGCTGGATTGTAATTTCTCCAGCAAGGCCTCCAAAAAGACTTCATGAGTGCATTTTTCCTCTGTAATTTTATGACACATCAGCGTGATGACTATATTCCCGTGGTCGTAGTGTGCTCCTCTTTATTGGCTATTTTCACTAATTTGTGACTCTGTTAATTTCACATTCATATGAAATAACTTCATTGCTCTCAGCGTGCTCAGGGATCACCTCATTTTAATGCAATCAAAGGATCTTTCTCCTTTCTTCCTAGTTTTTGCAGAACAAGATGAATTAAAATCTAATTTTTCAAAAATAAGGAAAAAGATTTTTCTAAAGAAAACTCCATGTCACTTACCCATTATATCTTCGTATACCTGTTTTTGTTTCAGGCACTAAAACATTTTCTGAAAAGTCCAAGCACAGAAGATAACATGGCTATAGAAATGGCAATTGAAACAGTAAGAAAAATTGATAAACCTAAAAAATTGAATATTCAGCCTTCTTTTCAAGTAATCTATATTTTTACTGTACTGATGTTCTAGTGCAGAGTGGGCAAATCTGTCTCAACAAACATTTGGATCTGGCTCACACTGGCCTACCTGGATCCTCAGGCTCCCTGCCTGCTGCAGCCCCACACGCTGCTCAAAGCAGCTGGCTGCTGGAACCAACATATGTGTGCCCCTTAGGGATGTGCTGCCCCCTCCCCCAGTACTATCCTTGCAGCTTCCTTTGGCTGGAGGGAGTTGCAGTGGCAGTACTTACAGGCATGGGCAGCACACAGAGACCTACTGCCCCCCTTCCTCCAAGAGGAGACATACACACATTGACCCTAGCAGCTGATTGTTTTGAGCAGCGTGTGGGTCCACAGCAGCCAGAGAGCCTGCCTTAGGATCCCACTGAGCTGCCAGAAAGAGATGCATTCAATAAGCTACTCTTGGCCAGAGACTGCATCTAGCACTCCACCACACCCCACCTTCCTGTCCCAGATCATGACCTTTTCTTACACACCAAGCCTCTGCACCCCTCCAGCACTCCTGCTCCAGTTCACAACCCCCTTCTGAATCCAAGCTCCCTCCCAGACCTTACTCCCTCTTCTGCACTCCTCCCCCAGGTCAGAATCCTCTCCTGTTCCCAAAACTTCCCAGACTCTGCACCCCAGTCACCTACCCCGGAACTTCCTTCTGTACACAACTATCATCCCAGATCCCCACACCCCTTCTATTAACATAGTAGAAAATTTATGACCCATGACCACTTAATAAATTTTTGAGTGGCTTCCATAAAAAATTATTGCCGACCCTGTCCTAGTGGTTAGCAGAGAGTTTGAATAAATTATAGATATAAGGAGGAAGCTGCAAGAGTAAAAGCAAGGGCTAAGGTAAAAAGTTCCTGATGCTATACCAAATAATTTTTTCAAGAGGTCATCAAGTCTGATCCTCTGCCTTCACAGCTGGACCAAGCACTTCTAGATCCTCCCTGATTGATGTCTATCCAACCTGCTCTTAAATATCTCCAGTGAGAGAGATTCCACAACCTCCCTAGGCAATTTATTCCAGTGTTTAACCACCCTTACAGTTACGAAGTTTTTCCTAATGTCCAACCTAATCCTCCCTTGCTGCGGTTTAAGCCCATTGCTTCTTATCCTATCAGAGGCTAATTAAAATAATTTTTCTCCCTCATTCTTGTAACATCCTTTTAGGTACTTGAAAATCGCTATTTTGTCCTCTCTGTCTTCCCTTTTCCAAACTAAACAAGCCCAATTCTTTCAGTCTTCCCTCCATAGCTCATGTTCTCTAGACCTTTAATCATTCTTGTTGCTCTTCTCTGGACCTTTTCCAATTTCTCCATATCTTTCTTGAGATGTATTGTGTCCAGGTTTGGGCACTACTCCAACTGAGGTCTAATCAATGTAGAGAAGAGCAGAAGAATGACTTCTCATGCCCTGCTTACAACACTCTTATAAATGTATCCCAGGATCATGTTTGCCTTTTTTGCAACAGTATCACAGGCTATGTCTATACTGCCGCTTTTTTTCGGCAAAAGGTACGCAAATTGTGCTCCACTATTTGTGTAACTTTTTCCAATAGTTTTGTCAGAAGAGGCTCTTCCAAAATTTGGCCTGTCTACACTGGGCCAAATTTCAGAAAAACCTGAACGAGGAAGATAGGGCATCCGAAAGACCACATCTGCTCTTCCACAAAAAATGTCGGAAGAGTAGACTCGTTCCCTGGACGTGGAGGAGTTTTTCCGGGATACCTCTGGGATACCTCTGGTATCCCAGAAAAACTTCATAGTCTAGATTTAGCCTGGCTGTGTCTACACTGGGCCACTTATTCTGGAAAATCAGCCACTTTTCCGGAATAAGCTGCAAGCTGTCTACACTGGCCCTTGAATTTCCGGAAAAACAACGATGCTCTACTGTACAAAATCAGCCGCTATTCCGAAAAAACTATTCTGCTCCGGCTCAGGCATAAGTCCTTATTCCAGAACACTGTTCCGGAAAAGGGCCAGTGTAGACAGCCCAGTAGTCTTTTCCGGAAAAGCACGTCTACATTGGCCACAGACACTTTTCCGGAAAAAGGGCTTTTCCGGAAAAGCAGCCTGCCAATGTAGATGCTCCTTTTCCGGAAAAACTGAAAACGGAATAGTATTCCGTTTTAAGCAGTTTCGGAAATTCATGCCAGTGTAGACACAGCCCCACACTGTTGACTCACGTTTAATGTGTGGTCCACTATGACCCCCTAGATCCCTTTCAGCAGTACTCCTTCCTAGACAATCACTTCCCATTCTGTATGTGTGAAACTGATTGTTCCTTCCTAAGTGGAGTACTTTGCATTTGTCCTTATTATACTTCATCTTATTTACCTCAGACCATTGCTCAAGTTTGTCTAGATCATTTTGAATTTTGATCCTATCTTCCAATGCACTTGCAACCCCTCCCAGCTTGGTATCATCTGCTAACTTAATAATCATACTCTTTACAATATCATTAAATGGCTGATGAAGATATTGAACAGAACCGGTTCCAAAACAGACTCCTGAAGAACCCCACTTGTTATGCCCTTCCAGCATGATTGTGAACCATTAATAACTACTCTCTGGGAATGATTATCCAGCCACTTATGCACCCACCTTATAGTAGTCCCATTTAGGTTGTATTTCCCTAGTTTATTGATAAGAAAGTCATGCGAGACCATGTCAAATGCCTTACTAAAGTCTAGGTATATCACATCCACCACTTCTCCTTTATCCACAAGGATTGAGATCCTGTTAAAGAAAGCTATCCGATTGGTTTGACATGATTTGTTACCTTTATTTTCTTCCAAATGTTTGTAGATGAATTACTTCCTCTATTATCTTCCCTGGCACAGAAGTAAACTGACTGGTCTGTAGTTTCCTGGGTTGTTCTTATTTCCCTTTTTATAGAGGCGCACTATATTTGCCCTTTTCCAGTCTTCTGGAATCTCTCCTGACTTCCATGATTTATCAAAGATGATAGCTAGAGGCTGAGATACCTCCTCCCCAGCAGCTCCTTGAGTATTCTAGGATGCATTTCCTCTGGCCCTGGTAGCTTGAATACATCTAACTTTTCTAAGTAATTTTTAACTTGTTCTTTTTTTATTTTAACTTCTAAACCTACCCCATTTCCACTAGCATTCACAGTCAGGCATCCCATCATCAAACTTCTTGGTGAAAACCAAAACAAAGAAGTCATTAAGCACCCCTACCATTTCCAAGTTTCCTGTTGTTGTTTCTCCCTCTTCACTGAGCATGTGGGAATGTAAATAATGTATCTATCTAGAATTCCAAATGTAGATCTTTTTAGTATTTAATGGATGCAGATTTCAAACATGTTAAATAGGTAGCAGCTTGACATCCTTGCCATACTATTAGATTTTAAATATGGACTACAGTATGTCCGGGGGGGGGGGGGGGGAAAGGTGATCAACCAAATAGATCACTACTTTACTTACTGTGTTTTGAGTATGAAAGACTGATGAATACATGTTCTAAGTATATTTAAATTTAAAGGTCTTCTATGGAGAAATCTAATTCTTTTCCCCCCCATCTTTCAGGCACATGCTGACATTTTTCCGCTGTCCTTATTTAATAGGTTGGGCAAGCAAAAGATGAAGCGCTAACCAATCAGCTGATAGACTACCTTATGGGAGAGAGTGATGGCATGCCCAAGGTACTATATTCCTAGATATCTAAATAGTAGCTGATCTTTTTTTGAAAATGTGGCCCTTTATTTGTATGCATCATTATCTGAGAAAAAAAATTTTAACTTTTAAAATTGTACAATTAGTCAATTCCAACTACAAATACAGGGTATAGTTTCTCTAATAATACTTGATCTTAGCTTAAAAAAATAGAACAATGTGCTGGTATGTAAATTTCTGTATGTAATCTGTACAAAACTACCTAAAGTGTCTATGGTAAAAAGAAAACTAAAGATTAGCAAACCCATACCTAGAGTTTTTAATAGCATACTTCACAAATAGAATGGTCAGTTATTTAACATTAAGCATATATTTATTTTTTATTGTGACGTATGGGAAGTCTTTCTGAGCTCATAGAGTTAAAGGTCAGAAAAGATCATCCAATCATCTAGTCTGACCTCTTGTATATCCCAAGCCACCAACACCATCATTACCATCGTGCGAGAGCCTTACATATTTTTGCTTTTGTGTTTCCTTCTGGGAGCCCCCATTTCATATAATTTATACAAAGAGGATAAATAGAACTTCTTTTAGAGTCTATAAGTCATTTCTGTCATGCCAGCTAGTAATGCAGGCATTTGGAACTGGAAAACAACCACAAACAGGCTATACTAGTCTGTCTTTCCCTTTTACATGCAATTTTTTTATATTAGTTGATATGTTTGTTTTCTTCATCAGTAATGTTAATCAGTGTTGTTTAATCCTGCTTGTTAATACCATAGGTCTAATGCTAAAAATATGACTGCGATACCAATATATATGTCATGATAAAGGGCTGAAAGAAGAGAAATTATAATGTCTTCAGAAGTGAAATTCTCTTCTCGTATCCACACAGCTAGTCTCTCCTATATTTTGATTTCTACACATGCGCAAACCGCTGTGTAGGCAAGCAAAATATAGGAGTTTAGAGCTGCAGTATGGATCGGAGGGAGAATTTTGCATGGTTATTTTTTATGTAGGTTTTAAAATTAACTAGCATGTCATCCATTTATTTGAATGTACTGGTCCAAAATTAAACACAACAGCTAGATATCTTTCAGAGCTATCAGATGGTGGTAGTCTTTGGGTAGTTCAGGTTCTCTAAGATCTTCTAGTGATGTCCCCATGGGTGCTCCACTGTTGGTGTTGGGTCATCCTGGTGCCGCAGATTGAAATATTTCTAGCAGTATCTGGTTGGCAGGCAACGCGTGCCATTCAGACCTTTGCAATTCACGTGCGCGGCCCAACTCCCCTCAGTTTCTTTGTTACTGCCCTCGATTGCAGACAGAGCTTGATCTTTCTCCTTCTCCTCAGCTATCTGTTGATGGGGGGGGGGGGGAAGACTTGTTTTCTTCATCTACA
Organism: Pelodiscus sinensis; assembly: GCF_049634645.1. Taxonomy (NCBI): domain Eukaryota; kingdom Metazoa; phylum Chordata; order Testudines; family Trionychidae; genus Pelodiscus; species Pelodiscus sinensis. The sequence goes on along the minus strand of NC_134715.1, from coordinate 93,155,645 downwards.
TAGTTTAAATGAACTCTATTGATAAACAACACTCAGAGGATAGGTCTCTGTTGTGACCCTCCTGGATGCTTTGTCCCCATTTTTAAAAAAATACAAGAAGAAAGAAAACAGACAAACAGGAGATAAGGAAGAACAAACAAAGCTGCCTCAGAGTAAAAGGAGCAGTGAGCCTGTTGGACATAAGGCCAGGTTTCCCTGTATGTAAGAAATGCGACAAATGTCACAACCCTATGCTGGCCTTGGACGGCCATTCTTCCGGCATTTGATGCCTGGGAGAGACACATGTACCCCGGAAATGCATCCACTGCTATAACCTCATGGCCAGAGCATGCAGGGACAGGGAGCATCTCTGCATGTTGCCCTTCGATAAGGCTCTGGATCTCCAGGACCCTAATATGGTAGCAGCCAGTCTGAGTCTGCTAGTTCACAAAAGAGACTGGCAAACTCGCCTTAATCAAAGCTGCTCATGAAGAGAGAGGTCTCTGCAGTCTGTTCCCTACCTCCCAGAATCAGTACAGAAGATAAACGGGGCATATCTGGCACCAGGTGCTCCCGTGCCGCATCAATTGTGGAACCAAAATCATGGCACATGCAGACCCTGGCATTGGCTGTCTTTGGTCCAATTGGAGGCAAAGTCCAGAAACCAGACAAACCCTCAGGACCACCCATACCATAGGTGCCTACCAAAACTTCAGCACCAAGAAGGCACGTTTGAAGTCAGCTAGACCCTTACCCTTACCAACAATGAACCTGTTGTTCTCCCCACGTTTTATCCAAGCTTCATGCGTCATGAGATGATGCTATTCTATGTATCTTGGACATTCGGAGAGCGTTTTCTTTCTATATTGATTGGACGCGGACCTTCTGTAAATCAGACATTGTTCGTTTCAATTGCTGATCGTTCTTAAGGAACGCCACTTTCATCTCAGCGGATTTCCAGAATTATAGTATCATGCATTGTCCACTGCTTGCCCCTACAAAATAAAGTACTCCCTATGCCACCCAGTGTGCATTCCACACAAGCAGTCTCTCTACATCAGCAGCCTTTCTTAAGGGGGTGTCACGTCAGGACATCTGTTGTGCAGCCATATGGTCATCAAACCACTCTGAGACATTATGTGATGTTGACGCAAATGGAGATGGACCCTTCATTTGCTAATGCAGTATTCTCCACTGCTTATAAACATTAAATCCAAAGCTCAACTACCATCTATCCAAATGCCACTATGTAATCACCAACAGTGGAGCTCCCCAGAGACGTCACTCAAAGAGGAAAAGGAAGTTGCTCGCCTTTTCCAGTAACAACAGTGGGTGCTCCCTTCCCTTCCTTTCCTCTTCTTCAGACTATACCTGGGCCAATTGGGCATACGCGAAGAAACTGAGGCGAGGCAGGCTGTGCGCGTGAATTGCAAAGGCACAAATAGCACACACTGCCTGCCACGCATGTGCAGCCTGACCAGATACTGCTAGAAAAACTAGCCGGGGTCAGGGTCGCCGGGGTCTGCAACAGGGCATTAGTAATCTTGGCCACGGTTTTATTAAGTGGCAAAGCCAAGCGGGTGGGTGCATCATCCGAGAGGATGTCAATCATGGGATCCGTGTCCTCCACTACTGGCTCCACTGGGACACCCAGATTGGAGGCCAGACGCCTAAGCAGATACTGATGCGCTCAAGCATCCATCGTAGGCAGCGCCGATGCGGGATCCGCCAAGGCTTCATCAGGAGACAATGATGATGACAACTCCTGGACAGGTACCGGATCCAGCATAGGATCCGGTTGAAGAGCCGGCTGGGCAGGCAGCACTGTTTGCGGAAGCGGCTCCGGCACCGAGGCCTGTGGCTCAGCAGCGGCATCTGTAGCAACCGACCCCTGGGGAGAAGGAGGAGGTCGTGACAACGACGCCGACGGTTGCGCACGGTGCCCCAAGACACCGGACACCACAGAGGACGGCACAGGCCCCTGCCTCTGGTGGTAAGCCCACAGCGTCCAGAAAGGCCATTGCAGTTGAGGCGGCCAAGTCTGCTACACCCGCGAATGATCATGCCGGTGGCGGGAACGGGATCTATGAGTCGAGGAAGCTCCCGAGGACTCCAACCTGAACGACGCCGCATCAGAATTCGACGAGTAGTCAGACTCAGGCCAGGGAGGCGCAGATGACGAATGTCCCGCCACCCAAGGGGGGACAAACCTGGCCATAGACTCGGGTTTGCCCGTGTGTGCGCGATGAGAGTGTGCCGGCACTGGGGGTGCCGGTGCTGTTTGCGGTGCCTGTAGTGGCACCGGGAGGACAGGTCCCGGTGCCGGGAGTGGAGCCGGTGCCGGGAGGACAGATCCCAGTGTCTGGAGTGGAGCCGGTTGCGGAACCGGGAGGACAGGTCCCGGTGCCAGTGCCGACCCGGAACATGGCTGCGGTGCCAAAGTCAGAATTGGTTGCGAGACGAATCCCGAAGAGGCCGACATCATCAGCGATGGCGGCACCGGCATGACCCACAGGGTTGATGCCAGTACCTGTAACGGTACAGAAACTTGCATTGGTGCTGAAGAGACAGATGCTGAAGGGTCTGGAGCCGATGACTGGAATGGCACCCCAGGATAGCTGCTCAGTGCTGGTACTGATGATGGTGCCGTAGACGGTGATTCGGCACCGGAGCAGCCAAGACGGGGTCTGGAAGAGGTCCCAGCACCGAGGGAGGTAGACTCCATTCGAGCACTGAGTGAAGCCTGGCAGCCTGCGTCAAGACCGGCACCGATATGGAGGAAAGCGGTACTGGTCCCACAGGGGACGGTCCCGCTGCATAAGCGACCGGTGCCGAGGTGAAGCTGGTGCCAACACAGCCTCTGGCATAGGCAACGTCGACCTCTCCACCTCAACCGACGACAGAGGGGAGGTAGTGAGACTAATAAATCATGCGCTGCCTCAAAAGTGTCCGGCGTAGGGGGGCACCATGGTGGATGAGGATGTGCGCATCAGAGACTCGGCACTGCGGTGTAGGCCCGACTTGGACTTCCGGCTTGGAGACCTACCACGGGACGTTCTTGACCTCTTCGGTGCCGGGGAATAAGACCGGTGCCAAACCCTCGGCCCTGAGGCCCAGTCTCGAGATGGGGCATCGCGCGTGGACATTGGCGCACTGTGTACCGCAGAGTGTCCAGCCGAAGCTGGCTGTAAAGCCGCCTCGATGAGGAGAAGTTTTAGACGAGAGTCTCTCTCCCTCTTAGTGAGCGGCTTAAACGACTTGCAGATCTTACAGGCGTCTGTAAGATGGCCCTTACCCAGACACTTCAGACAACTGTCATGAGGCTCTCCTTTGGGCATAAACTTTGCGCAGACAGCGCACTCCTTAAAGCCTTGCAGCTCTGGCATTCCTCACCCCCGAAGGGGGAGAAGAAAAAAGAGAGACACTAACTATCTAACTAATTGAACTATTTATAACTATCTACAATGCTAAGAGAAACGGGAACCATTAACTGAACTAACAGAGAGACACGCTCCAATGACCGTCACGAGCGGTAAGAAGGAACTGAGGTGGGGGAGCACCGGCAGGGGTACTTATGCCCCGCCATGGCGGCGCCACTCCAGGGAGCACCCTGCTGGTGCTACGGTACCACTAGGGAAAACGCTTCAGAAGACGCGGTGCACACACTTAATTCGAATGGACATGAGCAACCACTCGAAGAACCATTGTTCCTGCACAAGGTGAATAACTTATTCTTTGTGCTACAGTAGGCATATGTTCCAGTACATACACTGCATCAGAAAGTTTCTGCAAGGCTTCCACAAACCTGTAATTCTTCTTCAAGCAGTATCCCCATGGGTGCTCCACTGTAGGAGTCGGGCTTGTCCTGGCACCGCAGATGGGAGATCTTTTTCAGCTGTAGTCTGCTGGACTGCACGTGCGCGATGTGTGTCTCATGCTTTTCACGCCGTTTGCCTCCCTCCAGTTCCTCTTGATCAGCCGCGGACGGAGTGAACACTCTCTCGTTGTTAATCCTATCAGGATTTGACAGAGAAATTTGTTTATAGTTATTAATTAGTTTACATAATTATTATCTTATAGTCATAGTCCTATTAGATTGTTATAGTTGATACCATTATTTAAAAAAAGTTTTAGTTAGCGTGTTACTTCATTAAAATAGGAAAAATTACAGTCCTCTCCCCTGTTTAGAGGACAAGAGATGCCGCTGAATCATGCTGGGCTCACCCAGTTTTAAAAAGTGCAGAACATGCCGCAATCCAATGCCCACCTCAGACGGGCATTCACTCTGAATAAGGTGCCTTGGTGAAGGACATTTTTCCCCAGAAATGTCCCCACTGTTCAAACCTCATGGCGCGAGCTAGGAGGGACAGGGAGATGAGGCTGAAAATGCTATTGTTCGACAAGGTATTACAGCCACTGGAGACTGACTCCTCCCGCCCCACAGACTTGGCTGTAACCAGCAGGCGCCAGCCCTTGTCGCCCAAGCCTAATCACATGAAGAGGAGACCTTCCCCCTCACGCTCCTTACCCCCAACGTGTGTTGGCATGATGGATAAACCAGGCACCTCGGGCACAACTTCCACTCACAGATCCGACAAGCACAAGCAGGACCGCAGTACATCGGCACTATTGAGAGAGTTCGCACCAAAAATGTCTGCCACAACTCGACCGGCACCAAGCCCTGAACCAGCATTGACATTGGTGCCAATAACTGTATCGGCACCAGCAACCACTCCAGCACCGGCACCGACAATACAACTGGCACTGCTACGCCACCCAGTGCTGGCACTGACCACTCAGTCAGCACCAACAGCACACTCGGCACCACTGCACCAACCAGTGATGGCACAGACTCCCCATATGACTGCGCAGCCGGCTCCTACACCCATCTCAACTCTGGCTTCATCTTGACCCGAACAATCCCCAGTGCCGGCAAAGACTCACCAAAAGTCCTGCAAGCTACTATCTCTTTCACCAAGCCCGGAGCAAATTGAGTTTTCTTCAGAGCCACCGTCTTCACCGTCTCCAGCTCACTCATTTCCTTCCAGGTATTCACAAAGACACCAGACTACTAGACCAAGTTATTACTCACCGCCATATACTTCATCTCATTACAGCCATCGGCACCGACATTCACCAGCATCCTCCACGCACTCAAGGGAAAGATCAGATCTCCTACACTCTCCAGCTACTCTGGGCACACGAGATACATAGGAGTAGATACTCCTCCAGATATTCCCCATATCGCACGCGACACTGTGATCACCTTTACAGACACTCTTGCTACAACAGATGCCATTCATATCCTCCATGACAGGACGAAGTATTGTCATCGTCCTCTCACCATCCTTGCCCCTCATATACCAGTAGGAGGTCTCCTGCGCCATCTGCAACAAGACCTTCTACTCCCACAGGAATCGAGCCTCCTATGCTGCATCATGCAGAACCGGAGCATGAGCAGTTTTTGGATCAGGAAGAGCCACAAAGAGACTTGCCTACAGACCTGTCATCGTCATCACCTGATGATGTAGATTTCCCCGGTGATACATCACCCACTGACAACCTCTGACAATTTCAGGAGTTGTTCAAAAGAGTCTCAATAGTCAACAGGTGCAGCTCTCGGAAGTACAACAAAAACAACTTCATCTGCTTAGAAACCTCCAACCGTCTCAAAAGTCGCACTGCCATTCGACGCAATTTTGGAGATAGCGGACGACATATGGCAATTGTCCGCTTTTTTGTTTGTAGCAGTTGATGCTGGCAAGAAATATTTTGTTCCCGCTAAAGGCATAGAATTCCTCTTCACGCATTCGCAACCAAATTCTCTGGTTGTGGATGCAGCACAACAGAGGGCTAAGGCTCCTCAGTTCAGGGGCAATGACAAGGAGAGTAAGCGTCTGGATCTCTTTGGGCGGAAAGTCTACTCTTCTGCCACATTAAATTTAAGGATGGCCAACTATGCCGCGCTTGTGGCCTATCACAATTTTGATAACTATTCAAAATTGATTTCACTTCTAGAACATCTTCCAGATAACAAGCGCGATATACTCAATGCGGTGGTACAAGAAGGATACATGGCTTCTAGAACAGCTCTGCACATAGCCCTCGATACCGCAGATACGGCCGCGCGGACCACCGCCACATCCATGGTCATGTGCAGAACATCATAGATGCAACAAGCAGTGGTGCCGAAGGACCTCCTGTCAAAGGCTGAAGATCTCCCCTTTGACAGGCAGAGTCTTTTTGCAGAAAAGACAGATCAAGTCCTCCATTCTGGCAAGGACTCCAGAACTACGCTTAGAATTTTAGGCATGTACACCCCGCCTTATCACCAAAAAAAGATAAACACCCTACCAAAGACAGAAACCATTCTCACACCCCATGCTCCAGTATAGACAGCAGGAATACCAACACAGCAGACAAAGACAACAGAAAAGATTACCACAAACTAAAGCGTCTAATCAACAGAACACCAGGCAGCAAGTTTGACTCCTCGTTCGAGGGACTGCAGACCATCCCGCTGCCCACTCACCTTTGTGCCACTAATGCACTTTTTCACCATCACCTAAGGCCATTCCGCCAAAGATGGACCTATATTACCACCGACAGATAGGTCCTACAGCTAATTGCATTAGGCTACACCATCCCCTTTCTTTCACTTTCTCCTCCCACCTCTCCTGCTCCGTCCCTCTTCAGGGACCCATCTCACGAGTCTCTCTTAAAACAGGAGGTGGCTCGTCTTTTAGCTATTAGAGTGATAGAGAAGTTTCCGGATGAATTCAAAGGCAGGGGGTTCTATTTCCACTATTTCTTGACCCAGAAAAAATCAGGAGGTTGGAGACCCATCCTGGATCTTTGACAATTAAATTGCAAACAACGCTTCAATATGGTGACCCTGGCGACTATCATTCCAACATTGCACAGCGGAGATTGGTTTACATGCCTCGACCTACAGGACGCCTACTTTCATGTGACCATTCACCCAGCTCACAGACGTTTTCTATGTTTTCAAGTAGACTCAGACAATTTCCAATACAAGGTCCTGCCCTTCGGTCTCTCATTGGCCCCCAGGGTCTTCTTGAAGACAAGGCAGTAGTGACGGCTTACCTGTGATGAGTGGGAATCATCATATTCCCTTACCTCGACGACTGCCTAATCAGAGCACCTTCTTTCGACGAGGCACTCCAGGCTACCAACATAACGAGAGCCATATTCAAAGCACTTGGACTCATAATCAATGTTCCAAAGTCATCCATGATAACGCAGCAATCCATAGAATTCGTAGGTGCACACCTCGATTCCACCAACTCGCATGCGTACTTACCCTTGAACAGATTCTAGGGGATTCAAGACCTGGTACAGGTTTTCTCTACCAGTCCCAGAACCTGCCTACAGGCATTTACAACGTATGTTGTAGCACATGCAAGGCTGCACTTCAGGTGCCTTCAGCATTGGATTGCTTTGATAGATATGCCAAATGGACAAGATGTCCAAAGGAAGGTCATGGTACCTTCCCACATAAAAAAATTGTTGGTGTGTTGGACCATCCTCAACAACTTGATGGACAGAATACCCTTTTACTGGCCTTAACCAACAATGCAACTTATCACCGACGCATCACTGCTGGGTTAGGGTGCCCATCTACAGGACCAACAAATCCAAGGACTATGGTCCCCTCAGGAATCATTACTATGTATCAACCTACTCAAGTTACAGGCAGTCTTCAACACATGCCGACACTTTCTTCCCCTGATCTGTGGTCGAGTAATTTGTGTCCTTACTGACAATATGACTACAGTATACTATGTAAACAGACAGGGTGGAGCCCAGCCAGATCCCGATCCCTTTGCACGGAGGTGATACGTTTATGGAATTGGTGCTACCAGCACAAACTTACAATTATCGCAGCATACCTCCCTAAATTAAATTTAAATTGATGGAGATTGCCTGTCTCCTAGAACTGAAAGGGACCTTGAAAGGTCATCGAGTCCAGTCCCATGCCTTCACAGCAGGACCAAGTACCATCCCTGACAAATTTTTGCCCCAATTCTCCTCCTCGAGGATTGAACTCACAACCCTGGGTTTAGGGCACCAATGCTCAAACCACTGAACTATCCCTCCCCCCTGGCAAGCAGAACGCCACAGCCGATGCTCTCAGCAGGCATTACTTCACAAATCATGAATGGGTATTACACCCAGATGTACTTAATACCATATTCCACCTCTGGGGATATCCATCTGTAGACCTCTTTGCCACACACCACAACACAAAGTGCCCCAGTACTGCTTGAGAGCTGGGATCGGATGGAGGTCCATGGGGGATGATACCTTCCTAGACAACTGGCATTATCTTCTGTACACCTTCCCACCTACTCCTCTCATCCCCAAAGTTCTGGAGAAAATAGCAATCGAAGGAGCCACAGTAATGTTGATAGCCCCCTTCTGGCCACGACAGATATGGTTTCCTTACCTGTTTCGCATATTTAACCACTCTCCATATCATCTTCCCAAATGCCACGACTTGCTGATGCAGAATCACGGGCGATTGATACACCCTCAACTCAACCACCTCGCTCTGACGTCCTGGTACCTAGTTAGTTCCAACAAACAGAGATGAATTGTTCCCAAGCTGTCGAATACATCCTGTTACATAGAAGATCCAACACACGTAACATTTACCTGCATAAATGGAGACACTTCTGTTTATGGTGCTCCACCGCAGACTTGGACCCATACTCGATCCCTATTCATCGCATTTTGGACAATCTTTTAGATCTTAAACACTCTGGGCCTGGCATGCTCCTCCCTCAACGTACATATTGTGGCAATCACCGCTTTTTGGTACTCTGTGGATGGCTACTCTGTATTTTCCCAACCAATGATGAAGAGATTTATGGAGGGGTTGGCTAATCTCTTCCCATACCACAGGCAGCTTGTGGACACCTGGAACCTGGAGCTAGTTTTGGATGCCTTAATGTGACCCCCTTTCGAGCCCCTGGCAACTCGTGATTTACACACCCTAACAGTGAAGGTGGTTTTTCTGTTGGTGATAACTTCAGCATGGAGGGTTGGGGAATTATCCACCCTCTTGGCATCACCACCTTACATGGTATTTACCACCCCCTCCCCCTCCCCCCCCCCCCCCCCCCCATGGAGTAATAGTGCATCCTTAACTAGCCTTTCTACCAAAAATGAATTCGGAATTCCACATAAACGAGCCAATAGTTCTTCCCACATTGCACCCCCACTCCTCAGCACAGCATGCCCATCTTCATACCTTGGATGTCTGTCGAGCATTAGCATTCTACCTTGACAGGACACAATGCTTTCGAAAATCTCAGAACCTCCACTGTGGAACATTCTAAAGACCATCCCTTGTCAGCACAATGCATATCCAGAATTATCGTCTGCTGTATAATATGATGTTATTCCCACACACGCTGAGGGCCCACTCGAGGGCGATGGCAACTTCAACTGCCTTCCTCAAGGGGTTCCCCTACGAGACATTTGCCATGCAGCTACGTGGTCTTCCGCCTTCACATTCGCTAAACATTATGCTATACCTAATCTGCTTATAGCCGATGCAGCAGTTGCCTCAGCTGTCCTCTCCACGGCAGCAGTGCAATAACTCTGAATCCCGCCTCCTGTAAATAGGCTACTGCTGTGAATTCACCTACAGTGGAGCACTCATGGGGACACTGCTTGAAGAAGTAGTAGTAGTTACTCACTGTGTGCAGTAACAATGGTTCTTCAAGATGCATGTCCCCGTGGGTCCTCCACGACCCACCCTCCTCCCCTCTTCCGAGTATCTTGTTTCTTATGTCTTTCAGACGCTTGAGGAACTGGTGGGAGCCGGACCATGCACACACAAACGGCGCAAAAAGCACGAGACACGCATTGTGCATGCGCAGTCTGGCGGACTACAGCTGAAAAAGATCTCCGATCTGCGGCACCAGGACAAGCCCAACACCTACAGTGGAGCACTTACAGGGATACGCATCTCGAAGAACCATCATTACTGCACAAAGTGAGTAACTTCTTCATTGTGCTCTGTAGGCATGAAGCTGGGTTTGACAGCTGTAGAGTGTTCTTCAGTAGCAACTATATGTCTATATGCCTTTAAGAGTCTAGTTGTGGTTTTCACTCAATAGTGAGGTTGCAGAGCCCTGGCCTTTTCCTTGCTGTGCCTTATTACAGGGCCAGGAATTGGTCTTTTGGGCATTTAGTGACAAAACATCTCTGTACTTTTTGCAGCTGCTTTATCTGTCTTCGTTGGGTGATGTTTTGATGTAATGTTACCTTTCATTAGAAATATGGATGACACAAATTATACAGGGAACATACGCTCAGGAGGATGGAATTCAATTGCAAATTAAACTGGAGAGATTGGAACTGTAAGAGCTGTGATGAGAGATCTGGTACTAACAAACATTGTTGAACAGAGATATAAACTGTGGGTGGAAAATGGACTGACTGTTGCATCCTGTTTGTTCTATCTGTCTTTCTATCTTTGCTTGCTTGCTTGCAGCTGTAAACTACAACCAAGCAATCTGATTGCCTCAGGGAATGCGTGGAATGGAGAAATTGGAAGCGATCCCACAATATGAAAACATTTTTGAGAAACAGTTCTAACAGTCTAATTTTTTTTATAAAACATCTTTTTCATTTTGTGAATACATTCATTGTCATGTTTAACATTGTTTTGCAAGTTGTATGAAGGGCATTCTTTTCCTTATTTAAAAGCTCTCTCTTGTTCTTCTGAATGCTTTACCCCATCTGCCATAGTCTCTCTCAGTGAGTAACATCATTTTACTTTATCAAATCATAGTAACTTGTTTAAAAAGCTATTAAAGAAAAAACAAATACAATGTAACAAAGTTACAAATTACAGACAAATGCAATTGAAATTCTCAGACAATCGGTGTAACATTTTTATTGAATAATATCTTTTAGATTATATAATTTTTATTTCACTGGAGATAAAATCTAAATTGAAGCAGTGCAGCAGAAATTTGTTAATCCTCTCTATTCTTTTATTCCCAAACTAGATAATTTTCAAAACAGGCTGCTTGTCATCACTCCCTTTCTCAATAATGAGTTAATAGCACAGGGCTGTAGTAAGGTGTTACATTACTAAGACTTTACTACTTTTAATAAATGTTTTGTAACCTTTCTATTCTAATATAATATAGTAATAAATATATTATACGAAACTAAATTTGTCAGAGTTAAGACAAAAGGATTGTGATCCAATATCCTTGCTTTATATTCTCTGTTTGCTTACTATAATATATATCTCTTTGAGTGTTAATTAACAAGATTCTGCTGTTGTGATTTTTTTTTACACACACACGTTTTTAAAATTGAAAACAAGCAACTCTGAAAATAAAATTCTATAGAATTTCCAAAATTAAAATTAAAAAGGAGTAGTGATCCATTGCAACATTGCTTTCTAAAGTTCTAAAAAGGGTACTTAACTATGTAAAACTATGTTTTCTCTAACTTTTAGAGAGTCAATTTAAAAAGCATGCAATATAAAATGAAAACCTTTAGGCCCATATTTTTAAAAAGCTGGACTGTTTATTTGTAAGTTTTCAATTATTGGTTGACACAGTTTGAGACCTTTAGCTCCAACGCTTTGCTCCCCGTCTCTCTGGTCTGCAGGGAGACCGGGAGCAAAGCTGCGGAGCATGCCCGCAGCGGGACAGCCCGGGCGCGCCTGGGCTGTCCCGCTGCGGGTGTGCTTCAAGGCTTTGCTCCTGGTCTCCCTGCAGACCAGAGAGAAGGGGAGCAGCTTTTCTCGCCCCGGAGGACGGGGGCGGCGGGACTGCAGCGGATCTGGGCGTCCCGCCACTCCAGTCCTCCGGGGCGAGAAAAGCCCCGTTCGTAACTGCGGATCCGACATAAGTCGGATCCGCGTAACTCGGGGACTGCCTGTATATTCTTAATACTTTGTTTTTATTACTACTGTTGCAAATTGACCAGAAGTTTCTGTTGAACAATCTTTAATGTCTCCCAAGTCCTTAGATGAGTGTATAGTAGTCAGTTTTGAACCCAGGATTGTATTTAAGTAATTCACGTTATTCTTTCCTATTTGTTTTGCCTTGCTTGTCAGCATTCATTTAATGTGCTATCATTGTGAGAACTTGCCTAGTTTTTCAGGGTCCCTTGTCAGGTTTCTTCCTTCTTGACTAACCTAAATATTGCATCATCTGCAAATTCACCCATTTGCTCACTACCCTTCCCAGTGCAGGGAAAACTATATCAACACCACTGGCCTTAGCAAAGACCTTGTGACTTTGCAATACATCTATTCCCTTTACAAAAAATTGATCATTTACTTCCGCTTCTCATTTTATAGCCTTAGTTTTTAATTCATGCAGATACTTAGCTTCTCATTCTATGACTAGTTTCCTTAATAAACTCTTGAGGGCTTTTTCCAAAGGTATTTTAAAAGTCCAAGTAAATTGCCAGCTAGTTCTCTTTCACGTTTTATTTGTTGATGCTACTCAGAGAATTATAGCAGTTTAATATCACATGATTTGCCTTTAAATTATTGTTACTTCATTACCAGGAAAAATAAGACTTGCTGAGCTAAGATTACCACATAGCACCTATTTTAAAGATAGACCAATACTTTGCTGCCCTCTAGTCCTCTGATATAGTAGCTAACTTTAATGAGAGATTATATATTTTCCTTAGCAGCTCAGCCTCTTCATTCTTAAATTCCTTCTTATCTCTTGGGATCTGTCAACATTGCAATTATACCTATGCACCCCAAAGCCTGACACGGGACAGCCACAGGTTGTAGTTTAGACATACCCTTGGATGTATACCGTCTGATTCTGGGGACTTATTACTCTTTAATGACTAAGTTTTATCACCCTTATTCAAGCAGAATAGTATCTTAGTCCATAAGTAGTATCACTTATTTTAATGGGGTTTCTGCCAGAATAAGGTATTATTCTACATAAGGATAGCAGAACCTGGCATGAATTTATTTTCTTATCCCAGCACAATCTCTTTTGATACCTCAGAATCTGATAATACATCCATTTTTATTATCTGAAAAGAGTCTCTCCAACTTCCTCAGTAGCAAAGACTGAGTTTAAAAAATCATCTAAACATCTCTGCACTGCCTTTATCCTCCTTAAATTGGTCCCTTTGTATCATGTTAAATCCATAGGACCCATGTAGTCTCCTGCAGGCTTCCAGCTTCTGATACACTTAGACTTCCTTATTACTCTTTTGCACGTGTAACTAAGGTTAGGATGAAAATTTGAACCATAGTATATTTTAATTACGGGGCAAATTAAATCTTGAAAGTGCATGTATAACAATATTTAAACTACTTTGAAAAGTATTGGTAAATTGAGTGGTAAGGTGGTTGTTTCTCTAAAAAAATGTACTATCCTAAAAAGGAGTAATTTTATTCCAGTGTTTGTCTTCTACTGAATCAGAAGCTATTGCAATGTTCACTACAGAACAGAATTTCAAGGTCAACATTTTAGCATCAGTACTGCTTTATAATAATTTTAATTTAATTTAATCTCAATTATAATTAAAAGGTTCTTGCAAGATAAAAATGGTATACCTTTTTCATAATTGCTTCTCCACTACAAATTTACTGTTAAATACCAAGAAGCATAAACAAAACTCATAGGTAAATTTCAAAAACTTCTATGATTAACTAGCATTAATATTACTGGAACTATCCAGTAATTCAATTTCTTCAATATTAGACACCTCATGATCAGTGTGTTTTCTCCAACTTTTTTCAGATTGTGTATTATACAATTTTTCATGTCAGAAGATTTACATGAATGTTGCATTTCAGCTGAAAGAGGGGTCTCTTTCACCTGTATTTCATGTACTGTTTATTAAGAATTGAAAAATTTCCTTGATTTACTTTCTGAAACTCACTTCTTCTTCAGTCCAAGAGCAGTTTTGGCTTATTAAAGAGCTGTTTCAAGCAGTGGAGGTCCAATAACAATTTTTCCTTGGTGGAGAGAGAATAGAGATTTCTTCTCACTACTTCTCCCAAAAATATTTTAAAAAGCTAGTTTAGCAATCCATGAAATAAGTGAGAGTACTGAACCACAGTTTTGCTTGCACTGCCATAGGCAGAGAACACAGTGCACAGGGAGACAGGGTATGGCCAAGCTCCAGAGTTCAGACAAATCTGTTCTGCCTCTTGATATTTGTTTGATAGAGCTCAAGATTTCAAAAGTGGTACAACAGTTTATAGTCCCAACAAAATTACTTTTGTGTTGTTCTGATTAAGGACGCCAAGTTTCTGTTCCGCTTGTACATGGCACTAAAGCAATACAGAGAAGCTGCCCGAACTGCCATAATAATTGCCAGGGAGGAGCAGACTGCAGGTAGGTCATTCAGCACTCTTACTTGATTCTGTTTTTACTGATGTGACAACAAGACTTAATTTTTCATCCTTGAACTACTTTAGATACTACCACTTGTAGGAGTGTGCTCAAAGAAGAACATATATCAATTTTAGAAAGACCTTCTTGTGTGCACTAACAATCTTCTCTTCTCTAGTTTTTGTTTAGAAATGTGAAATTGCTATTGTGGGAGTTTAAAGTTCACACTGCAATGAAAAACCCATGGCTGGCTAGTGCTGTCTGACTTGGGCTAAGGGGCTCTTTAATTGCAGTGAAGTGTTCTGGCTTGGGTACAGCCAGATTCTCACAACTTACATGGTTCTACAACCTGAGCTACACCCTGAGCCAAAATGTGTGCACTACAATTAAACAAACCTGTAGAGCAAGCTTGAGTCAGCTAGCATGGGCTCTCTGTAGGTTTAACACAGCAGTATAGATGTAGCCATAGTGATGGTGGTACGTGGAGCCCTTTGGAAAGTTGTGGAAAGAGTTTTTCTTTTGTTTCATTCCCAGTTGATGTATTAGTAGAGACTGTCTAGACCTTCACTTTTCCCCAGGCTAGAGACCTGTCCCTTAATTACAGTAGCTGGTAGACATGACCTCTAATTTAAGGACTGATCTTTCAATTCTTGGCTACATCCAACACTGATTTTAGTAGGCATTTCCCCTGTAATGATTGCTTTAAAAGAACAGAGATCCAAAGGCTCTATTAATTTTCATGTAACTTGTTTTTTCTAAGTGGTTGGTTAGATTTCAGATAGAGGGGAAAGAAATGAATTGAACGAAGAAGAGGTTTGGAAAGCAACATAGTATATCTCCTCTGATGGCTGCTCCCTGCTGTATTGCAGGCAACATTGCTAAAATAAGTTTGTATTTAACATAAGCCGTAGAAAATGGTTTTCATAGAAAAACAGCAGCCTTGGGGACAAGGATGATAATCACATTCTGGGCAAATAAACATCTATCTGCTGCTCTCAATGGGCTGGAAAATCTCAAACCCATAGCACTGTGTGTCAGATGTTTTGTGCTGTAGCGTAGCAGACATAAAAACTCCAGGGTTTTCTTATTATTCGTCTAAGTTCCTTACCTAAAAATATAGCAGTAATCCTGAGATGATAAAATACAATGCCTTCATTTTTAAGCTTTAACTGTTGTGAAATGAAATCTTTAGCCACCTGTTCAATTTAGCAAACTACTATACCTATATGCACTACAAGAATGTTAACATTTTATATTTTATATTTAACTAATTACAGAACTAAACTGTGAAATAATCATTGTCCAGACAAAAAAGAAATCCATCCTAGGATGGCCTAAAAATATTTTTTGTACTTTATTGGAAAAGTAATTTTTAAAATAGAGGACAGCAGCATATAAAAACATTATCTACATGTGCTCTCAGCTGTTCCACATATGTCTTTTTACATTTCTTCCGAGGCCACTTTGAATTTTTTTCGGTTTAGCTACTGAACTAATATTGTCTAGGATAGTGTAGCAGGCATCTGGGTGCTTGTAATTTGCAAGTCAATTTGTTTAGGAAAATATTCAGCTACAGATGAAAGCCTACATCTACAACTGATTTTAATTATATCCCTCATGTAAGAGCCTAGTTATGAAAAATTACATTTAATTTTTTTCTTTTTAAAAGGAAACTACCGAAATGCACATGATGTCCTTTTCAGTATGTATTCAGAACTAAAAACCCAGAAAATTAAAATTCCTTCCGAGATGGCTACAAATCTTATGATTCTACACAGCTATATTTTAGTAAAGGTAATGCAGATTCAGAATTAGTATTTTAATGAAGCAAATTCTGTGCAATATTGATATAAACTATAGGTGGATGCTGTACATGGACAAATTATGCTGGTATGTTTGTTGATGGTACAGGTTGGACCTCCCTGGTCCAGCATCCTGGGGACCTGGATCAGCTACAGATGCAAGTGTGCAAGCCTCTACTCACTAGAAGCACGTGACCTATGGTGTCTGGCTTGCACAACCGAGGGGGCACAGCATGCTTGGAGCCAGTGGCTAGCAGGCCATAGCTGGGGGCAAGATCCGAGTTCGGGCTGTCAAGCATCTGAGGCCCCTTAAGCACCAGCATCCTCACACTGAGCCAACCCATCATCACTGTCTGCAGTCCCAGGTCACACTTTGGGGCAGCAGGGCCTGACCTTGGCCTGGGCATTGAAAAGGGCAGAGCCCCAGTACCCACTCTCCTCTCTGCTTCAATGCAACATGCAGTACTGCTGCCCTGTGCCATCACAAATGAAATGGCCTCATCGCTCCAACCCCAATCACTACCTGAGTTCCTTGTGAGCTATGCAACTCTACAGTAACCTGTGCAGGTCGTCAAGGAAGCTTCCTGGGACAGACCCTGCTCCCCCAGCCCCGAGCTGCTGCAATGGAGAGAAGGCATCTCTCCCTCTCACCTTGCAAGCCCAGGTGCTGCTGCAGGGGAGTCTTTTTCTCTTCACCTTGGATCTAGGCAGTCTGCATCCCCAAATCCTTCACACCCTATATCACTATCCTCTGCCTCAGCCCTGAGCCCCTCCCACACTCCAAACCCCTTGTCCCCTCCCATCTTCATATTGGTACGCACAGAATTAATGTGATGTCATATCACCTCCATAGTGGTGCACATAATTCATTCTGCATGTGCATGGGAAAAGTTAGAACACTGGCCACTCAAGGATACACACACCCCATACTGACCCTTACCCCCAGTCCTTACCTTCACTTATCCTCTTCCTTGCAAGACCCCACACGCACACACCCAGCCCTTGTGAGATGATTTATGGATGCAGATACAGGTATACAATAACTAGTAAATCACACACACATCCACTTTTTGGTATCCATGCAGGGCTCTAAACGTAGAGTGGCCAGAGCATTTACAAATTGAACCTCTCTCAACCAGCACTCCCGGGATCTGACCAGTACTGAACCAGAGAATTGCTGAATTGGGGGAGGTCAGTGTTGTCTAGCAGCATTACCAACACTTTCACTGCTTACTGGGCTCTTATAAGATACTTAGGGGTAAATTAGAGGTAAATAATAGCACAGAACACTGAGAGCCAGGATTGGTAGCTGTAAATCTATATGGAACTGCAGGAAACTTAGCTGGATTTCCATTTAGCATAGGTGTGGCTAACTAAAATCATTCCAGACCAGCATGGTTCAACCTGTACTAGTTTTCAGCTCCTCCAAATGTTGTAGCTGTAATGTGTAGTATAAATATACCTACTTGTTTATTTCAGACTCATGTTAAACGTGGAGATCACATGAAGGGTGCACGCATGCTTATTCGTGTAGCCAACAACATCAGCAAGTTTCCATCACGTAAGTTCTGGCCCCACAAACAAAAAAGCACAAGACAATTAATTATCCAGTGCATCAATAGATACTCTCCTCTCCTGCTACTGTTGTCCGTGTCTTTGAACAAGTGTGGGTATACAGTAAAAGTTAAATCTGTCCTACCCTAGAAAAGATGCTTTGGTACGTGGCATAAAATGGTGAAGGCCTTACATAGTGAAGGCAACACTGCTTGCTAAATGTGTGTCCTCAACCATAACACCTGCTAAATGGTTGCAGTATTAAGTTGCATGAACCACAGTCTCAAGATCATCTGTAATTAGTGTGTCAACACTGGGTCATCTCTGTTCTGTGTCTTCAATTCAAGAGCACAAGGCAGCCAGGGAGTCCTACCGCTATGGCAGTCCTTGCTTAGGACAAAATACGGTACACATGCAAGATGCTAGTGCTTGGTTTGCTATGATAATTAGACGTGATAGCTATATTCTGTATACTTTGTCTGGGAACACTTACCAAAGGTAAAATTTCTGCTACATGTAGAGTCCTCTCGTACATGACAGCAGTAGTGGCACTACAGATAGCTATACCACATGTTCAGTTTGTACCATAATCAGCCCGGGCCAGCTCCACTAACTCCTGCACTCCTAATACATTATAACAGAAATTACTATTTGCTCCAAAGTTCCCAGCCAGTGATATCTCCACAGAAGTTAATCAGACCAGAGACACTGAATGTTTTGCTATGAATAGAACTAAGGTAAGGGGTAAACTATGACCATTTTGGGGAAAGGTGGGGGTAATCAAACTATTCCCAAAATCATATAGTAAGTCTCAGAAAAGCAGTGATAGGAAACCTAATGACTGGGATATGTTTAATAGACATGTCCTATGTCAGATACACGAGGTAATTGTCCTGCTCTATTCATTAATGGTGAGACCTCAGTGGAAGTACTCCATCCAGTTTTGGACCACATGTTTTAAGAGAGACGTAACTGGAGGGTGTCCTGAGGAGCAGCACAAAACCAAGAGGTTTAGAAAACATGCCCTGTGAAGAAAGGTTAAAAACTAGGTGTGTTTATTCTAGAGATGACAAGACAGGGAAATGTAAGTCTTCAAATAGGTAAAAGATTGTTATAACAAATATGATGTCCAGTTGTTCTCCCTGCCCACCAAGAGTAGTACAAAAAGCAATGTACGTCCTTGGCAGTAAGGGAGGCTCAAGTAAGAGATTAAGAAAGCCTTTTATAATTTAAGCATTGGAACAGGTTCCCAAGGGAGGTTGTAAAATCCTTGTCTTGAAGTTTGAGACGGGTATTGCCAGTGGTAGATGAATGTTTGCCTTTGTTTCATTGCAGACATTGTCCCAATCCTGACATCAACAGTGATTGAGTGCCATAGAGCAGGCTTGAAAAATTCAGCTTTCAGTTTTGCCGCTATGTTGATGAGACCTGAGTACCGCAATAAAATAGATCTTAAATACAAAAAGAAGATTGAAGCAATGGTCAGGTGAGCCAGGTTAATTTAATTTCAGAAAACAAAACAGCTTTACTGTTGATTTTATGGAGGAAAAATTGTTACAATATTTCCACATTGTCTCCTCACCTTAGATTGGGAGGTTAATCATTTGCACTCCTCAAAAGATTGAGAACTATATTTTTCATTGCCTTGCATCTTCTAAAGTCATTTACCCTTTGTGCAAAGTGAGTATAAAATGCTACTAAACCACCTGTAGTGCTGTACACCAGGCATTCAAACTGGTGTTTGGAGGGCCCCATGCCGCCTGATTGAAATTTTTTATGGCCCGCCAGAATATTTTTATAAAAGAATGAAGTGCAGCCTGCTGGCCGCTTGGAGCATGTGGCCAAGTGCCTGCTCACAGCCCACTGGGCCACTCTGTGCTGCAGCAATTGTTCAGGGCTGGCCAGGCTGCTCTGCGCTTGCACTCACAGCGGGCCCCTGTGCTCACACCGCCCCAGCAACTCAGGTGGCAATGTCGACTCCAGGACCTAGGTATTAGTTTGGGGGGGCTGGGAGAGCCTGGCTCTGGGGGAGGGGGAAGCATTAGGTTGGAGGGGGGTTGGCTCTGGGGGAGAGAAGGGGTTTATTTTTATTCCCAAATAAAATCACAAAATGTATATTAATTTTATATCAATAAATGTCCATTTTTTGCAATCACATGAATAATTACAGCTTCATGCAAAATCTCAAACTTACCAAGTATCTGAAATTTTCACAGAAGCCTGTTCTATTTGATTAACCATGGTCTATACTTGTTTTTATTTCAACAAAAAAAGTTATGTATCATATAAAATGTAAAAGTACCTTAAATTTATATTTAAATTACAAATTATGTAAAATTAATTTAAAAATTTGAGCAAATAATTTTACACATCAAATGTTGTAATATAAAATATACCTAAAACATAATCTATAATAATGAATAACTATGACTTTCTGACAATGTACATTTTCTTTGGTAGCCCTAGAGTTGTCACAGGTGTCTGGTATTGGTGCCTTCTGCCTGGCACCTAAAATGTCCCCCCCCCCCCCCCCCCTCGACAAACCATCTGGGTATTATAGGTGGCCCTGAAAGCTATCCATTTTCGTTTGTGTGGCCCTCAGTAGGCTTTAAGTTTGACATGCCTGCTTTACACCCATGTTGCACAGGTATGAAAGTTCTAAAGTGAACTGAACCTATGAAGTCCTAGTAGTTCTTCTATATTTGTATTTTCAGTGGCCAGTTCAGCAGCACCCCTGGGCATAGCACTCTGTACCTTTCTGAAATACAAGAGTTTAAAAAGAGGCCAAAAATAAATACCAAGTCAAACAGGCACTGTCAGGTTCCTTCTCCTTCCCCCTAATTTTTAATGTTTAGACCAGCTATGCAACACGTGGCCTGCAGGCCCCGTTTGCTGTTTATGTGGGGCTCAACACACAGCCAGCGGGTGGGAGCCAAAACAAAGTGTTCAATATAATGGCCTTCTGTTTGTATTTTAGTAGTTAAATTCCTGGACTGTCATTGCTCATTAAAAGTGCTGTCCTGGGTGGAAATTGGGTAAATATTGCATTTTATAAATATCAGCAGAACTGACAAATGGGGCCTGCGAGTTGTGTAGTCTTGCCTTAAACTTTGTATTCATGCCTATCAGTGTGAAAGAAGTTATTGGCATATTTGCATGTATATGAAACCACATATGTGTATGTCCTGTAAACATGTCAGAGTGGAATCAGGATCCCTCACAAAGAAAAAGAACCTATAGACTGCAATTCTACGAATCAAATTAGTATGTAGCTCTTACAATGCTGAAGTTTAAAGCCTAATTTTTAACACCTAAATATGGTGAGTGGTGCTTAAGAAATAGAGATGAGATAATTTTATATAACATATAACCACATTGCTACTGGGAGGTTTGCGAGATTAAGAATTCATAATGGTGATCCAGCATTACTTAATGGCAAATAAATGCTTCAAATTAATGGAGGAATCACTTACCTATGAAATACAATAAGGAGAATATGAAGTATTCAAGGGGAAATTACTTAACAGGTAACAGAATATTTAAATGGACACTGAACATTATTCAAATTAATGTTTTGCTCTTTACAGAAGTAAGATGAAGGGATGGATTGCACCCTCAGCAAGTTTGCAGATGACACTAAGATAGGGGAAGAGGTAGAGATGCTGGAGGGCAGGGATAGGGTCCAGAATGACCTAGACGGATTATAGAGGATCGGGCCAAAAGAAATCTGATGAGGTTCAACAAGGACAAGTGTAGAGTCCTGCACTTGGGATGGAAGAATCCCAAGCGTTGTTATAGGCTGAGGACTGACTGGCTGAGTAGCAGTTCAGCAGAAAAGGACCTTGGGATTATAGTGGATGAGTAGCTGGATATGAGTCAACAGTGTGCCCTTGTAGCCAAGAAGGCTAATGGCGTATTAGGTTGCATTAGGAGGAGCATTGCCAGCAGATCTAGAGAAGTGATTATTCCCCTTTCTTCGGCTCTGGTGAGGCAACATCTGGAGTAGTGTCCCCCGTTCTGGGGCCCCCCACTACAGAAAGGATGTGGACGCATTGGAGAGGGTCTAGCAGAGGGCAACCAAAATGATTAGGGGCTGAAACACATGACCTATGAGGAGCGACTGAGGGATTTAGGTTTGTTTAGTCTGCAGAAGAGAAGAGTGAGGGGGGATTTGATTAATCTTCAGCTACCTGAAGAGGGGTTCCAAAGAGGATGGAGCGATCTGGTCTCAGTGGTGACAGATGAGCAATGGTCTCAAGTTACAGTGGGGGAGGTCTAAGTTGGAAATTAGGAAAAACTATTTCACTAGGAGGGTGGTGAAGCACTGGAATGAGTTACCTAGGGAGGTGGTGGAATCTCCATCCCTCGAGGTTTTTAAGTTTCAGCTTGACAAAGCCCTGGCTGGGTTGATTTAGTTGGGATTGGTCCTGCCTTGTGCAGAGGGGTGGATTTGATGACCTCCTGAGGTCTCTTCCAGCTCTGATTCTATAAGATGTGGACTTTTGTGAAGGATTCATTGTACTTGATTCATATCCTATCTTATTTCCAGACGGCCGGACACATCTGAGGCAGAAGAACCAACTACTCCATGCCCATATTGTGAATTCTTGCTTCCAGAGTGTGAACTCCTCTGTCCTGGATGTAAAAACAGTCTTCCATACTGCATTGCAACTGTGAGTACTTTAAATTGAATGACAAATTCTTCCCCTTCCCAGATACATGTGCACATGTTCACACACACAGTTTGAGAATACAGGCAGTCCCCGGGTTACGTACAAGATAGGGACTGTAGGTTTGTTCTTAAGTTGAATCTGTATGTAAGTCGGAACTTGCGTCCAGATTCAGCCGCTGCTGAAACTGATCAATTTCAACAGCGGCTGAATCTGGACGCCAGTTCTGACTTACATACAGATTCAACTTAAGAACCCCAGGCATCCCCAAGTCAGTTGCTGCTGAAACTGATCAGCAGCTGATTCCAGGAAGTCCGGGGCAGAGGCTTCCTGTAGTCAGCCACTGGTCAGTTTCAGCAGCGGCTGACTTGGGGACCCCTGGGGCAGAGCAGCTGGGGTGCTGCCGGGTTGGTCCAGTAGCGCCCAGAGCGGCGCTGCGGGACCAACCCGCAGCGCCCCAGCTGCTGTACCACAGGTGTCCGGAGCAAAGCCGCAGAGCACGGGGGCAGCGGGACAGCCCAGATGTGCTGTGGCTGTCCTGCTGCCCGCGTGCTCCGCGGCTTTGCTCTGCTTTGCTCCCCATCCCCCTGGTCTGCAGACCAGGGGGACGGGGAGCAAAGCAGAGCAAAGCCGCGGAGCACGCGGGCAGCGGACAGCCCAGACGCGTCTGGGCTGTCCGCTGCCCGCGTGTTCCGCCGCTTTGCTTCCTCTCCCTGGTCTGCTGGAGACCAGGGAGAGGGAGGGCCCCGTTCGTAACTGCGGATCCGACATAAGTCGGATCTGTGTAACTCGGGGACTGCCTGTACTTCCATTAGTTTAGCACTGTGTACAGTCTGCCTCTTCCTTTCTGTAAAATGTCAAACTGGTTGGTGAGTAACATTCCTCTCAATTTATAACTTATCCATACATGTCTAGTGAAGTCTCTACCCTACTGTTTAAATGAGAACAAAAAATAACCACTTATGTTGCTAAAATTTAATGAAATCAATACATATTTACAGTCAAATTATTTGGTGACTGAAAATTTGATCTCAGGTTGGACAAAGTGGTATGCAGACAGCCTCACAGCCTGGGTACCTTCTGTATGCATGCTTAGCAAGTGAAATCTGGTACAGAGAACAAACTCCAATATTTTAAAAAGTGCATACATTTTTGGTAATTGTCCTTTGCTGTACTTTTACCAAAGAAGGGAAGGAAGGGAGAATTATAAATAGCAGAAATGTGTTGAAATTCCAATCCATAACAATATTCATTCAACAGATGCAAAAATGAAGTGTCCAAATTTATCTATTATGTTTGCTTGAAAATAAATTACAGTAGCGTTAAATCTAGTCACACTATATGGCAGTGTTTCTTAAACTGTGTTCCGCAGAGAACAACAGAATTCAAAACGGCCAACCTGAAAGGGGCAGGCAACTTTTTTTTCCCCCCTCTAAGTTTCCTAACTTCCCCCCTCCAACATTTCCTCCCCCCCCCCCATAAAAAAATCGTTGGAGTTCCTCAGTCTTAAAAAGTTTAAGAAACACTGCTATAGGGTATTTGATACCATTGCAAGTTAGCGATACTGTTCTCCCATTACATTTTTTAGAATTAAGATCTTGCACTGTAGACAGGAGCAGAATTGAAGAGTTCAGGTTTAATAATTGAAAACTTTGACCTCCAGGGTCGACATATGGTAAAAAGTGACTGGACGGTGTGCCCACATTGTGACTTCCCTGCCCTGCACTCAGAGTTCAAAATGTAAGTTGCCAGAAAAAAATTGTTTAAAAAAAAAAAACCCCACCTTATTCAGCAGGAAAGATTCCAAAGTTTCTACAGTGAATTAAACCAGAAAGAAGCTTTAACCTTTTCATTCTGAAGGCCAATCATTGATTTGTATTCCACATTTTCACCATAGTGCTACTTCAGCATGAACAAATTTGGTCATGTCAAATGCATGCTACAACTAGAGAAGGCAGACACTGGTGCAACCTTTAAAAGAAAATTGCAGTAGGCATCCACAGCTTCCCAACACTTTTTTTCCTTCCCTTCTCCTAGAAGTCAGTGCAGAAATACACCAGTACTGATCTGAGGAGTCACAACTGTCCATATTGTCCTCTTAAGACTCAAAGGGCCATTCACTCACCCTCATAACATCTGGGTCAGAATGTATCTTATCAGTGCATTCTCCACAGCTCTTCTGCCTTAAGTAAGGGAATAACTCCTGATTGGCAGTTGTGGGGAAGCAGGAGCAGTTCCTCCACTCAGTTAGTGTACCTTTAAACAGAACTGCCTTCTCAGGAGTGAGCCTTCCCTTTCAATATTCTTTTATTCTATGAACTGACTCCTTTTGGATTTGCAGATTTTACTTTGAACCTCAGTAGCTGTAAGACTGCATATTTGATTTCTCAAATGAGACTGGAGCTTTAAATAGTTACTATCATAGCTCATCTCCACAATATAGTGGGCTAGACAGCTTTCCAAGAGCTTCAGTCACAGTTTGTGCTTTACTATAGCAGCTTTCAGGAAACCCCTTCTTTCCTAATTGTAAGTAGTTATGGTGGAACCTCAGGCTCTGTCTACACTGCAGGCTTCTTGTGTAAGAATGGCCATTCTTGCGCAAGTACATTTACAGTAAAGCATCAGAAGAGAGGGCTCCTTGCACAAGAGTTATTTCTCTCCCCACGAGAAATAAGCCCTCTTGCACAAGGTGGCAGTGTGGACAGGCAACAGGGGTTTCTTGCGCAAGAAACCCCTATGACTAAAATGGCCATCAGAGCTTTCTTGTGCAAAAGCACATGGCAGTGTGGACACACTTTTGAGAAAGAACTCTTGCACAAAACAGTTCTAGGGCAAGAAGCCTGCAGTGTAGACGTAGCCTCAGTTTTGAACTGCCCAGTCAATCTCATACCTCATTTGGAACTACAGAATCAGGCAGCAGCCAACCCCCACAACAAAAATCCTACTCAAAAAAAGAAAGCGGCATTTTTTTCTGTATTGTAAAGCCTCTAGTAAATCAACGTTCAATTGTAAACTTTTGAAAGAACGATGTTTTGTTCCAATTTAGAAACATCTCCATTCCTCAGGTGTTTGTATATCTGAGATTCTACTGTATTTGCTACCTTACAACAGAATCATTTCCCCTCCACCCCTACTAAAATTGATAGATTAAGGCCAGAAAGAACAGCTACAATTATCTAGTTTGATTACCTGCATGGCAGAACACAGAATTTTTCCCTATTAATTCCTGCATCAAGCCCAACATGTGGTTAAAAATATTGTCAGGAATGTAATTTGACCTGAAATATTTCTTTTATAATAGCATGTTGCAGAGTGAAAATGTATGTCCAATGTGCTCTGAAAGAGTTAGCATTGTCCACCTTAAGAAGATAGGTGACTGCACACCATACCTCAACCCAGAAGAAATGGAACAATGAATTTATTCGAGTGCGTCAGCCACTTTCAGAACAAATCCTTAAGAAGAGATGCAAGAAATGAGCCAAGATACAGCAAGTAGCTTAAATGAAAACTGATGGCTTACAATGCTCAGTGTTCAAAGGAAGCAACCACCTCCTTGTCATTTGCTGCCATTAATTCACTTCTTGCTCTGTTCTACAGTAAATACTGGTTTGGGTAAACATTTTGGATCCAGTAGGTGTCACTATTTTCAAGTACCAGAATGGACTTTTTAGGAGGGAAAGTTTAGCTAAAATATACACATTGGTTTGTAATTCAGGTGGCTAAAGCTTAATACTGTTCAGATGGCAACTATTATGTGAGTAATTAGTGCATTGTACCAACAGCCCTGCAGATTGACACAGTGGCTATTAAGCATTTTTCAAAAGAAATTATCACTATATGATGTAGATGTAGGATTGATGTTTAGATAGTTAGAGAAGCTATTATAAAACTGAACTTCTTTCATAATGTTAATTGCCCATTAGAAGATAATTTACATTATATTGACAAGCAATTAATGTTTTAATGTGCAGAAAATAGGCAGTTGTACCAAGCTGAATCTGCTTTGAAGACTGAGTAATTTGAGTCCTGAGAAGTGTTGTGGCATTGAGGAAGCTTCTTACTGGTTTGGTAGATTTCCCTCCCTTCCCCAACAATTTAATACTGGAGCAATTGTCAATTTTGGTGTCTTTGGATAAATTTAATATTTAATTTTTGTACTTAAAGCAGAATAAATCAAATTTTACCCCATGTTTATCTGAAAATCTGTTCAGGTTCAGCAGCACATATGGGAAGAGTGCGAACTCTTCCATTTTTCAGTGTTCTGGGCTGCATGTGTAAATATCACTTCATGACGGGAGTAGTACCAATAGAATTTCCTCTGCATCTGTTGTGTGACTGCTCCCATTGCAGCATGAAAGCACTAATTCTCACAGGCTGCGTCTAGACTGGCCAGTTTTTCCAGAAAATCAGCCACTTTTCCAGAAAAACTTGCCAGCTGTCTGCACTGGCCACTTGAATTTCCACAAAAGCACCGGCAATCTCATGTAACTGAAGCAAAATGCAGGACGATGTAGCACTTTAAAGACTAACAAGATGGTTTATTAGATGATGAGCTTTCATGGGCCAGACCCACTTCCTCAGATCAAATAGTGGAAGAAAATAGTCACAACCATATATACCAAAGGATACAATTAAAAAAAATGAACACATATGAAAAGGACAAATCAAATTTCAAAACAGAAGGGGAATGTGGGCAGGGTGGCAAGGAAGGTAAGTGTCTGTGAGTTAATGATATTACAGGTGGGGAAAGGTAGATGTCTGTGAGCTAATGGTATTAGAGGTGATAATTGGGGAAGCTATCTTTGTAATGGGTAAGGTAGTTGGGGTCTTTGTTCAATCCCCCCGGAGAGTGTCAAATTTTAGCATGAATGACAGTTCAGAGGATTCCCTTTCAAGTGCAGATGTAAAAGGTCTTTGTAGCAGAATGCAGCTAGTTAAGTCGTTGAAACAGTGTCCTTTCTGGTTGAAATAGCAAGAAATTGTTTTTTCTTTGTGATCCTGTCTGATATCTGTTTTGTGGGCATTAATCCTTTGGCGAAGTGTCTGAGACGTTTGTCCAATGTACATAGCAGACGGACACTTTCGGCACATGATAGCATAAATTATATTTCTGGATGCGCAGGAATATGTGTTCTTGATCTTATAACTCACTTGGTTAGGTCCAATAATGGTATCAGCAGAATGAATATGTGGACAAAGTTGGCAACAGGGTTTGTTGCAAGGGAAGGTACCAGGGTTGGTATTAGTTTATGTCCTGTGATTGTTGGTAAGAATCATCTTGAGGTGGTTGCCTATAGGAGACTATGGGTCTGTCTCCCAGAGCCTCTTGGAGTATGGTATCCTGTTCCAGTATAGGCTGTAGTTTATTGATAATGTGTTGGACAGGTTTAAGTTGGGGGTTGTAGGTGATGACAAGTGGTGTTCTATTGTTGGTTTTCTTGGGTCTGTCTTGAAGTAGATGGTTTCTAGGTATTCGTCTGGCTCTTTCAATTTGCTTTTTTATTTCTCTGGGTGGGTAGTTGAGACTTATAAATGCTTGGTAGAGATCC
Organism: Pelodiscus sinensis; assembly: GCF_049634645.1. NCBI lineage: Eukaryota > Metazoa > Chordata > Testudines > Trionychidae > Pelodiscus > Pelodiscus sinensis. Next base: position 93,127,713 of record NC_134715.1, on the reverse strand, counting down.
TGAAGCTTCTGATCTCGGTCAGTGGGATTAGAGCAGATGCGGTTGTATCGAAGGGCTTGGCTATAGACGATGGATCGTATGGTGTGTTCTGGATGGGAGCTGGAAGCATGTAGGTAACTGTATGAGTCGGTGGGTTTTCTGTAGAGAGTTTTGTCTAATTTTCCATTGTTGATTTGTACTGTGGTGTCCAGGAAGTGGACCTCTCGTGTAGAATGGTCCAGGCTGAGGTTGATGGTGGGGTGTAGGTTGTTAATCTCCGTGGAATATCTCCAGTGTTTCTTGGCCATGCGTCCAGATCATAAAGATGTCATCCATGTAGCGTAAGTAGAGAAGGGGTAAAAGGGGACGGGCGTTCAGGAAATCTCATGTAAGATTGTCAGTGTTCTTGCAGAAATACTGTGCTGTTGCCGTTCGGGCAAAAGTCCTTCTGCGCAAAAGGGCCAGTGAAGACAGCCCAGATTTGTTTTCCGCAAAAAAGCCCCGATCACAAAAATGGCGATCGGGGCTTTTTTTTGTGGAAAAGTGCGTCTAGATTGGCACAGACGCGTTTCTGCAAAGAGTGCTTTTGTGGAAAAGCGTCCGTGCCAATCTAGACATAGCCACAATGTTTTCCACTCTGCTGACCTAAAAGAAACAGAGCTTTTCAATGCTTCTGTACTTCAAACAAAATGAGAGGGAGAATAGAGGTGGAAGGCAAAACAGAAAAAATTCCCATGCACACAGTGTAGCCCCAAAAGCTGAGGTAGTATGTTACAGCTTGCTGGGGACAAATACTGTATCCAAGCAATGAAAGGGGAAATAAGTGAATAAGCCAAATATTTAAAAATATTTGTCAAACTAATTTTATTGTAGTTTTTATACACTGCGGCATTTTTAATGTACAAAAGAAATAGGCAATTTAAGTATTTTTTCCCTTATATACAAGATTTAACCACATAATAGCAGAGATTTAGTAAAAATGTTCAAAGCCTTATGAAGAAAGCCTCCTGCCATCTATACCAATAGCCTAAGCCAGTGGTGCCCTCAGGTGCCGCCAGGGCACTTATGTGCACCTGCCAAGTGATCTGGGCCAGCGCATAAACAGCCCTGCTTCCGGACGCGCAACAGCCCCAAAAGGCTGAGGACCACTGGTCTAAGCCCTTCTTTCAACATGTTACTTCTGAAACTGGTGCTTATTTACAGGTGACTTTCAAGAAGCAGACTAAAGTCTACATTGTTAACATTTACAAGGTATAAAAAAAAATATTGTCAACATGCTGCAAAGTTACATTACCCCTGCATAGGCGCAAGTGCAAAGCAGCCACTCCACCGGTTCTATCCTTCTAATTGTAACAGGATCATTGCTTGCCTAGTGCTACCCACTTTCTGGCAGTAAAGCTGTGTTCAAAGGTCAGGTGATTACCTAATGTAATCAGTCAGTACTGAACAATTCAGCATCTCATTTCTTTATTTTTCCTTTTCTTGCTTCTTCTCTAATTGCTGCTTTTGATTGCTTGGAAGATTTGGCCTTTTTTTGCTGGAAATAAAGTTTAAAATGCAGGGTCAGTGTGCTATGCTAAATTGTGATAGAAAAACATAGTAATCAGCATGGCAACACGAAGTCAAAAGAAAGTGTTAACAAAAGTAAGGATATCAAACTATCAGTTACTTCCAATTTTGTGCCCTGATCCTATAGCAGTTCAGTAACCAAAATAAAGCCTCTAAAGACTTTAAAAAGGATGTGGCCTGTACAGGTCTTCATTAAGTCTGTTGCCAAACCTCAATGCACATAGTAGGGGTTCCCATCCATCCCCTTCTTTTTTGGGGACTTCCTGCTCTCTCCTTCCAACCTGGGTTCTATACATTCCCATACCAGGAGCTGTGTCTCTGCCACCATATTTCTCCAGCTGAGAGATAAATCATTCAGAATGGCAACAACATTTTAAATTGTATTGGAAAAAGGAGCAACACTGAAATGTTTTGCTGGCACTAGCCATTCAATTTATAGATGCTTCGAACTGACTGAAGGTGCTGGCTCTGACAACCAGATGCAGGGAACTTGCAGAGCTCCTATTTTACTTTTCAGATTTTTATCAAAATGGGCAAGATGTGTCCTACTATGGTTGAAGCATCCCCAGAAATTATGGAAGGTATCAGATGAGGGGTTCAATTGCATTACAAACAGAATATGAGACTGAAAACAGGGTCTTGCTTCACTTGGCCAATCATCAACTACTTGAATACTAGACAACAGTGCTCCAGCAAAATTCAAACCTACCACCAGAAAATGCCACCTTATTTGCAACATGATTAAATTTAGAACAGTCAAAGTTAACACCCAGCAAACTGGGGAAATGGGGGAGGGTGGTTCTAGCCCCTAGTGCAATGAGCCCTAGTAAGATGGTCTGACTTCTAAAAGGAGACATTAGGTGTTGTACTATCAACTGGAAATATTACCTTGATCATTGCATCACTTTCAATAGAATCATGCTCATCCTCAGACTGAAATTCGTCAGCATTCAACTCTTCATTCAGTTCTGAAGCCAACCCAGGCTGCCGTTTAGATGTCTTTACTGCATGCAGGGCATATGGTATCAAATGTGCCTCCTTGTTATATGCACGTGTAAAAGCTGCTTTGACCTGTTCAGAGTTGAGGAGACACACTGTAAGCACTAGATTGAAGACTCCACATTTTTGGCTATCGAAGCTGTTATCTAGTCAAGGGTGCCCCCGGGGAAGAGTACATGTATGCCTAAGGTTTGCCAACAAAGGGACAGCTATCAGGGAATAAGTGTGGGGAGGACACATCTAAAACACATATAGAAGGCCTAAATCTGTACTACCTGAGATCAGTCAGTCAGTCACTTAGCTTTCAAAATTGTAACTGCCGACAGCACAAATGGCACCCTGATTCTGCCAGCCATCTCCTGTCCCATTACCACTTCACAGTGGACACTTCCGTGTTTTATTCACGAGGTCAAAAAGTTACCCTACATTTATAGAAGAAGGCAAAAGCAGACCAAAGCTACTGAATTTTACCTTGGGGTCCAGTTTAGAAAAGGGAGTAGGTTTGCCTCCCCAGCTGGATATTTCCATAATATTTTCAACATCTTCTCTCATCAAGCAATAAGAGTCCATGAATGTTACAGCATCTTGTACACCTTCTGTTCCCATGCTTGTCAAGGGTCTAACAAGTGCATCCCTCAAGTATGACAAATACTCCATGTTTACGGCTCTCTTGCTAGTGTGAGTTCTTGCCAAATGAAGAAAGATTGTGTTTAAAAGTGTACCTCAAGAATTTAAGTCAACAAACGACGTTAAGAATCAGCTGTGGCTAGACCACCACAATGCAGGCTGTACCTCTGCAAGGAGTCACCAGTGGTGAATTTGCAAATGCCCCTGCTTAACGATATCTCTATTCCAGCCCTGAACAGACCATGTCATTCGCAGTGGACTAGCTAGCAAGGGTCATCCCACAGCAAAAGAAAGAAAGAAATTAGGTCTAACTACAATTTTAAAAAAGAAATCTCAATCTATTTGATTATATAAAAATAGCTTTCTACCATCGGCTTACTGACCATCTTCATGCTAACTCGCTGTTGTTGGTAGCCTATGGCTCAGCTTTTGGAATGCTACCATTGCCAGCCAATGCACATGTCTTCTCTCACTTTCTCTAATGGACCTTTAATATTAAAGGGAGGAGCCTGTTGTAAATAGAGGCTTTTCCCTTTCTCACACATTTGGCTCTGATCCTCCCAGTCCCAGTGCTACATTCTCTCCCAAACCCATTCAGTGTTCAAAGACAATAAGGAGTCCTGTAACACCTTAAGACTAACAGATTTATTTGAGCATTAGTTTTTATTGGCAAAAACCCACTGTCAGATGCATGGAGTGGAAATTAGAGGCAAGCATAAATATCCATGTTTAATATATTTAAGTGGAATGAATATTTAGTATATTTAAGTATATTTATGCCTCTTGAACTTCCATTCCATGCATCTGACAAAAAAAGGCTTTTGCCCATGAAAGCTTATACCCAAATAAATCTGTGGATACAGACTAACATGGCTACCACTCTGGAATGTAGCAGCATTCAATCCTATTTCTAATCCATTTGCTCTCCTTTCTCACTGGTGCCTCTCCTGTGAGAGACAGCAGTCTCATTTTTCTCCTCACCTGCTACTCTCCAGAACCCAGATTCTCTCAACTACATCAAGATAACGATCTAAAATAGAACTGAGTTACATTAACTCAGTAAGACTAAACCATCCTAAAACAGTGCACACTAGGAAGCACAGCAAGAAGTCTGCATTACCTGAGACTCATGTGCATTGCCAGTTCTTGAACAATCCGGTCATGTTTGCCTGTGGATGAAAATTTCCCCAGCCAGCTTGGAAAGTTAGGAAACTGTGACATGTAACCTCTCATCAGCTCCCCAGGGAGAACACTCGAATAAATGGCCTGAAAGGTGAAGTGCACAAATTCAGCTTAGTAGTAAATGTTTATAACACTGGCATCAGGAGTTCCTGATGACACACTGAAAATACAAATCATGCTACAGCAATATTGGTGTGCTGAAATTAACAATAGACAAAACCTATGCAAATATAGGATGTGTCTACTCTGCAAACAAAGGCCCATGGCTGGCCCAGGTCAGCTGACTTGGGCCCAGACTGGATCCCCGACTCTGGGGCCTTATAATGAGAAGCACCTCAGAATATTTATACTACAACTTTTAGCCATTCAGCCCAAGCCACTGTCTGAGGCTCAGTGCCAGGGATTTTTTAGCACAGTCTAGTCATACCTATATGGTATCTGGGAGGCTATGGAATAATCTGCTGTGGGAAGTGAGAGTTGGCCATCTAATAAATTCTAAGCCAAAACGAGAGCATTGCGCTCATCTAGTCCCATGGAGTCCAGCCAGTTCTGGAGCAATAGCCACTATAGTGGCTACTGCTATAGCAAGCTGGCCACACTCAATCAGCCAAATAGCCACATATGCCTAGTGGATTGCATGTTGGACACCACGGCTCTAGTCTGACCTGCTGCTTAACACAAACAAGGCCATAGAAATTCCCCAGAAATATCTGTTTTGAAATAGAGCAGATCGTTCAGAAAACGACGCTTGACTTAAGTGCCAGTGCTCAAGAATCCCTGGATACAGGGAGATCTAGACAGAACAAAGCATTAGAAAACATAGTGGAAAGATAGAAACAACCCTACAGTGGTTATGTGGTGGATTACATTTATTAGATCTTTCTCATTTTTAATTTCTAAAATGCACCATATCCACTGAAAGAAAATCCCAGATCACTTACTTATTCTAAAGACTGTTACCCTGTTAATATTAAATCTAAATGACTAGTTTAAGCCCCGTAAATTGACATGTTTCTAGAAGTGAGTGCAAAAAGGTTAGTATCCCTTTGCAAAGGAAATGCATATTTTCTAATATATTTGTTGCTTTTAGGTGATTACATATGTGGTGTTCCAGCCATCAGCACAGCTGATTATATGCCACGGGGTTTATATGACATGAACCCCTCATCATAGGCATTACAGATTTCAAAGCTATTTTCAGTCATATAGCTAGAGGTGAAATACAGCTATGATACATGGCATAAGATAGGTTTTTAATTTATCCTATTAAGACACTTTAACACAGGGCTACTAAACTTGGAAATCTCCAGGGCCCACAATGATACAGCACATGCTAAGGGCCGCAACTTAAGTGTGGTTGCATACACATGAATATATATATGCAAATAGCTTATTTCACACTGACAGGCATAAATACAAAGCACTTCCCACAATCTCCCAGCACCTCCTCCGTGGGGGCTAGAAACGCTGTTCCCATCTAGTCCATCCACTTGTGTCTTTCAATGATCACCTCACCTGGGAGACGCCTCACTATTGTGGAGCATGTTCCCAGGGGAGGCATGTTCAAAGGATCCCACCCGTGAGCCACGTGTTGAGCCTTGTGTAAACCAAAACTGCCCCCCCCCCCAGCCCACAAACAAACAGGCCAAGGGCCGCATGTTGAGTAGTACTGCTTTAACAGATGTCAGTCCACTCAACTGTCAAAGATATTAATACAGAGCCTGATGTTTCTGGCTCTGCTGCCTTCAGAACATCTCCTAAAATGGCTGTTTCTATGGGATTGTCTCACCGGGACCAGATGGCATTCACCCAAGAGTTCTGAAAGAACTCAAAGGTGAAATTGCGGAACTATTAGCTGTGGTTTGTAACCTATCCTTTAAATCCGCTTCTGTACCCAATGACTGTAAGATAGCCAATGTGACACCAATATTTAAAAAGGGCTCTAGAGGTGATCCTGGCAATTACAGACCAGTAAGTCTAACGTCAATACTGGGCAAATTAATTGATATTATAGTAAAGAACAAAATTGTTAAATACATAGATGAACATAATTTGTTGGGGAAGTCAACATGGTTTCTATAAAGGGAAATCATGACTTATTAATCTACTAGAGTTCTCTGAGAGGGTCAATGAACATGTGGACAAGGGGGAATCCAGTAGATATAGTATACTTAGATTTCCAGAAAGCCTTTGACAAGGTCCCTTACCAAAGGCTCTTAAGTAAAGTAAGTTCTCATGGGATAAGAGGGAAGGTCCTTTCGTGGATTGATAACTGGTTAAAAGACAGGAAACAAAGGGTAGGAATAAATGGTCAGTTTTCAGACGAGAGGGGTAACTAGTGGTGTCCCCCAAGCATCTGTGCTGGGACCAATCCTGTTCATCTTATTTATAAATAATCTAGAGAAAGGGATAAACAGTGAGGTGTCAACATTTTCAGAGGATACTAAACTGTTCAAGACAGTTAAAACCAAAGCAGACTGTGCAGAGCTTCAAACAGCTCTCACCAAACTAAGTGATTGGGCAACAAAATGGAAAAAGAAATTTAATGTCGATAAAATTAACATTGGAAAAAATAACCCCAACTATACATACAATACGATGGGGACTAATTTAGCTACAGCTACTCAAGAGAGACCTTGGAATCATTGTGGATAGTTCTCTGAAAACAGCCACTCAGTGAGCAGCAGCAGTCAAAACAGCAAACAATGTTAGGAATCATTTAAAAAACGATATAGAATAAGACAGAATATTTTATTGCCTCTATGGGTAGATCTACACATCAAAGTTAATTAGAAAAAACAGCCATTATTTCGAATTTGGTAAACCTCATTCTACAAGGAATAACGCCTAATTCGAAATAAGCACTGTGTAGCCGCTTATTTTGAAATAGGGGGCCTCCAGCCCTTCCCAGTTTCACCTGGTGGCCACTCCGGGCCAAACCAGGAAAACTCCTCTCCTCTCCCCCACCCCCAGAGCCCTTAAAGGGGTAGACTCTGGCCACACTGTACATGCAAGAGCCAGGCCTGCCAGCAGTCACTGCCCCTGACCCAGTGGCCCCGCAATGAGCCGGGCAGCCAGTGCCAGCCAGCTGTCCACCGCCCAGTCCCCCAGCTCCCAGGAGCCAGCCAGGGGCTGGAGACGGCGGGCACCTTCCTGGACAAGTGCAGAGATCATGGACCTATTGAGGTTTGGGGGGAGGCCTCCAACATTCAAGATCTCCGCACTAGACGGAGGAACGCAGCCATCTACGGCCAGATAGCTGCCACCATGGCCACAAAAGGGCACATGCACACCCAGGAGCAGGTGTGCATGAAAATAAAAGATTTATGGCAGGCGTATGCCAGGGTCACAATGGGCAGCTCCTCAACGGGGGCAGACTCCTGCCCCTATTTTGGTGACCTGGACCGCATCCTGGGGGGCGGGACAGTCTGTGCCACCCCGAGGGGCACCGATCAAGGAGCAGAGGGCCCTGACCAGGGCGTGGAGGAGGAGCCGCGATGGAGGGTGCCATGTTGCCAGGACCCCCGAACCGTCCCAGCAGCAGAGTCACCAGGGTCATCCGCGGAGGCCACAACATGTGAGTGCCATCACTGTCCCCTTACTGGAGGGGAGAGGGGGGCCAAGGACCACGTGTACGGGCCTTGCTTACCATGGATCACGCAGCAACCTGTGCACGTGAGCACATGCCATGCCACCCCTGGACTGGTGGCTCCAGCTAGCTGCCACACAGGGGTCTTGGCCTGATAGGTCTCTTCACACACGCATGTGGCTAACATGCTCCTGACCCCGGGGTGGGACACAGCAGGGCGCCCTCCCTTCACAAGCCCCCTCTACACAGAGGCAGGGGACATCTCCTCTCCACCTCAGCCTCACTATATACAGCACAGGGCATGGATGCAGTCTTGAGGCAGCTCCCACTCCGGGGATAGCCAGAAAATCTGACCATGGCCTCTGTGTAAGCACATTGGCTCTGACGGTGCAGGGCATGGTCACCCTCACCTCGCAGAGGGGGACTGGGCTTCACCCACTATGTCCCCAGGGAAAACTGACCACTGCTCTTCTTTCTCCACAGCCGCACCAGCTGCACATGCAGGGCGTACAACCCCGCCCAGGACATGCTCCCGCACCTGAGGGCTCCACCCAAACACTACAGGGGTACCAACAGCAGCACCTGGGGGCCCTGCAAGCCCTGCACCGCACCCTGGACAGGACAGGAGCACAGGGTGCAAGAAGATCAGGAGTTCTAGTGGGAGCTGCTTGCCCAGGGTCGTGCCATCTGCCAATACATGCAGACCCTGGTGCAGAGCATGCTGCCTGCTACCTCCCCAGCTACTGCTCCTCTTCCCACTCCTTCTCCCTCCACACCCTCCTCAATCTCCATGTCCTCCATCCCCTCAAGGACACAGAGGCCCCCCGAGACCCCCACCCTTGAGCCCCGAGCTTCCCCTTTCCCTTGCTTCCCTCTTCCAGCTCCCTCCTCCCAGGTTTCCCCCTCCCCTCTCCCACCCTCCCTCCTCCCCCCAGTCTCCCCAGAGTTTCATTTCCCCCCTCCCCCCAGTTTTGTTAAAGAAAAAGAGTTTGTATTTATGAAAAAACATGGTTTTTGTTTGACATGAGAAAGGGGGTTGGGGGGAGGGTGGGTAAGTGGAAGGACGTGAGGGAGGAATGAGGCACAAGCCCCCAGTGGGGCACACCAGGGAGACTGTTAGTGCTCCTCAGGGTGGAAGCTCTCCCGCAGGGCCTCCTGGATTGATATGGACAGCCCCCCGATGGACCTCCCAGATGGCAGCCTGAAGAAAGTGCAGCCAGGCTGGTAGCAATGCATCCACGAGAAGCACCAGAGTGCCCGGGGTGGCTCTGGCTCCATGATACAGAGTGCTATGGTGTCCCAAGTCAGGGCAACTAAAGCAGACAGAGAAAAATGCTTTGCTCTGCCTCAATGAGGTACGCAAGCAAGCAGGGAAAGCTGAGAACCGGCTGTCCAGAGGGGTCCCTTTAAGCACAAGCCTTACATAGCCTCAGGCAGCAGCCACACAAAGCAACTACTGACCTGATGCCCTGCTGGAACCAGTTTCAGCTGCCCTTAAATGCGATTCAGTGTCCAATCAGTGTGGATGCGCTATTTCGAAATAGCAAAACACTATTTTGAAATGCATTTTGTGTATAGACGGATTATTTCGAATTAACTATTTTGAATTAATGCTGTAGTGTAGACATACCCTATATAAATCCATGGTATGCCTAAATCTTGACTGTTGCATACAGATGTGGTCACCTCATCTCAAAAGAGATACGCTGGCATTGGAAAAGGTTCAGAGAAGGGAAACAAAACTGATTAGGGGTTTGCAATAGATCCCATATGAAGAAAGATTAAAAAGATTTGGACTTTTCAGCTTAGAAAAAAGGAAACTAAGGGGGGCTATGATAGAGGTCTATAAAATCATGACTGGCATGGAAAAAGTGAATAAGGAAAAGTTATGTACTTGTTCCCATACTATAAGAACTAGGGGTCACCAAATGAAATTAATACACAGCAGGTTTAAAAACACACAAAATTAAGTTTTTCTTCACACAGTGCAGAGTCAACCTGTGGAACTCCTTATCAGAGGATGTTGTGAAGACTAAAATTAATAGGGTTCAAAAAAGAGCTAGACAAATTCATGGAGTTAGGTCCGTCAATGGCTATTAGCCAGGATAGGTAGAAGTGGGGCCCCTAGCCTCTGTCTGGAAATTGGTGACAGGAGAGGGATCACACGATGATTGCCAACAGTGGCCAATACCAGATGCCCCAGAGGGAGCGAACACAGCAGGTAGACAGGATACTGAGCTAGATGGACCTTTGGTTTGACCCAGTATAGCTGTTCTTAAGTTCTAAGTTTGGCACCTTACAGGCACAGTAACAATAACTAGGCAGCATGAACAGCTTTTAAAAGACTCCTGGGTTCTGAGGAAATGCCGTGCAGAGTGCAGGGTCAGCTGAGGAGTTCCCTGCTGACCCCGGGCTCCATGGCTTTGAAATGCATAAGACTAGGGACTCTTGTACATTTCAAAGCAGGCACCTGCGTGCAGCCCGGAGTCAGCAGGACTCCCCAGCGGGAGCTCTTGTACATTTCAAAGGAGGAATGTGGAAGTGCCTATCGACTAGTTGAGTAGTCCATGGAAATTCCATCAACTACTCAATCAACCGCAATTTAACATCCCTATTCAGCACCAGAATGAATCTTTAAAAGCCACAAAACACTATTAAAATATTAAAATACAGAACACAACAAAACCAAAAATCCCTATCCTCAAACTGAACTATTCAAACAGGTTTGGGTTCTCCAACATCCTAACTGTAGTAACACACACAGATAATACCATCTGCCCTCTGTGATGAAGGAACTGAAGTGGCTGGCGGAAGTAAACTCCTCTACATATACACAGCCTTGGGGCAAACCTTTAGCACCTTGAGGGGGCACTTGTGCATACCCCAATGGATACAGCTTTCATGAGTTTTCTATTAACTTGATACCAGGAGTATGATAGCATTTCTCAAAGTCTGTGTGAAGGCAGGAGGAGAAAAACACCACGAAGGATTGGCCAAGAGGGCATGGACAGATGTCCAAATAATTGTTCTCCAGATTGCCAACAGGGATAGTGTGTGATGGTGCTGGCAGCAGATTACAAGGACTAGCCAAGGGAGGTAGGGAAGACAGAGATTATGTCCAAGATCTATCCATCTCAACTTTCTACAACATGACAGAGTTGCAGGGGACATGCAATTTCCTGAAGAGAAGCTCAAGCTTTCAGAAGTTTGGGAAACACTGTATTATTACAAAGTGGTTTTAACTCACGTAAATAAGGGAAATGTTGTAATCAAAATGGCAGAATCTACCATTTAAACTGAAAAACAGTATAGGAATACATGTAATAAACTAGGACAAGTTCAAGGCAGTGATCTGGTATTTGAGATAGCCTTACATTATGTGTGAGGAATAAAAGAACAGTTTACCTGCGTAGGCAGAAGGTTCCAGTTTTGCTTACTGCGAATCTGCCGATCAACTAGGTCACCATCACATATACTGTCTGCCGCTCTGCTCAGTAGCATCAAATGTTTTTTCATGTTACCTCTTAAAAAAAAAAAAAAAAAAAAAAAAAAGGAGTTATCCATTTTACTGCTGGAACCTGCAAACAATTTTTATTCTTTAATACATCTCAAATATAAAAAAGACCCAGACCCAGAACCATTTGCGATACTGAACAACTCACCGAGCAGCAATAGGTTTTACATGTACGTAGTTTTCCTGGACAAAAAGAGGTGCTAGAGAGTAATCATGGAAGAATAAGTCGGATTTGTCTATAAGAGACATGTGAGCAGTTTCCTCTCCAGCAACAAAAACCTTCCTGACAACATCAAAGGGGCCCTACAATAAAAAGCATTTTTAAAAGCAAGTTGATTGCACATCTTCTAATACTAGATGAAGACAGGAAGCACTTTAGCAATGGCCTATAGCTATATCTGGATTCTAATATAAAACTCTGTTCTGCTAGAATTCCTTAGAATTACGGTTAGAAAGGAGTGAACTCTATAAGCTTTAACCTTCAGGGAGCTAACAAGTTGGTGCTTTTTTAAAAATATACATTATTGTTGCATAGATATAAAGCTAAATTGCATGGCCAACTTCATCTAAAGTATATTAATCTTGCAGAGGCAGTTTAGATCTACATAGTGAGATCCATAACAGACTTCAAGGAGCACTCTTTTCTGAACTTGCTCTGGGATAAACTACTAATTTTGTCTGTTTTACTCTTCAGTTATGGTGATAAAACTTTAGCAAATAAGCTGGTCTGGTACATAGTCAAAACGCTTTTTAAGTAGCTGACTACCTGTGTATATATTTTGACTACTAGCATTTTATTTCTATTGTTGAACTCTGTCACTAGTGCTTATAAGCACCTTCTGGTTAACAGGAACAAATCCATCAGCAGCCGATCCAAGATGTACAGTTGTCTTACCAGTTTGATATCCTTTTTGGCTTTGTTGGCATCAGCTTTTGCCTCATCATAAGTCAATGATTTATTTTTTGTACACCACATATTAAGATTATGTAAAACCTGGGAACAAACAAATGAGACATCTTATGTATAGCTAAAGACATCTGACAGGAAAAAAAAAATCTGATCTCTCACAAAACACAGCTGTTAATAATATTCATGTGTTACAATGCAAGTATGAACTACAGGCTACCAAGATTGCTTCAGGTGTATAACTGACCTGCCTAATATCCTGATTTGCTGCCAAAATTATCTCATTCATAGCTGGAGCGGGTATCTTTAACCCTTCTTTAAATGCAATGGACATCATGGCACCCTGTAATGAGTAAAATATTTGCAAGAGAAAAATGTGTTGAATATTTTTGTACATATAATATAGTTAAAAGAGAATAAAAAATGAGGCTAAATATGAACATCCACAATGAAGAAAGTTAAATGATTTTATTTCAGTTTATTAAATAAGTTTTTTTTTAAATCAGTCTTCTTTCAAGTATGGGTATCTACTACCCATTGTTACTTTTACCTTGGCACTTGGCTCTTTAAAATATGAGGTCACTTTCTTAGGTGCCTAACTATGCATCCAACTTTTGAAAAAATCTGGAATAGCCCAAAAAATCTATCCAGCCACCCTCCAACTACTAAATTACTCCATGCAGTCTTATTTTTAATCTTAGGTGTTGGTTCTGTTTCTACAAGTGACCTGACAATTAACAAATTGTGCTTATAGAGGACGCTGCATTCAGTGCAATGCTACTCACTGAACAATGTAATGTCACTCTTCCTACCTTAATCTGTTCTAGCCGAGGTCTCTGAAAGCGAAGATCAAAACAGTAATGGACCAGGGAACGAATCTTGGGATGGTTCCGATCATTACACATACAAATGATAGGAATCTTTGTGTGTTTGATCAGAGCAATTAACTCCTGCAATTTAAACATGTTTACAGTGCAAATGTTAACGTCTTCAACATACCACACACATAGTTTTTGCTATTAGCATTTGTTTCAGTTATGAATCAATACTTGGCCTAAATCCTTAGATGTTATAAATCAGCTTAGTCCTACTGACTTTCATGGGGTAATATTATGGATCAGGTCCTTTCAACTCTCATTTACCACTATATTGACATATACAATTATTTCCACCGTGCCTCAACTGCAATTTAAGCAGGGTACCCCGCTTCCCCCCCAGTATTAATATTAGAATAATAGAATAACTAGAACTGGAAGGTTCTCAAGGGGTCATCAAGTCCAGTCCCCTGCAGGACCAAGCACCATCTAGATCAGGGGTGGGCACGATACGGCCAGTGGCCCACCTTGGAAGGGTGCACAGGGCAAGAGGCTTCGATTGGCTCGGGGGTGGGACAGCATAAGAAGTCTCTTCCCCACCACCACCAGGGATGCATAGTTCCCTCTATGCCAGTTTTTCCTCAAACTGTGCTCCCCAGGGCTCCCGAGAGATCTCCAAGGGCTCCGCGAGGCTGACAAACTGGAAACATCGATAGGTACAACACATACAATCAGTGGACTGCTAGGGCTCCGCATAAATTTTTACACGTGTAAAGGGCTCCGGAGCCTACAAAGTTTGAGAACCGCTGCTCTATGCATTGCACCCCGATGGAGTGGAGGGGGGGAGATTTTGCACACTCTCCTACCCCCAGACTAACCACCAACCATTCTGAACAGCAGTGGCTTCATCTATATGCTCTGCACTCCTGATGGGGAATGAGAGACTTTGCGTACTTCCTTGCCCCTAGCTGTGATGATTGGCCTGGGGGCAGGGGAACACAAAAAATCCCCTCTCCCCTACTTTCCCCTCCCCCCGAGGGGAATGTAGAGGGGATCACCAGCTATTCAAAAGAGCTGGCAGTTCCCTCTAGGTGCCATGAGACCTTGGCAGGGGCAAAAGTTCCCACACACCCCTGCTCCTAGAACTCGATTGGCCTGGGGACGGGAGCATGAGCGAAGTCTCTTGCCCTCCAGGGACGCGTGGTCCTCAATAGCACATGGAGGGAACCCATGTGGATGGGGCTGATGCAGGAGAGAACCTGCCTCAGTGACCCAGTTGGACTGCCAGCTGGGAGGTAAATTACTTCCAGCCAAAGCCTACCTCAGGCACCTCAGCCCCCTCACCACTTCATAACTCAGGTCACCTCCTCTGCACACCACGCCAGATCACAATTCCTCTCAGACCCTGCACCCCCTGCTATACACCTCCCCCAGATCAAAATTTACTCCTGCACCCCAACTCCCTCCTCAACCCAGCACCCTAATCCCCTACCCAAGGTCACAATCCCATACTTCACTTGTTTAGACCCTCTCAGACCCTGCTCCCCAATCCCCTACCCCACGTTCTCTTCTGCACCCTACCTCCATCCCAAACCTCATACCCCCTCCATAGAGAAGTGCAGCCCTTGACCCTTTCCAAAAATCTTGGAGATGCCCGTCTAACCTGCTCTTAAATATCTCCAATGATGGAGATTCCACAACCTCCCTAGGCAATTTATTCCAGTGCTTGACCACCCTCACGGGAAGCTTTTTGTCAAATCCAACCTAAACCTCCCTTGATACAATTTAAGCCCATTGCTTCTTGTCCTATCAAAAGTTAAGAAGGAGTAATTTTTCCTCTTCTGCCTTGTAACACCCTTTTAGATACTTGAAAGCTGTTATGTCCCCTCTTAGTCTTCTCTTTTCCAAACTAAACAACTCCAATACTTTCACTTTTCCCTCATAGCTCATGTTCTCTAGACCTTTAATCATTTTTTATGCTTTTCTCTGGACCTTCTCCCATTTCCCACATCTTTCCTGAAATGCGTTGCTCAGAACTGGACACAATACTGCAGCTGAGGCCTAACCAGCGCAGAGTAAAGCAAAAGAATTACTTCTTGTATCTTGCTTATAACACTCCTGTTAATACATCCCAAAATGAGGTTTGCTTTTTTTGCAAGTGTTACACTGCTGACTCATATTTAGCTTGTGGTCCACTATGACCCCTAGATACCTTTCTGCAGTACTCCTTCCTAGACAGTCACTTCCCATTCTGTATTAGAAACTGATTGTTTCTCCCTAACTGAAGCACTTCACATTTGTCCATATTGAACTTCATCCTATTTACCTCAGACCACTTCTTTAGTTTATCCAGGTTATTTTGAAGTAGGAGTCTATCCTCCAAAGTACTTGCCACCTCTCCCTGCCATTATGTAAACTGTTGAGCAATACTAAGCTCTGTGATGAGATCATCATCTTGATCAACTACTTTATATTACATTTATATGGATAGTGACAGCAACAAATGGTAGATGTTTCACCTGTATCCCTCCTCTGTCTTCATTCCCTGCCATTCCATCCACTTCGTCCATGATCAATACATGTTTCATACTAACAGAATGGGACATTCCTAAAGAAGTAATAAAGATAAAGTGAAGTTACGCTGAACTATTTACTTCCCAAGGTTATAATGGTGGTATTTTTTACACAACTCTGAAGTTAAATCTATATCAAGTAAATATTAACCTGTTCTGCCACTCGCACACATGGCACACTCAAAATACAACATGTTCACACGGTAGTGCTGACCGATCCTCTTATTTCTACATTATCTACTAGTGCACACTAGTCCTGTCCCGCAACTTCCATAACAATTAGAAATGTCAACCTAAATTGATATTTAGGATTCTTTCCAGGCTCATTGTTCTACCTTGCCTTCATCTTAATACATGAAACTCCCTCTCTAACATATGGACCAGCTATTGAGCATGCTTAGCTCCCAATGGATGTCCTCAAAAGAGGGTACAGTTAACTTCACTTCAGTAAGAGTTGAGGCACTCAGCAGTGCACACAACAGGGCCCCACCTAAAAGCAACAAGGACCATCACACACTTTACGTACCAGAACAGAAGTCTTTAATGCTGGTGTTATTTAGAGATTCAGCAACCACATCCTTCAAACTGTTCTTACTGCGAGTGTCACTGGCATTCAGTTCCACATAACTGTACCCCAATTCCTAATTCAGTACAAACAAAGCAGAACAGTTAGAACACAACAGAAAAAAAACAACAAATCACTCATCAGCAAAGATGGGAATACCATATATTATCATCTAAAATAATATGCAGTTTTGTTGTTAGATTATCTTTTAGAACATAAGAACGGCCATACTGGGTCAGATCAAAGATCTATCTAGCCCAGTATCCTGTCTGCCAACAGCAGCTAATACCAGATGCTCCATAGGGAGGGAACATAGCAGGTAATCCTTATGTGATCCCTCCCATCACTCATTTCCAATCACACTTTTGAATTTTCCCTTCTTTTTCTATTGTATCCTAAATATTTTTAGGGTCAACCACCATAAACAGAGACCATGCTATCTTGCCCACAGCAGAATGAAGTCCACTACTGACTCAAGAATTCATTTCTAAAATTGTGTAAGTTTGAGGGTGGATCTGTCTCTTTCCAGTTTTATATAACTGGGAGATCACATATTCAGGCACAGAAGGGAACTGAAGTAACACATCAAGAACTCAGTTTAAATAGGAATATATCAGTGGTTCTCAAACTTTTGTGTTGGTGACCCCTTTCATGTAGCAAGCTTCAGTATGACCTCCCCTTACAAATTAAAAACACTTTTTTAAATAAAATAAGCACCACTTTAAATGCTGGAGGTGAATCAGGGTATGGAATGGAGGATGACAGCCCCTGTAATAACCTAATGAGCCCGTAATACCCTGGTGACACCCCAGTTTGAGAACCTGGAATATATAGTATAGGTCTCATCTGAAGCAGAAAAATCAGAGTTTTAGTTGGGGTTTTTCAAAGAGGATAAGAATTCTGGACCCAACTCAGACTTGCTTTCACTAGGTTTTGGGTGCAAACTCCCTTAGGCCCCATTGTGAATGATGTCTGGGATTTTCCATTAGTATTTCTGAAAGATTTACAGAAAGAAACATTGTGTGTGAAATCTTCATTATCTCCCACCACAAAACTAGACAGATTAGGTCAGAGTTTCTCAGTCTTTTCAGTAAGGGAGGCCTAACCTGAAAGCCCCCAAAACATATACTATAAAAAGAGGTTAAAAAAAATCAGTGATAACATTAAGTCTATATAATTGATAGAATCTTATTGTTAAAATAGTTAACTATTATATTGATGTAATTAGATTTTTAAATGTAGTAAGATTTTAAATAATTTCATTGTTTCTTTGCTTGACAATGGTTATAAAGTTTCAACATATCATGAGCCCCGACTGTTATCATGATGTGCACTGGGGCCATGACCCACCAGTTGAGAAAATGTTATTAGACAAACATTTGAATAATTTTCTCAAGTGTCAGCAAAAATTCAATACTGTCCCAACTCTTCTCAGCTTCTTTGTCTTTAACAATTCACTTAGAAAGTGTGACAGTGGGGGAAGTGAAAATATTTAGGCTTAGGGCTATATTTTGTTATTCCTCCTAATGTCACACAATTTTCAAAAGCATGACTGATGGCTTCACTCTGCTCTCACTATCTCCTATTACCTTCATTAGGAACAGAGTTAAGCAAGCACTGTAAACTTTAAAAAAAATCCAATCCTCAACACACTGCAACATATATTTCTTTTCATAAATAGACATGGATGCATAATCACACCACTATCATATATGTACTAACACTACACATTACAGGAGTATCCTAGTGCCTGTATCAATGACAGGCAACCTGTGGTCAGCAGTTCCACATGCAGCCCATTAGGGTACTGTGTGTGACCCATAAGAAATGTTGTTTACCATTGCCCATGTGCCAAGTTGCCAGACTCAGCTGGTTTCTATCGGTGTAGTTTCTTCCTACCAGTATTACTGAAGTGACATGCAAGTAAAGCAAGGACATGTGAAGTGTGCTATCAGCATGCACCTTACAACATGGACTGAGAGCCGTGCATACCCTCTGCATCCACTCAAAGTGCTACTGCAGCTCCGTGGGCACATCCTGCAAATTCTAGGTGTACAAGCACACTGAGATGAAGGATGGCCACTCACTAGTCTAGGTTGCCCATCAGTCATCTGTATTCTCATGTAAGATCCTGACACTACAAGCAGTTCTATATGGGTGGACATTCATGGTGGCTCTATGTATAGGTGGAAGGGATGTTAACACATGCTTAATTTTGTAAACATGTAATGGCTGAAATTTACAGCGAGTACACATTTACACAGGGGGAGCAGGCAGGAGCAGTTTTAAGCCAGTTCCCCGCGACCAGTTCTTAATTATAAGAACAACTCAGGAAATATAAGAACAACTCAGGAAATTATAGACCGGTCAGTTTAACGTCTGTCCCAGGGAAGATAATGGAGCAGGTAATTAAGGAAATCGTATGCAAACACTTGGAAAGTAATAAAGTGATAGGGAATAGCCAGCATGGGTTTGTGAAGAACAAGTCATGCCAAACTAATCTGATAGCTTTCTTTGAAAAGATAACGAGCCTTGTGGATAAGGGAGAAGCGGTGGATGTCATATACCTAGACTTTAGTAAGGCATTTGATACGGTCTCGCATGATATTCTTATTGATAAACTAGGCAAATATAACTTAGATAGGGCCACGATAAGGTGGGTGCATAATTGGCTGGATAACCGTAGTCAGAGAGTTGTTGTTAACGGTTCTAAATCCTGCTGGAAAGGGATAACAAGTGGAGTTCCTCAGGGGTCTGTTTTGGGACCCGTACTATTCAATATCTTCATCAATGATGTAGATATTGGGATAGAGAGTACTCTTATTAAGTTTGCAGATGATACCAAACTGGGTGGGGTTGCAACTTCTTTGGAGGATAGGGACATAATTCAAAATGACCTTAGCAAGTTAGAGAAATGGTCAGAGGTAAACAGGATGAGGTTTAATAAGGAGAAATGCAGAGTGCTCCACTTAGGAAGGAACAATCAGTTCCATACCTACAAGATGGGAAGCGACTGTCTAGGAAGGAGCATGGCGGAAAGGGATCTAGGGGTCATAGTGGACCACAAGTTGAATATGAGTCAACAGTGTGATGCTGTTGCAAAAAAAGCAAATATGATTCTAGGTTGTATCAACAGGTGTGTTGTAAGCAAAACTCGTGAAGTCATTCTGCCGCTCTATTCTGCACTAGTTAGGCCTCAGCTGGAGTACTGTG